>NW_027186296.1:7843639-7936573 GCF_028583685.1 Petaurus breviceps papuanus | reverse complement strand
AAGGGAGGAAGGAAGGAAGGAAGGAAGGAAGGAAGGAAGAAAGAAAGAAAGAAAGAAAGAAAGAAAGAAAGAAAGACAGACAGACAGACAGACAGACAGACAGACAGACAGACAGAAAGAAAGAAAGAAAGAAAGAAAGAAAGAAAGAAAGAAAGAAAGAAAGAAAGAATTTTTCATTTTTCCAGGGAGAGACAATTTAAGAATTATTGGACTAGGGGTGGCTAGGTGGCTCAGTGAATAGAGCACCAGCCCTGGAGGCAAGAGGACCTGAGTTTGGTTCTGGCCTCAGACACTTAATACACACACACACACACACACACACACACACACACACAACTAGCCATGTAACCTTGGGCAAGTTACTTAACCCCAATTGCTCCAAAAGGCAAAAAAAAAATATTCCTGACGCTTTATTCACTGCACCACCTAGCCACCCCTATCCTAGGAGTATTACAGCCAAATTCCAGAGCTCCCAGATCAAAGAGAAAATACTGAAAGCAGCCAGAAAGAAACTATTCAACTATCATGGACCTCAAGTCAGGATCACACAAGATTTAACAGCTATAAGCTCTTTTTGTGGTAGCAAAGAATTGGAAATTAAGGGGGTGCCCATCAATTGGGGAATGGCTGAACAAGTTGTGGTGTATGCATGTTATGGAATACTATTGTGCTATAAGAAACGAGGAGCAGATGGTCTTCATATTTACCTGGAGAGGCTTAAAAGAACTGATGCTGAGTGAGAAGAGTAGAACCAGGAGAAATTTGTACACAATTACAGATACAATGTATGTGTGATGACCAACTTTGATAGACTGGACTCTTCTCAACAATGCACGGTTATAAGTCAATCCCCAAAGACTCACGATGGAGAGAAATATGTGCATCCAGAGAAAGAACTAGAAAGAACTAAGTGTATATCCAGGTGGAAGCAAAATACCTGATCTTTTTCCTTCTCTTACTTGGTTTTATGTCCTCTTTACCATTTTTCATTCCAGCTGGTACAATCTGTCCTTATAACCTGACTAATGTATAATATGAAAGTATTTACAGATCCTATACTTGACTATAAGCCGCCATGGGAGGGGAGGAGAGGAAGGGGGACAAAATGTGAAACTCAAGGAATTGTGGAATTGAATCCTGTAAACTAAAAGGAAACAAACAAATTAATAAAAAAATTTAAAAAAAAAGATTTGACAGCTATAACCTTAAAGGATCAGAGGGCTTAGAATACATTCCAGAAGGCAAATGAGATTAGGGGTACAACAAAGAATAACCTACCCAGAAAAACTAAATAAAATCCCTCAGGGGAAAAAAATGGATATTTAATGAAATTGAGGAGTTTTGTTGTTGTTGAGTCATTCCTGACTCTCTGTGACCCCATTTGGGGTTTTCTTGGCAAAAACACTGGAGCGGTTTGCCATTTCCTTCTCCATTTCATTTTGCAGATAATTAAACTGAGGCAAACAGAGTTGAGGATCACACAGCTAATAATAAAAGGTCAAATTTGAACTGAGATCTTCCTGATTCCAGGGCCAGTGCTCTATACCAGACCACAACAGAAAAGTTGATATTCAAACACAAGACTCAAGAGAAGCACAAAAAGGTAAATATGAAAGTGAAATCACAAGGAAATTAATAAGGTTAAACTGTTTACATTCTTATGTGGGAATATGATATTTATAACTCCTAAGAATTTTATCATTATTACAACAGTTAGAAAGAATATGCAAAGACAGAGGACATAGGTACAAGTTGACTGTAATGGAATGTTCTCCAAAAAATGGAGGGGTGAAAAAGAAGGATGCATTAGGACAATGTAGAAGGGAGAGAAAAATGAGGACAATTATCTCACATAAAAGAGGTGTAAACAACCTGACTAATGTCTAATGTGAAAGTATTTGTAGACCCTATACTTGATTACATGCTGTCATGGGGGAGGGGGAGAAAATTTGAAACTCAAGGGAATGTGGAACTGAATCTTGTAAACTAAAAATAAACAAACGAATGGAGATTTTTATCAAAAAAAAATCAAATAAAAGAGGTGTAAAAGGAACAGCTTTTAAAAGGGAAAGGGAAATGGGGGAGTGGCAGACAGCTCTTGAACTTCAATCTCATCAGAATTGGTTAAAAGAGGTAAGAGTGAGTGTGTGTGTGTGTGTGTGTGTGTGTACACTCAGTTATAGAAATTTATCTTGCCCAACAGGGTAACAGGAAAGGAAGGGAATAAGAGAAAGGGGAGAGGGGTGATAAGAGGGAGAGTAGATTAAGGAGAGCAGTGGTCAGAAATAAAATAGGCTTAGATTGATCAACATGACAAGGCAAAAAAATTATGAATGCTGGAGAAGATGTGGGAAAATTAGAATACTAATGCATTGTTGGTGGAATTGTGAACTGATCCAGCCATTTTGGAGAGCAATTTGGAACTATGCCCAAAGGACTATAAAAATGCACATGTCCTTTGACCCAGCAACACCACTTCTATGGCTATATCCCAAAGAGATCATACAAATAGGAAAAGAACCTACATATACAAAAATATTTATAGCAGCTCTTTTTATGGTGGCAAAGAATTAGAAATTTGTAATGGAATACTATTGTACTATAAGAAATGAGGAGCAGACAGACTTCATAATAACCTGGAGAGATTTGTATAAAGTAATGCTGAATGAGGGGAGCAGAACCAGGCGAACATTGTATACAATTACAGACACAACATATCTGTGATGACTAACTGATAGACTGGGCTCCTCTCAGCAATGCAAGGTTATAAGAAAACTCCAAAAGGCTCATGATAGAAAGGGCTATCCACATCCAGAGAAGGAATTACAGAGTCTGAATGCAGATTGAAGCAAACTACTTGCTCTCTGTCTTTTTTGTTTTGTTTCTTCTTTCTTGTTGTCTCATTCCATTGGTTATAATCCTTCTTTACAACTTGACTAATGTTTAATGTAAAGGTATTTGTAGAACCTGTGTCAGATTGCATGGAGAGAGAGGGGGAGAAAATTTGGAACTCAAAAGCTTGTGGAATTGAATATTGTATACTAAAAGTAAATAAATTAAAAAAAATTTTTTAAGATTTGGAAATTGACAAGATGCCCATCAACTGGGCAATGACTGAACAAGTTGTGGTATATGAATGTTATGGAATATTATTGTGCTATAAGAAATGATGAGCAGGTGGACTTCAGAAAAACCTGGAAAGACTTATATATGAACTAATGCCAAGTGAGGAGAACAGAACCAGGAGAACACTGAACACTGTTACAGCCACATTATGAGATGACTAACTTTTATAGTTTGGCTCTTCTCAACAATGCAAGGTTCTAAGAAAACTCCAAAAGGTCCTGATGGAAAATGCTACCCACACCCAGAGAAAGAATGATGGAGTCTGAATGCAGATTGAAGCATACTATTTGCCCTCTCTCTTTTTTGTTTTGTTTCTTCTTTCTCATGGTTCATTCCATTGGTTATAATTCCCCTTTACAATATGACCAATGTGAAAATATGTTTAATATGAATATGTATGTAGAGCCTATATTAGATTGCACACAATCTTGGGGAGCGGGGAGGGAAAGGAGGAGGAGAAATTTTAAAACTCAGCTTGTGGAACTGAATTTGTAAACTAAATAAATATTAAAAAAATAAGAAATAAAACAAACTTTTGGGGAAGGGCAGAGTTAAAGAGAGAAAGAAAAATAAACAAAAGAAAATAGTATGGTGGGAAATACAGTTAGTAATCATAACTGTTAATGTGAATAAGATGAATTTACCCATAAAATGGAAGCAGAAAGCAGAATGGATTAGAAACCAGAGGCTGACAATATGCGGTTTACAAGAAACACACTTGAAACAGAAAGACCCAAACTGGTACTGAGCTGAGGGGGTGGGATAGGGGATAGCTGGCATTGTTGGAGGCCATAAGGGTCTGGCAGCTTACCTGGTGCTAAGCTGGGGTCCTAGTGGTAGTATCTGGTATGTGCTTAGGCCCAGTGGAGTATTTCTGCATTTCCCAGGGTAACACTAAAGCACATGGAGGTCTGGCCACTAGAAGATGCCTATTTCCCTGGGATTATGTTGAAGCATGTGGAAGTCTGGCCTATTTTCTACTCCTCCTGCACCCATTTTTTACCTTATCTTGGTATATGATGTGAGATGTTGGTCTATGCCTAGTTTCTGCCACACTATTTTCCAGTTTTTCCAGCAGTTTTTGTCAAATAGCAAGTTCTTATCCCAGAAGCTGGAGTCTTTGGGTTTATCAAACAGCAGATTAACTCTAGTCATTTACTACTACTGTCTTGTGTACCTAATCTATTCCACTGATCCACCACTCTGTTTTTTAGCCAGTATCAAATAGTTTTGATGATGGCTGCTTTATAATTTAAGTTTTAAAACTGGAGTGGCTAAACCACCTTCCTTTGCATTTTTTTCATTAATTTCCTTGATATTCTTGACCTTTTGTTCTTCTAGATAACTTGTTATTAACTTTTCTAGCTCTATAAAATAATTTTTGGTAGTTTTATAGTTTGACTGGTTATGGCACTTATTTGAACTGATACAAAGCAAAGTGAGCAGAACCAGGAGAATATTAATCAGGAACTTGTACACAGTAACAGTAATTTGTACAATGATAAACTGTGAAAGACTTAGCTACTCCTATCAATACAATAATCCAAGATAATTCCAAAGGACTCATGATGAAAAATGCTATCCACCTCCAAAGAGAAAACTGATGAACTCACTGCAAATCAAAGCATATTTTTAAACTTTCTTTTCTTGTGTGTGTGCAACATGGTCAACATGAAAGTATGTTTTGCATGACTTCATATGCATAACTGATATATTGTTTTCTCAGTGAGTTGGGAAGAGGATAGAAGGATGGAGAGAATTTGGAACTCAAAAATTTTTAGATGAATGCTAAAAGAAATAACTTTTTAAAATAAGCAAATTTTACAATCATGCCATATCTGCCTTAATATGGAACTGATAAAAATAGTAACAATAATATTAGCTAACATTTATTTAGTGCTTACTATTGTAGCAGCAAGTACCCCAGCATACCTAGGGTGGCTGCCAACACAGGTTCCTAGATCTGCTTTTCTAAAGGAAAGCAACTCAAAATGGGTTAACGATCTTGCTTTAATCAAACATATCATTTACCTAGTTCAGGGGAAAAAGTCAGCACCCCAAACTTCAGAGTATACAGACAGGTTACAAGTAGAAGTTACAAGAAGACAAAGAAACATTTCAGCAGACAGGCCTCCCAACTGTCTGACCATTACATCCATACCTAGTCACAGTTACCAGAGAGGGAAGCACCAACATCTGGGTTTTCAAAGCAGGGAGGGGGACGGAGGGGTGGGGGGGGGGGGGGATTCAAAGGCTGCCTAGAATCTCATCTGGTCATATCACATAACACTCCTCAAAGTGAGCCCCAAAACAAAGCCTCACATCAGGGTTTATATAGCCTTCTCCTGGCTCAGAGGATGTCACAACCCTCTTGACCCACTGCCAAATCACAGAGCACCAAGGTGTGGACATTCCTGAAAACCAAGCCTCCTGCCACAGGCTCCAGGTACACTTCAACCTATCAAAGGGCCTAGGGACAGGTAAGATCTTAAATTCTCATAACAACTATGTACCAGGAGCTGCACTAAATGCTCTACAAATATTATCTCTTTTGATCCACACAACAACTCTGGGGGGTAGGTATTATGATTATTCCCACTTTATAAATGAAACTCAGGCTGAGACTAAGTGATTTGCCCAGGATTACCTAACTTGTAAATATCTGAGACCAGATTTGAATTCAGTTCTTTCTGACTCCAGACATCCATTGTATCTACTTAGCTAATGAGCCAAAAATTGTCCAAAACAAACCCCTATGGCACTCTACCAGATTGATCCTTCTAGAATAAGAGGTCATAATCTTTTTTTTGTGTCATGGACCCATTTGTCAGTCTGGTGAACCCTTTGAGACCCCTTCTCAGAATAATATTTTTAAATAATTAAGGGAAGAGTTAAATTTCAGTTAGAATAAAGGTGTAATTTTTCAGTTAAAAATAAAGATGTAATTTTTTTCCCATTCAAGTTCACAGACCTCTCCTTGGAAGTTAAGACTCTAGGTTAAGAATCCCTGCTCCAGAGTTGCTTCAGGACTCAAACAACTAATCAAAATGACTCAATCAACTAATCAACAATCTTTGGGTCTAATTGTTCCACTTGCTTCTAATTTACCTAATAGCACTATCCTTTGGCCTTCTCACAAGAATATTCTGAAATTCTTCATCAAATCCCTTGCTGAAGTGCAGGTAATCTGTGTTTTTGACATTTCCCTTACATATCAGTTTAGCCACTTTGTTTAAAAAAGAAAAATGAGGCTAGTTCTATACAACTTATTCATTCTTAAAAAAAATTAATGTGCCATTTTGACACAACACGTGCTTTCCAGCAAACACACAATCAACCCCATCCTACAAAGAACATTTACTAAAAATAACCCAGCAAAACTGATTGCAACAGACTACTTTCAGTTTTTAGTTTATCTACTGTTAACAGAAAAGATCTCTTTTTAACTTTGAAACTATGGTACTAGGACATATATTTAAACCCACGTTTTGTTCCCTGTTAGTATTGCCTATATTCATACTGTTGTAGTCAATGATAGTTTTTCTTTGTGTTCTGTTGTCTTCAGTTGACATCATTTCATATGAGTGTTCCCATGTTACTTAAAAATAGTTATATCTGACATTCCTAATGACACAACAAAAATTCTATTACATTCATATTACCACACTTTCTTTAGTCTTTCCCCAATCACTGAACAAATATTTGTTTTCAACTTTTTGTTGTCACAAATAATTCTTCTATGAATGCTTAGTACAGATGAGTTTTTTCCTTCTTGTCAATAACCTCCTTAGGGTGCCCCAGTAATGGAATCTATGAATCAAAAGGTTTAAACAATTTAGTAACTTTTCTTGCATAATTCCTCATTTTTTTTCTGTAGCAGTTGAGTGGATTCACAGTCCTACCAGCAGTGAATTAATATACCTGATTTTCTACAGTTCCTCCAACAAAAAAAAAGTGTTCCTTTTTTTTTTGCCATAGTAGAAAAACTGGATTTCAAGACAAGATGGGAGACCACTGAGCTCTAACACACGTGTTAGAATAAAACCCTGAAGTTTGTACCAGATTGAATCCTGAAGTCATTAGGAGAGGAGGCTTCCAAAAAAGCCAGCACTAGTACAGGGTAGCCTCTAGTACAATTAGAGAGGGCCAGAGACATGTGTAGACTGCAAGGCTCTGCAGGCAGAAATAGCAAAGGCCTTCTCTAAGAAAACCCCAGAGTAATTAATTAGCCCCAAACTGGAAACTGCTAAGTAGCATGACGAAATAGAAACCAGTAGGGCACCTAAGCAGTCTGACCAAATCACCCCAAGCTCAGGGCCTCTGAAATCCCTGAAACTCTATGCTAAGATATCAGGAAGGGCCCTAAAGATATAGCTCCTTCAAATTCAAAGATCCACAAGGATTTCTAATTCTGGAAGGGGAAGGTCGGTGCAGGAACCTAGGTGAATGAAAGTGGGACCAAGCATTACCAACCACTCCTCCCCAGGAATAAAATCTAGTGTTGGCATAAGAACCTAATCCAAGAACTAAAGTTAGAGAGTTGAGTAAAGAAATCAAAAGCAGGAGAATTTTTAAAGATGAAATAAAATCTCCTGAGGAAAGATTTGGAAGGAGAATAAATGGCTTCAAAGAAAAAATGTTAAACCTTACCTAATAGTGGACTCCTGAAAACTAGAATAGGCTAAAAAAAAATGGCTTCATGAAACATCAAGAATCATTAATACAAATCCAACAGACTAAAAGAGAGAAGAAAATGGAAAATATCTGATTTTTAAAAAACTAACCTGAAAAACAGATTAAGGTTAGAGAATTTAAGAATCTTAATTAGGAATTAAGACTGCTTGAAAACCATGATATAACAAGCAGCCTATACTACATTTCAAGAAATCATAAGTGAAAACTGACCAGATTTATTTGAACCAGTGGATAAAGTGAAATTGGAAAGAAACCACCAATTCCCTGCTGAAAGAAACCACAAAATTAAAAGTCCCAGGAATGCTATAGCCAAAATCTAGAGCTCTCACACCAAAAAGAAGATATGACAAGCATTTAGGGAAAAGCAGGTCAAGGACCAAAGGATCACAGCTTTTACTATAAATCAGAGGAAACCTTGGAGCACAATATTCTCAAAAGGCAAAAGATAAAGGCTTACAACCCAGAATAACTTACTCTGGAAAACTGAGTATAATCCTCCTGGAGTAGAGGGGATGACCTTGGAATGGATCATTAATGGAACAGAAGACTTTAAAGCATTTCTGATGAAAAGATCAGAGCTAAGGAACTTTAAAATGCAAACACAAGACTCAAGAGAAATCTATGATAGTATATTTTGTTTAAGTGATTAGAAGGATCTATATTAAGTAATGGTGCTGACATTCTTTTTCAAATTTTTATTTATTTTATTCTGGACTTAAGGAATAAAACAAGCATTTCTATAACATAGCAAAATAGGGAAAAAAATGATTATACATAAAACTGCAAATCTTTTATGTGCAATTTGCTATTCCTCTTAACTATATAATAAAGTTATGTAATTTTTTTTCTATTTCTTCCCCCACACTGAGATGACTATCTTTAGACATGTGTGTATGTGTGTGTGTGTGTGTAAAATCATTCTATACATACTTATATTGATCAGTTCTTTCTCTGGATGCAGATTAGTGTCTTCTTCTGTATGTCCTTTGTAGTTAATTTGGGTGTATATAATAGTCAAAATGACACAGTCATTCAAAGTTGTTCTTAAAACAATGTTGCTGTTACTATATACATTGTTCTCTTGGTTCTGCTCATTTTGCTCTTCATCATTTCATGCAAATTTATACATGTTTTTCTAAGATCATTGAGCTTATCACTTTTTATAGCACAATAGTATTTCATCCCAAGTAAATACCACAATTTGCTCAGCCATTCCCCAATTGACAAGCATCTCCAAAATTTCTAGTTCTTTGCCACTACAAAGGGAACTGCATAAACGTTTTAGAATATGGGTTCTTTTCCTTTTTCCCCTAATTGTCTTGAGAAACAGATCTAATTATAGGATTGCTGGGTCAAAGGCTATAGGCAATTTATTAACTCTTTGGGCATAATTCCAGATGCTATCCAAAATGGTTAGGTCAGTTCACAATTCCACTAACAAAGAGTTAGTGTCCCATTTTTTCACATTTCTTCAAACATTTGACATTCTAAAAGGGTGAGGAGTGGCTCCTCAAATCCTTACTGTCTTTGAGAGGAACTGATTAGAAAATCAAAGGTCCTCTTTAAGGATTATTTCTGTTCTAAGGATTTTAGGAGGGGAAAGAGAAGGAAAGGATTAAAGGAGGAATACACTGGTGTGAGAAGAAGGGGAATTTTGCTACTTCTTCTAATTGTAGTAGAAGAGAAGAAAAGCATGCAGAGATGAAGAATGAAGTGGAGGAAATGGCTCTCAGAACTTCACATTTATATGGATAAATGGATAAAAGAGTTGAACACACAGAATTTGGTGCAGAAATACATCACACTCAACTGGGAAACAAGCAGGGGACAGGTTTAAGAGGAACATTAACAGGAGAGAGAGAGAATAATAACAAGTAGAAGGGAAGAATTTAATGGGAGATGTTTTACATTGAGTCTTAGATAATTGAGGAATGATCAAACAAATTGCGGGATATGGATATGATGAAATGTTATTGTGTCATGAGAAATAACAAGAGCCTATTTCAGAAAATCTTGATATATGAATTCTCACAGAAAGATATTCAAACAAGAACAATTTATACCAGAGTATCAACATTATAAAGAAAAACAATTTGGAAGAATTAAGAACTCTGATCAATGACCAACTGTCATCATGGCCAACCATGTCTCCAGAAGCCATGATGAACCTTGTTATGCACCTCTTGATGGAAAGGTGATGGGCATAAGTTAAAGAAAGAGACATTTTTAAAAATTATTTTTATCTTTTTTAATTAGTTAATTTATTTATTTTTAGTTTTCAACATTCACTTCCATAAGTTTTAAATTTTCTCTCCCTTCCTCCCCAGGAAGGCGTGCAATTCTGATATAGGCTCTACACCTACATTCCTATTAAATACATTTTCACATTAGTCATGTTGCATAGAAGAATTATAATGAGTGGGAGAAACTATGAGAAAGAAAACAAAACAAAAGAGAAAATAGTCTGCTTTGCTCAAGAATTTCTTTTTTTGATACAGTCATTTTATGGACTTGGATTTTTCTTTTTTTAATTTTCATTCTACAGTATTCCTTTGGGGTTTTTTTTAGGGCAATTGGGGTTAAATGACTTGCCCAAAGTCACAAGGCTAGTAAGTGTTAAGTGTCTGAGGTCAGATTTGAACTCAGGTCCTCCT
The DNA here is from genome assembly GCF_028583685.1 of Petaurus breviceps papuanus. Classification (NCBI taxonomy): domain Eukaryota; kingdom Metazoa; phylum Chordata; class Mammalia; order Diprotodontia; family Petauridae; genus Petaurus; species Petaurus breviceps. The sequence continues at coordinate 7,926,098 of NW_027186296.1, read as the reverse complement.
GACTCCAGGACTGGTGCTCTATTCACTGTGCCACCTAGCCTCACCTGGATTTTTCTTATTTATTTGTTACAAGGGTTTATTTACTTTCTTTTTCTCAGCTAATTGAGTGAAGAATAGAGAAAAGGGATTAGCAATACTATCCCTCTACCCCCCAAAAAAGACAGCTATTGAAACTTTATTTTTAATGTAATGAAGAGGACAGAAGGAACTTCAGAAAGAAGTGCAGCCAAACAGGTCAGTTCTGAAAGTGCCATATAGAATGTATTATATACTTTAGAAAAAAAAGCAAGTGGTATAAAATTAATATTATAGTATTATAGAGAATTTATAGAGAATATATAAAATTACAGTATTATAGAGAATTTATTATAGAGAATAGTGTTCATTTGTAGGGATGGATAGGCTCTTTTTTATATTTAAATGGAGAATTTCTTTTAAATTTTAAAGGAAAAAAAGAAACCATATTTGTTAAGTTGCTGGATATAAGGTAACATCAGACTTGTTTTAATTTCTGTGATTAATAATGTTTTTGAGGAATTTTCAAGTGATTGTTGATCATTCAAGTTTCTTCTTCCAAAAGAAGAATAATTTAATTTTTAATTTAAATTTTAAAAATTTTATATCTTTTGACCACTTGAAGACTTGCTCTTTACAAAACATGCTAATCATGATCATGACTTCTCTCTTATAAAATGCACAAACCATACATTTAATAATGTCTTATATAAGGAAAACTTACTGGCTTACAGTTTAGAGAAACTACCTTCTTTTTGAAAACAGGGACACTTGTCCCTCTCTAGTCCTTTGCCACCTCTACCATTCTCCAAGATTGCTCACAGAAGCAAAGAGTCTCTGAACTAGAAGAAACATCAGTGGATATTTAGTCTAAACTGTCCTTTAATTGGAGTCTCTTCTACAACATCCTATCAAATGGTCATTGAGATTCCACTCAAAGCTTTACAGTGATAGAGATACCCTGTTACTTCCCCAAACAACCCATTCCACCATTGTGCTACATTATTTCTTAGGAACCTTTCCCTTTCATGATGCTGAAAACTGCCTTTCATCCCTTCTACCCATTGTTCCTTGTTCTTTCCTCCAAGGCCAAATGAAACAAGTCAAATTTACCTTCCATATGACAGTTCTCTCAATGCTTTTCAAAGGTCACCACTCAGTATTCACAAGTATCTTATTCATCTATATATTCACTAAATTTTTCTTAATACCCTGGTATACGTTTGATCTGTAACTAGTGGCTTCCAAGCCAAGTAGCAGTCTCATCTCTATTTTAATCTTGCTATTGTCTCCAAAATAGATATATTTTAAAATCTTTTTTTCTGTCCTTATTGTTTATTACAAACCTCAGTTTGATCTAGTTTTTAACATTCCTGATGTTTTTACATAACCTTGTACCTCTTCTTTTGTATTTATCTTCATTTGCCTGCCATCTTCTTTTTATATATCTTTTCAAAACATGACTTTTTTGGTGGGTTTTCTGTGCAACTCCAACATCACTTTAAATATCTGCTCGTTTTATGAATTACTGGAATCATTTGTTTTTATTGTCAGAATTTCCTACTTGAGAGCCTTCTGTACCTCATGAGTCAACTTCCCCTGTAGAATCTTAAGCCATGAAATCCTACCCAACTTTTCTCTAAACTCTTGGAGTGTAAGAGCTGGAAAGGCCTTTAGAGACCATCTAGTCTAATTCTCTTATTTTACAAGTGATCAATTCATCAATAAACACTTATTAAACACTATGTGTCAGGCACTGTACTAAATGCTGTGGATACAAAAAGAGGCAAAAGACTGTAAGGAGCTTACAGTCTAACAGAGAAGACAACATGCAAAGAAATATGTACAAAGCAAGCCATGTACAAGATAAGGAGGAAATGGTTAACAGAGGAAAGGGACTAGAATTAAGAAGGGTTGGGAAAGACTTCCAGTAAAAAATAGGATCTTAGCTGGGACTTCAAGGAAGCTGAGGAGGTCAGTAGTCATAGTGGAAGAGGGAAAGCATTCCAGGCCCTAGGGACAATTAGAGAAAATGTCCACAGCTGAGAAATGGAGTGTCTTGTTCATGGAACAGCTAGGAGGCCCAATATCACTAGATTGAAGAGTATATGTCAGGAAGTAAATATAAAAAGACTAGAAAGGAAGTGGGGAGGGAGCCTGGGGGAAGGGACAGAGAATAGTGCCTTAATTATGAGAGTTTTGAATTGCCAAACAGAATTTTCTATTTGCTCCTAGAGGCAATAGAGAGATACTAGAATTTATTGAGTAGGTATATGACATGATCAGACATGTCCTTTAGGAAAATCACTTTAATGGCTAAATGGAGGATGAATTAAAGTGAGGAGAGAGTTGAGGCAGGCAGACTATTGCATTGATCAATATTAATTTTGTAATATTTTAATAAAAGCAAGCAGGTTATTGCAATAACCCAGGCATGAGTTGATGAAGGCCTGTACTAGAGTGGTAGCAGTATCAGAGGAGAAGAGGGTGGTATTTAAGAAATGAAGGTGAACTTGACAAACCTACACAACATATTGGATATGGGAATGAGAGATAGTGAAAAGTCCAGGATGGCTCCTAGGTTATGAACCTGAAGGACCATAAGGATGGTGTTACCCTCTACAGTAATAAGAAAGTAGGAAAGGGGAAAGATAATGACTTCTTTTGGGACATATTGAGTTTGAGATGTCTACTGGACATCCAGTGTGGGATGACTGAAAGACAGATGAGGATGTGAGATAGAGTTTGGGGCAAGATAGATAAATTTGAAAACTGTCAGCATAGAGATGGTAAGTGGATGAGATCACCAAGTGAAGTAACATAGAGGAAGAATAGGAGCCAGAACAAAACCCTGAGGGAGCCCTATAGTTAGAGGGCTTGATCTAGAGGAGGATCCAGCATAAGAGACAGAAGGAGCAGTTTCCCCTAGTTTGTTTGTTTTTTTCGTAAGGAAAGGCAGAGGGAAAAGTGAAAAGTCAATAGATAATGGTTAGATAAGAGGATTTAAGAATTCTTGAACAAAGAGGTGGTATGTTGGTGGGTGATGGTAATATCAAGAGTATGACCATCTTTTCGTGTGGCTGAGGTGGAATAGAGGAGTAGATAATGGGAAATGAATAAGTTAAGGAACTGGAAAGATAAGAGTGTTTGAGGGAGTTGAAGTCCCCTAGTATAAAGGCAGGATTTGAAGAAGAGAGAATAATTGTGAGTCATATACCAAACTCATTGAAGAAGGAAGGGAAGTAACATGGTGTAGTGGCAACCACACTGGCATACCCAGGATGACTGCTAGCACAGGTTCCTAGATCTGCTTAACTAGGAAATATAGCTGCTTACGGGGTCAGCAATCTTTTTTTTTTAATTACATTTACGAATTCAGGGGAAAAGTCAGTACCCTGAACTTCAGAGAAAATACAAAGAAAATACAAGCAGAGAAGGGGCAGCTAGGTGTCATGGTAATATAGAACATGATAGAACACTGGCCCTGGAGTCAGGAGGACCTGAGTTTAAATCCGGCCTCAGACATTTGACACACTTACTAGCTGTGTGACTTTGGGCAAGTCACTTAACCCCAGCTGCCCTCCTAAAAAATAAAAATACAAGCAGAAAAATAAAGACCAACAAATAGGGCTCTGCCTACCTGTATCAACTATACACTTTACATACATCCGAAGATGGAGGGAGCTTTTACATCTGAGCAGTCAGGGAGCTCTAAATATTCCACCACTCAACCAGGGAATCACAAGCTCCTTCTCATAAACGAACCCCCAAAGCAAAATACCAAATCAAAGTATATACACTCTTCTCAGAGCCAGAAGGCATCATAACCCTCCTAACTCATCATGACTTAGTGCCTAATTAGAAATTAGCAAAATGTGTGAAAACCTTCCTACAAGCAAGCTTCCCTTAATGGGCTCCATGTGAGGCCTATTAACGGGCAGGGAAGATCTTATATCTCATTAACATTACACATAGGGGTCTGTAGACAACAGCTACCAGGTGTTTGATTGGGTGGTAAATATGAATAGTATGAACCTGAAAGGAGTATGAACCTGAAAAATAGTATGAACCTGAAAGTGATAGAAGTAAGGGGAGAACCTGGAAATGGCAATGGGAGCAAGAACTGTTCCAACTCCCCTGCTTTAACCAGTGAACTGAGGGAAAAGGATGAAGATATAGCCCATACTGGAAAGGGTGGCCAGGGAGGCTTATCAGAGGAGGTGTCATCAGAGGACAGCCAGATGTAAGAGCTAGTAGACAGAAAGGAGAAGAAAAAAAATTAAGATGAAGTGAAATTTATTATTTATGGAACAGGGATTCCAGAGAGCAAAGTAGAAGGTTTGGGCAGAGTTAGAGTGAAACTTTATGGTAAGCCAAAAAGTTAAGTGACTTGTCTAAAGTCACACAACCAGTAGAGCTGAAACCAGAACCTGGAGCTTCCATCCTGAGCTTTTTCTTCTATATGCAACAATTTGACTTCTAGCAGGACTGTTCTTGACAACACCCAGACAAATGAAGGTGTGGTTATTTATTCTTTTCTTAAGAAGTTTCTATAACCCTTTTTGCAACCCTTGCTTACTTCCTGGGCAAATGATTCCTTTAAATGACCTCAATCCTGCATGTAGTCATTATAAACTCTGAGGATGATTATCTCCTACTCTGAGAGATGATTCTGATCATCCAACCATAATCAGAGCAAGACCATATCTCTAGGGGTAGCCCAGAAGGGTAGAAGGGGTGATTAATACTATTGGCTGGTGCCCCATTCCATTCCCTGTGTGCTCTCCCTAATATCAATGAACTGGAATTATCACTGCAGTTTTATTTAACCAACTAACATCAATTAGTTTTGACAAAGGGATATTTATTGAAAAGATATAGCAAGAATAGGAAGTTACCAAACATTTTTCCCAATGCCTCCCCTATAACATCCCTGTCCTTGGGGAGAATGGATTCATATTATATCATATTCATCCCACTCAATTCATTTCCAAATTTGCCATAGCTGATGGATGAATCACCCCCTCTTGGCTGCCTTCAATCTATGCTAAATCAAACAAATCTTTTACGACTCCACTCCTCCCTTCTGGTTTCCTGAAAAATCTGACATGGAGTTCAACTCATGGATTTCTGGCATTTGAAATTCCCATCTTTTAATATTTTTTCCCCAAAAAAGTAAGTCATAACTAGAGACAAAGCATCTTAAGTGCATGTGCTTTTTTTCCATTGTTTTCTCTCTCTCTGGTTTAGATAGGAAGAACATATTTCTTTTATAGAAGAAAATTTAGAAGATCTCTCTTATGCCTATTTTTCCAAACAATTTATGTAATATGTGATATTAGAATGAATTTTTCTTTGAATGTTTGATAGTATTCATGTGTAAATCCATATGATCCTGGGATATTTTTCTTTGGGATTTCATGTGTGGTTTGTTCAATTTCTTTTCCAAGATTGGGTTATTTAAATTCTCTATTATTCTATTTATCTGGGTATTTTATATTTTTAAAAGTATTCATCTATTTCATTTAAGTTTTTTGTTGGGCAAATTTTCTCAGCAAAATAATGTCTAATAATGTCTTTTTTATTTCATTTTCATTTTTTACAGATTTCCTTTTTCATTTTTGGTACTGGAAATTTGATTTTCCTTTCTTTAAAAAAATCATATTAACTAAATATGTATAAGTATTATTATTATTTTTAAATAGTTCTCAATTGTATTTACCAATTTAATGAGTTATTGGGTTTTTTTAATTTCAGTTGTACTTATCTCTTCTTTAATATTTGGGATTTATATGTGTTCAGTTGCATTTTTTTTTTTACAATTTCTGTTTTTCTACGTTTTTTGTTGCAGTTCTAATTTCCTGATTTTTTTTTCTCTTTTGTTGATGAAAGTGTTTAAAGGAATAAAATTTCCTCTTAAGACTACTTTGGCTTCATCCCAGAAATTCTGTTATGTTGTCTCACTGCTATCATTTGGTGATAAAATTATCTACACTTTTTCATTTGTTCTTTGACTAACCCATGTTTGGGGATTATTTTTAGTTTTCATTTAAGTTTGAATCTTTTCTTCAAATGCCTTTATTGATTATAACTTTTGTATGTATAGCAAAGGATGTATTTAATATTTTGGTTTTGTTGTATTTGTTTATGAGGCTTTATGTCCTAGGATATTGTTAATTTTTATGAAGATGCCACATTATGATGAGAAATAAGTGTATTCCTTTCTACTCATATTCACTAATTGCCAAAGATCTATCATATCTAATTTTTCTAAAATTCAGTTTAATTCCTTAGCTTGTTTTTTGCTATCTTTCTGTTAGATTTATCTGTGTCTGGAAAGGACATACTGAGGTGCCCAACTATTAGTTTTGCTTTCTATTTCCCTACAGATTTTTACAGGCTTTGCCATTCAGTGAATATAAATTTAAAACTGATATTATTGTGTTGTATGTGATATTTTTTATCATAATGGAGTTTGCATATTTATCTCTTTTAGTCACATTAATTTCAATGTTTTATTCTCTGAGATCATAGTTATTATGTTTGCTTTTGGGGGGGTTTGACTAAAGCTTAATAAATTCTACTCTATATCTTCATTCTAACTATGTGAATCTTTGTCTCAAGTATGTTTCTTATAAACAAAATATTGTTAGATTCAGCTTTCTGCTGTCCTCTTCTATTTTGTGGATGAGTTAATGCCATTCACAACTATTGTTAACATATTAGTTTTGTATTTCCTTCAATTGTGACCTCATATTTTTTCCTTTCTTTGCTTTCTGACCCCTCTTTTAAAAGGAGGTCATTCACTTGACAGAGAGATTGGAAAAGATTGAGATAAACATTTTTGGACATGGTCAATGTTTGAATTTGTTTTGCTTACCTATGCACATTTGTTATTTCATCCATAGCATCTCCAGGGCTACTTTCCCAACCACTTCTCCAACTCCTATTAGCACTAGTCAGGTTCAGTCTCCAGAATGAAATTGACTCCTTCTTCCTTTAGTGTTCTAGAAGAAAGACAGAGGTTGAAGGTGGTTTTCTAATACTGTTGCTCACAAACCCATTTCTGGTTCTCTTGCCATTAATTATCAATCTGCCAGATTTAATTAGCTTTCAGGAAGTGGTATTTACTAATGTAGTATATTAAGAAAAGTTGATAAAAAAAAATTGTCCAAAAGTCTGAGACACATTTTCCCATACAGAATCCATAGAAAAGTTGCCTCAAGCTTAGAGATAACATCTGACAAAAGGATAAATAACAATTCTTGACTGGATAGAAGTCCTTTTTGCCCTTCATAGAGTCCTCATGAAGTTCCCCTTAGGTGTAGCCCTCTGCTGGGCTCTGGGTTTCGTGCCTTAGTGTCCTGAAGCTGCTTTTCTTTAATATGTCTAGGTTGTCTTGGGTATGTATCTCAACTCTTGAAGCAGAGTCTGAAATGCTGCTATTCTGGAAATGAGAGGTACAAATCTTCAGATCTTTCTAAATTCATAAGATCATTCTCTGGTCAAGGGGGCCAAGGAGAGAAATAAATTATCCCCAAACCTAGCCCCAAATACCTTTATCTCAGTTACCACTAGAGTGGCAGTTAGCTGGAATCATGCCAGAAAACTCTTGCTAGAATCTTCCTGATGCAATGCTTGGCTTTGGAACTGGCCTTCTGGACTATTCCTATTCAGAGCACTGGATCTCATTGATTATTCCCAGAATTCTATGTGATTTCCCACCTCTCCTCCTCCCCCCCCCCCCAACCACAACTTACTTGGTTCAAAGCACTGGAAGTTTCTATTCTATTTACCTGTACTAACTTCTCTGGTGCAATCCCTTTTCCAATGTTCCTAGGCTTCTTGTTTTCTTTTTATGTAGTTCTAGGATGGCTGAAGGAGCTTATTATTGTTTCTCTCTTGATTTATTGATCAATACTCAGTCTGGTATTCTTTTTCTGATTTTTGCTAGATATGGAAGAGAGGGGCTCCTCTGTGACCTTTCACATCACCATCTTAAATGGAAATTCACATACATACCTCTTTTTTACAACAACCTTGTGAGGTAGGTGTTGCAAGTATTTTTATTCCCATTTTAAAGATGGGAATAAAATTAAAAAAAAACTGTAGAATCTGAAACACAGAAAGCTTAAATGACTGATTCAATGTCACACAAACAGAAAGGATGAGCGTCAAAATTTCTTCATCAAAATACCTTCTAAAAATAGGTACAACTATATCATACTTCTTTTTAATCTCTCTTCTAACATGAAGTGCCAAGAGAAGACAGCACAATAATATCACAAGAGAATATTGGTTCTGCATCAATAAGCTACGTGAGTCACCCTAGCTTTCTATGTTCCCTCACTATGTGTATTCCCTACATGTGTAGCCCTTATTGCCTATTACTTGGTCATATATATTTCCCCTATGTGTCCCCATGCCCACTGGCAACCTTTATGTAACCTTTGTGTACAAGGAAAATCTTCCCTGTCACTTATTTGTGCTATACTTCTCTATTAATTGACCTTTGTGTTGAACGAATGTGACCTCTCTTTTGCCTAGTAAAAGCAGAAACATCTGTAAGGGCTTATGATCTATTGTTTTGAGTGGATGATGACCCACAGAGTATCATGAACTTTGGATATTCTAGGGGGTCACATTTGAGAGAGGTCCTGGGTGCTACAAACCTTTTCCTGCTATATGGTTTCAAAGCAAAGAAAACCATAATCTCAGAAGGTCATGTAACTGGGATAGACAACAGTACAAGGACTAAACTGGGGTCTACAAAATATTAAAACTGACTGAGGCAGGACTACTTCACCCAGCTTTTATGGATGTAAACTAGTGCCCCTTTGTTACGTTGGCATTTTGGTTACCTAAATTTCAGGGCACAAAAGAAATGATTATGTAAAGAACACTGATAAAAGTCAGCTTAAGAAAAAACACAATCAGGGGCAGCTAGATGGTGAAGTAAATAGAGTACCGACGCTGGAGTCAGGAGGACCTGAGTTCAAATTCGGCCTCAGACACTTAACATAAAACTAGCCGTGTGACCTTGGGCAAGTCACTTGGCCCCAATTGCCCCTCCAAAAAGCAAATAATAATAAAGAAAAAATGCAATCCCTCAGGGGAAAAATTGTGCAAGGAGAGATGCAGACTATTCAGAGAACCTGAAAGAAAATCACCCCTTTAGATAAAGGTACTAAAAGCACCTGTTTGAAAGCAGATAACACACTGAGGTAAAGATGATGACAGAGTATCATGGCCCATCAGCTTCTTTATATATGACTGTTTTCAGAGTTTTAAAGTTTGTAACTGAGAAATTACAAATCAAATTACAAAATCGTGGTTTGGGTACCACGATATAACTGATTATAGAAGGATTTGTGGGGTCATACCTGACAAGAAAGGTGGTTTTGTTGTGTTTCACATCATAAGGTAGAGGAGAGTCACTAAACACAAGGACACAAAGCTATGGGGCATTATAGCCAGAGAGAGATGACAAGATGGATGAAGATAGAGGAGACAAGAAGAAGCAGAGAATAAGATGAGTCAGAAGAAGTGAGGGAAAGAAGACAGAGAAGCTATTTATAGAAGAGAGAATACAGAAGGGGAGTACAAATGAAAGACAGGCTTTGCAGCTGATGAGAGGAGCTATTTGCCTGAGTGAGAATTCTATAGCAACTGGAAGCTGGGTGGAGGAAAGAGGAATCTTCTTCCTATGTGGAAAGCTGATTGAACTTACACCAGTGAGGACCATCAACAGCCTGAGAGAAGAGAAACCTCTCATAGCCTTGCCTGGGTTGCCTTTACTATCCTCTATGAAATGAGAGGGGGATATAAGGTGAAAAAGCTGGTCTTTACACTTACTTTCTTGCTACACTGATTCATTTTTGTTGTTTTTGTTCTAAACTTAAATACCAAAAAAAAAATTTCCACACAGTGCACAAAAAGATGATTCCATATGAAATCATGAAGCTTTCTTCATACCACTAGCTTTTAAATAGAAGTATAAAGTAAAATCTACATGTTACTTTCAAAACTGCCCTGCTTGTCAGCCTTCCTTCTGAATTTCTTTCTGTTCTTTTGTGAAAAAAAAAATTTTCAATGGCTCTCTTTTGGGGGCATCATTATTACTCCCTATTCCTTCCCCCAAATAAAAATCAAGAGGGAGAAACCCTTGTAATAAATAAGCAAAGTGAAACAAATCTATACAGAGGCCCGGTTCAAAAAATATATTTCTCTGTTACTTGTGTATCACCTTTCCATCAAGAGGCAGGTAACATTATTGCACTTGCAGGGTGTGTGTTTATATGACCACGTACATTTTATGTGTCCACATAAGTCTGTCTAGACTAGAAAGGAGGAGTGAATATAAAGTCTCCTCCATCCACCCTTCTCCAAAAGAGACTTTGATTCCTGAAGGAAGGCCTTGAGGCTGCAAAGCTGATTAATCTGCCCTTCTCTGAGAGAAGGTACTCAGTTAGAAGTATATCTATTCTCCTAAATATCAAGCTAAAAGAAATAATTTTAGATTCAAGTTGCACTCTTGTTATGCCTTTAACCGGGAAGGAGTGTATCATGCCACATCCAAATGCTTGACCTTCCCACGAACAAAACCAATGTAATATGTTGGTTGTTGTACTTTGTGGTTAAAGATAACCAAAATGACGTCATTATTTTGGAATCAAGGTACAGTGTGTGTCCAACTGTGGCTGATCAGACAGTATGAGCTTGGAAGGCTCTATCACACATAGGTACAAATAATTCATATGAACATTTGGAGTGCAAATGTCTCTTAAGTTTTCATACTTCACCTTTCTTTTGAGCTACTACAATTCTGCTTTGTTCATACAGCACTACATCTTCTATGATGAGGGCCCACCACGCTGAAGGGCCTATGCCAGTATCTCCCATGTCTTATAATTGATTACGAAGCTTTTCACAGAAACCTTGAGAGTGTCCTTTCATCACTTCTTCTGACCTCCATGTGAACACTTACCTTATATGTGTTCTCCATAAAATAGTCTTTTAGGTAAACATATGTTTCGCATTTGAGCAAGGTGGCTAGTTTGTTGGAGTTAAGCTCTCTACAGCAGAGTTTGAATACTTGGCAACTTCATTCCAGAAAATGCCTCAATGTCTGGTACCTTATCTTATTGGATGACCTTCAGAATCTTTCTAAGGGGGTGGCCAGGTAGCACAGTGAGTAAGAACACCGGCCCCAGGGTCGGGATGACCTGGGATCAAATCCAGGCTCTGATACTTAGCACCACACCCAGAAATAACTGGCCATGTAACATTGAGCAAGTTACTGAACCCTGACTGCTTAAAAAAAAAAAGAATCTCCCTAAGACAATTCACATGGAAGCATTTCAGTTTCCTGGGATGGCCCTGGTATACTGTCCAGGTTTCACAGGCATACAGCAGTGAGTTCAGTACAATGGCTCTGTCGACCTTTAGTTTGGTAAGCAGCCTTATACCTCTTCTCTCCCACACTTTCCTTCTGAGCCCCCCAAACACTGAGCTAGTTCTGACTATGCACACATCAATCTCATTGTCTATGTGTATATCCCTGGAAAGTATACTTCCAAGGTAAATGAACTTACCCACACTATTCAACATTTCTCCATTTGCTGTAACCAATGGTTACATATATGGCTGGTATAGAACTTCTGTTTTCTTGGTGTTAATTGCCAGACCAAAATTAGCACAAGTGACAGAGTTTATCCATATTCTGTTGTATTTCAGTCTCAGAGGCTATACTGAGTGCACAATCATCTGCAAACAACAAGTCAAGCACTAACTAACTCTCCTTCCACTTTAGTCTAGACCTACAGGGACTGGTTCCTGAATGAAGAAATAGAAAGGGAAAACCTCAATCTTAACTTAATAATTGGTTACTAAGGTAATAGTTAATAATCACTTCTGTCACATATAACCTGGAAGATTTGTCAGTATAAGCAGTAGACCCCCATCTTGTAAATCTCAGCTGGAATAGAATCAGCACCAAGTACTTTTGTCACACAGGGGGAGCCTAATAGCATTCAAAACCTCTTTTTCAGTTGGAAGTTCAGCTACAGAGGGATTGACATCAACAATGATTGATGGCAGTGTTGAGAATACTATGGAAGAATTCAGCCTGTCTCTCAGGATCATGTCCTTATCACTAATCAATGTTGTCCCATCAGTACTGAGTTGTTGAGGTGCTGTAAATATTTATGTACATTTTCTTCTTTGATCTCTTTGGAATAGCTCTAGCTGCATTATTGTTGGATCAAAGAGTATCAAAGTGGTTTTATAACCCTTTGGCCCATAAATAACCTTCAAGACATCATAAAAGTGAATTAGATTGTTACTCTCAGCATAAAACTGAATTTTATTTGTCTTCTTACTCAGGCAAGAATCCTGCATCTCTCTCAACTTCACTTAGATTTTACTTTTGATAGAATTAAACACTGTCTTCTTAGAGACAGATAAACTGTACTGCTGATAAACCCCATGGAGTTCTTGTTTTTCATTTAGCAGTTTCTGAATTTCCCCATTATTTTTGTCCAACCAATCTTGATGTTTGCAATTGTTCTGGCCCCAATGAGCAAATGCAGTGCTGTAAACCAAATCTCTGAAAGCTGCCCACTCCTTTTCTGTTCCACAGTTGCCAACCATGTGTTGACTCAGCTCTCCCTTCAAGTTAGCAACAAATTGTTCATGCACAGTTGTCTTGCCTTAGGGTGACCACTTTTGTTAAATACTAATGTTTACCTTGGAGAAATAAAAAAAAAAAGAGTAAAATTTTAAATTAAAACAGTCACTCTTTATATCTGATCTTCTCTAATGATATTCTCTAAAAACTATTTTTCCATTTGAATTTTTTGTACGTCATTGTATGTTTTGTGTTTTTCACACTTAAATTTGTTGTGTTTATATATAGCATTGTACTTTAAAATTTTGTCCTTTTTTGTACCTTTTGTTTTCTGAATACTTAGATGAAAGAGGACATATTCAATTCAATTCAGCAAACATTTATTAAGCACCTACTTTGTACAAAGCACTGGAGATTAAAAAAAACAGATATATGAAATAGGGGTCTTTATATCATAGGAATATGTATTTAAAATCAATTTGTGAAAATAGGGTTGAATTAGAGGACTACAAAGGACAGTAACTCTAGAGTAAGAACACTTGAGTTTGGGGCTGCTAGGTGGTACAGTGAATAGAGCACCAGGCCTGGAGTCAGGAGGACCTGAGTTCAAATCTGGCCTCAGACACTTAACACTTACTAGCCATGTGACTTTGGGCAAGTCATTTAACCCCAATTGCCCTGCCTTCCCCCCTCTACAAAAAAAAGAAAAAGAAAGAACACTTGGGTTCAAATCCCCCTTTTGAACTTGGCAAAGTAACTGAGCCTCCTTAGACCTCAAGTTTGGTCATCTGTAAAATAAAGAGGTTGGTCCACATGGCCCCCAAGGTCCTTTCCAGACTTAGATCTATAATCCTATGAACCTATTCTAATATAAGCTAGAGGTACCATTCATCTGAACCCACTGGGCATGGACACCTACATTTCTAGACACTGTAGATTACCCTGGCTCATTGTGAGGGGGAATTTGATCTCAGTCTAGGGCAGTTGGCTCCCAAATTTCACACTTATTGGGTTCTTCCACTCCCTCCCATTACACACACAAACCCTGGAAGACAGTTACAAATATGTAAAATTCATGTTGCTCAGAAGTCATAAGTTTCCTTAAAAGGAGGAAAGTTTTAAATTGTTCAAAATGCAAATGTGAATCATGTGTGGAATTTTTTTTTTCCATGCAGAAAAAGGAATTCTAAGAATTAAAGAATCATGACAGGCATTACAGAAAGATTAGAACAGAATCTAGTAACTTATTTCTACTAGTATGCTCAATGACCAGAAGAGAAAGAGTCACAACTAAGGAAAGAAGGAAACGAGTACCAGGCACTATTACCTCTTTTGATCTTCACAACAACTCTGGGGAGGTAGGTGCTATTATTATCCCCATTTTACAGATGAGGAAACTGAGGCACAGAAGTTAAATGATTTGCATAGGGTCACACAGATAATAAAGGTCAGATTTTAACTCAGGTCTGACTCCAGGCTCACTGGTCACCTAGCTGCCTCTAACTGCTGTAAGTCATTATCTTTCAAAGGTATATTGAGTCTTTGGGGTTTTTTTGTCTCTGATTTAAAAAAAAAAGGGTAAATTTTTTAAATGCTGTGCCATGTAATTGTTATCAACCTCACAGGGTTTGATCTAAAAAAGACAAATGAAATGAGGTTGTGTCCATATTTTTAATTTCTCTCAAGCTGGTGACACACATGCATTGCATGGGAGTTATAATCCAAAACTGGGACCCCCTAAGGGAATTAGTCCAGAACTGGCTCAATTTGGGGGTTGGGGGTACAGAGTTATATGCCCTTCAAAGAGTAAGTGTTCCTAAGGGGTGCCAATCAATTCTGATTGGTCAGCACGCTGGAAGGTGGACTACATTAAAATGGGGCTGTTAGGTCACTTAATCTTGGGCAAAGAGACATCAATTTCCATATCACCTGTCTTGACAATAGAGAGGAATCAACACACCGAAGAAGAAACTAAACTTTGGAAGAAAGGGGGGTGGGAAGAAGCTCTGAGAGTCTCCAAGATAATGATTACTAAGAAAAATCATTTTGCACCATGTAGATGTTCATAATAATTTTTAAGTATGAAAAGTATAAAGCACAGTTGTCATCTGATGACAAGAACAAAAAAATTCTGAGTGGAAAAGCAGTTTTTAGAAAAATATTACTGGGGAGGTCAGACATAAAGAATGGTGATTCAGTAGAAAAAAAGATCCTTGAGCAATGGCTGTCATTACTGCTTTGTCCTACACAGACCTCCACAGATACAACCATTGTTCCAAAAGGTAAAACACTTTATTTTTATGCTTTATTTGTTGTTTTAGGGAAATGGACAGGCTCTCTGTCCATCCTTAGAGGAGAGCTAAGTTTCAGAAACTTGGGTTTAGAAGGCATGTGGGGCCCCCAAGTGGACTATGGGATTTATTTCAGAGGATCTATAAAGCTAAAAATTTTAATATTTTGATAATTGTATTTCAATATAATTATTTTCCTTCATAGTCTTCAGATATTTTATTCATATAAAAACTATGCTAATAAGGGGTCTCTAAGCTTTACCAGATTGCCAAAGGGATCCATGACACACAAAAAAGGTTAAAAATGCATGTTCTAGAGTAATCTGACTGACAAGCAGAGAGGGAAAATCCTATTCTTATGGATACGAATAGAAGAGTTCTGGCTTCTAAGACAGTTAATACTGTTCTACTTACAAGTCTCCACTATCCAATAGCAGATTCACAGTGCCATAGGGGAGACTAGGGAATCCAATAGCCAAAATAAAACAATGACAAAAGAATGTGAGACCTAAATAAAAGCAACAAACAGAAATGAAAAAAAAAAAATAGGATGTGGAGGATGGGTGTGGAGAGTATTCCTGTGTAGCCACTGGGGAACGGAAAATAAAGCTTCCAAAGACCAATCAACTAAGAAAAACAGGAAGTCAATAATGAAAGTAAAATGCCAAATGACCTCAAAAGATAAAAGGCTGGGATAAAAACAAGGTTAGCCCTAATATCGAAACAAATTTAAGCCCCCCAAAAAAGGAACAGAAGCAGATTGGGGCCAATTTAAAAATCTCAAGCTGACTACAATACAAGGAAAAATGGATGAAAAAGCCAGGATTTAAGGACCTGCTTAAAAGACCAATTATTACAAAGAGAAGATAATTGCAAAAGGCAGGTTTAGAAGTGTAAAAGGCAACACAATTTTAAGTCAATCAAATCAGTAAATAAAGCAGCAAAACTCTGGTACCTCCCTTCACATACCCCACCTTCATATACCCTATTCTACAGGCACACCAGCTGCCCTCTTCCTCTTTTTCTCCACCACTTCCCCTCCAACTTAGTTCTTTGAAAGAGCAGCTGGTGGCCATAGTATATTCATCTTTATTCTCATATGCAACCTGGCAAAGAAGTGGCTAAAATATAGCTGGGTTCCAGGGTCCTCGAAGGGCCACAAAGGCATGTCACCAGAGAAGCAAGTCAGAGCTTTTGTTATCACTAAAAAAAAAAGATATATAAAAAATGAAATAGGTCACAAAAAGGGGAGTTACCATTTAATGTTTTTAATTAAATAAATGTTTTTCCTGGTTTTTTTCCTCTACAAATGTAGTAGTAGCATTAAAAAAAATCTGGCTCCCAGACAACATCAAAAACATGAAGAGACCACTTAGAAGACCCTGTCCCATAGCCAAATAGTGATAGTTTTTTAATGAGCTAAACTTGCATTCTAAAACCCCTCCTCCTCAACTCTGAATCTTTGATAGTTGTTGCATCTGGTTCAACGGTGTTTCTAGATATGACTGTTTTGGGGGTGGGAGGTAGGGCTCTCTAACTGCCACTCTTCATGCCTGACCAAACTCCAATAATATTTTGTATAGACTACATACTTATTATGCTATACTGATCTTAGAAGTCCTTTATTATTATTCCTCAAATATAAAATGGGTAAACCTACTTTTTGCATTCAATTTCCTCTGCCTGGAATGCTCTCTTGCAGCCTGTATATTTATCTAAGTCCCCTCTTTTCCCATTAAGCCTATCTCAAAGAATGGGCAAACAAAGATGCACCTTGATACAGTGGAAAGAACATGGTATCTGGTATCCTAAAAGGTGGATTCAAATTGCAGTTCTTTTACTTGCTACTTCTAAGACCTCGGGTAAGTCACAGTTTCCTCAAAAATAAATTAAGAATTTTATTTTATGTTTTTGTTTTTTGCTTGTTGGAGGGCAATTGGGGTTAAGTGACTTGCCCAAGGTCACACGGCTAGTTTTTGTATTAAGTATCTGAGGCCGGATTTGAACTCAGGTCCTCCTGACTCCAGGGCCAGTGCTCTATTCAATGCACCACCTAGCCACCCCAGGATTTTATTTTAGAGGATTGGAGGGTTGATTAGAAATTGATTGAATGGCTCCTAAGATTTCCTCCAGTTCTAAATCAATATTTCTATGACATCAGGGATCATCTAGTCCAGTCCCTACCCATTCAGGAATTCCCTTTTACAATTTCTCTAATAAGTGATCCACAAGATTCTACTTGAAAACGTCTAGTACAGAAAATGTCTATGGCCTTCTAATGTAGCCCATCCTCCTTTGGGATAGCTCCAATGTCTCACACTGAACCTTTATCTACTTCTCTTCAACTTTCCACCATTGCTCCTAGCTCTGCCCTATGGGGCCAAGTGGAGCAATTCTGATCCTTTTCCCACATGCATGACAGTCTTTCAGACACTTAAAAACATCTGTTATGTTCCCCCTCTCCAAGTCTGCTGTTTTCCTGCTTGAATTTACCCAGTTCCACCAGCTAATCCACACCTGGCATGATTCAAGACTTTTCACAATCCTTGGCATCTTCCTGTGGATGTTGTTCATCCTGCCTGTGTGTGTGTGTGTGCGTGCGCGCGTGTGTGTTTTAATGTAGTGTGAAGAGCCAAGCGTAATAGCCGTGGTCTGACCAGGACAGGGTATATATAGACATACAGTCACCTCCTTCATTAGGACATTGCACCTTTCTTGACATAGCCAAAGAACACATTATTTTTTTTTTGGCTTGGTTTGACTGTTATTTATATTATTAATTCATGTTGAGCTAGTACTCTTTGAAAATGCTGGGATTTTTTTTTTTCAGACAAACTACACATTTCCTCTACTATGTACCTTTGAAATGGACCTATTTTAAACCAAGGGAAAAGTTTTGCATCTATCTATGCTCATTAAATGTTATTTTACTAGGGGCAGCCAGGTGGCTCAGCGAGTAAGAGCACCGGCTCCAGTGTTGGGACGACCTGGAGATCGAATCTCGGGCTCAGACACTCAGCACCACACCCAGAAATAACTGGCCGTGTAACCTTGAGCAAGTTACTTAACGCCGATTGCTTAAAAAAAAATTTAAATGTTACTTTACTAAATCCAGCTCATCATTCTGGTTTGTCAGCATCTTTTGGGATCCTTTCCTGCTATATATGTTAACTATCCCTCTCAGGTTTAAACTATCTGTAAATTTAATAAGTATATCTATATCTTCATAAAAGTCATTGATTTTAAAAAGTGTTAACCAACACAGACTAAGTCTCTGAAGTACTTCATTCAAATAGTCTCCCTAAACTCACATGAAAGAATCCCTGAGTAGACCTTAGGGCTTCTGATTCTAGTTCTAGAACAACCTGACTAAACAATCATCTAGTCTAAATCTCTCCGTCTTGTCTACAAAGACAACATTAAACATGTTATCAAATGCTTTAATCTAATTTAGGGAAATTATGTCTACAACGTCTCCTTGATTTACCAGTCTAACGATTGTATCAAAAAAGGAAACAGAATTAGACTGGCATAATCTATTTATTGTGAAACAATGCTGGCTTTTGATCATGATTTTTTCTAGATTTTCACAAACTATTCCTTTAATAAAACTTTCTAGGGGCGGCCAGGTAGCACAGCGAGTAAGAGCACTGGCTCCAGTGTTGGGACGACCTGGAGATCGAATCCCGGGCTCAGACACTCAGCACTACACCCAGAAATAACTGGCCATGTAACCTTGAGCAAGTTACTTAACCCTGATTGCTTAATTTAAAAAAAAAAATTTTTTTTCTACAAATTCATCAGTCATCGCTGAAGTCATCACTGGCTATGAATTTTCAGACTCCATACACACCCTTTTTCTGAAAATTAGAACATTTGTCATTTTCCATTCCTGTGACATTTCTTCCAAACTCCACAAGTTTCCAAAGAGCACTAACATTAGCTCAGAAATCATATCTGCCAGGTTTTTCAGTTCCCTGGGAGGAAGTTCAACTTGCTCTAGACCACAGGTGTCAAACCCACCAACCAAACTAGTTTAAATTGTAATTGGGAAGTGTTTAACAAAATAAGTAAAAATAATACAATTTAGACAACCTTAATGTATAGGTTTCTAAGCCAATAGGAATTTCTATTCGAGTTTTTCACCACTGGTCTAGATTACCAATATCTAACATGGGATGGATAGATCCAGCCCAATATTCCTCTTCCATACCATGAGGAAAGAAGCCAGCATCCCACTACAGCCCTTCATCTATCTACAAAGGCCCTCTCCAAATGAAGAAGTTTGGACCATATCCTAGATCAAATTTTTTTTGTCTTTTTGGAAGGGAAAGGCAGAACAATTGGGGTTAAGTGACTTGCTCAAGGTCACACAGCTAGTAAATGTTAAGTGTCTAAGGCTGGATTTGAAATCAGGTCCTCCTGACTCCAGGGCCAGTGCTCTATTCACTGAGCCACCTAGCTGTCCCATAGATCAGTTATCTATTCATGTGATAAGAAAGTCAAGCCATCTTATACAGGGTGTCCCAAAAGTCAGTGCCATTTAAAGCTACTAAACTTAAGTTATATCTATAAATCAGCTAATGACTATATAAATTTTATAGATTAATAAATTAAAAGAGGCAGCTAGGTGGTATAAAGGATAGAGTGCCAGACCTGGAATCAGGAAGAACTTGAATTTAAAGGTGGCTTCAAACACTAGTTGTCTGAGCTGTCTAGTAAGTCACTTAACCCCAACTACCTCCAAAAAATAATAAATTTCAAGTCCCCTCTCTTCCATGAACTCTTCTTCCATAATCCAGAACTCAGTGATCAGCCCTTCCTTTGAAAGCATACACAGATCAAAGATTAGAGTTGGAATACAGGTCACTCAGTCCAATGTCCTCATTTTACTTGATAAAATATTATTGGTACCAATAATCTGTTTAGACCAGTGATGGGGAACCTTCAGCCTCAGGGCCACATGTAGCCTATTAAAACAGGCCACTGCTCTTGTATTATCTTTTCATGCATGTTTCCTATCCACCCTGAAAGTCTTTTCACGCTCTTTTAGGGAGGTTTGTGTGATCTGATAAATTAGGTGGCATTATGAACAGAGTGCTAGACTTAGAATCAGGAAGAACTGAGGTCAGCTCTGAATTCCTGATACTATGTAGTAACTGTGTCTCATTGGTAAAATGGGAAAAATAGCACCTACCTCACAAGGTTGTTGTGATAATCAAAGGATATAAGCAGAGGTCTGTGCAAACCTTAAAGTACATATATATATATATACACATATATATGTGACATATGTATGATATATACACATATTATTTCTGCTATTATCCAGAACTAACCTTTAGGAAACCTTCCCAGACTAACTTCATCTTGTTTGTCCTTTAATCTGTGACCACCAACTACCTTTTAAACAGAAAGTTCCATACCCTTATAGTTTGTGCATTATTTCTCATTTGATAGACCGCTTTGGAAATGGGCGAATCATTTCATGTATACAGTCTTGTTTTCCCAACTCCCTTATAAGCATCTCTTAATACCTAGGACAAAGTACTATAAACAGTAAGCATGGAAAAAATGCACAAAGAATTTATTGATTAGCATGAGAAAAACACTTTGTAAAGCCTCATAAAGCACTATTATAAATTTGAGTTAAGATTTTCCATTCATTCATTGACCATTTATTAAATAGTTATTAAAGTAGGTGATTAAGGAGATAAAAATGCAATTAAGGCATAGTTATTTTTAGAGTTCACATACAATCCTGTAGGGAAAATACGGGATATACAAATTGACAATGATAAGTATCCAGAGTTATAGTGCAAAATAGAATATATAAAAACATTAAGACAAGTACAAAGGGCTATTCAAGAACCAAGGAAAGATCGTTTCTTACTGGAGAGTTTTAAGTTAGGTTTCCTGAAAGAGGTTGCATTTTCAGAAAAGTGGTAAGCCTTCAAGAGGTGAAAAGGAGAGAATTGTTTCCCAGAACACTCCAGGCACAGTGAATACTGAGAGTAAAGGCATGGAGTTTGACTATAAGTCTTTCCCAAGGTTAATTTTTTATTCTCCCTACCTTCTTGTTAGCTACTTACATTGCTGGGACACCACAAAATGACTCAATTTTTTTCAAATGAAAGTGAAGTTGGGTAGCTACTTTACCCCATAAAGAGCTTAACATACTCCCTGTAGAGTGTACGGCCTCTTCTATCTGAGCTTTGTAGTTAGGATACCAATGAGTTTCTATTTGATCTTGTCTTCCCATCAAATACTGCAACTCCTATAACACACTATTACTTTCTACAAACTTGCTAATAATTAAGCTATGTTTGGTCCTGAGAAAGCCACTGCTCTTAGGTCTTTAATCTTCAGGTTGCACGGTTCCAACTCTTAGTTCTATCATAGCCAAGTCATGGTATTAAGAGATAAAGAGGATAGTAAGTTCATGGAACAAATCCAACTCTTATTTTAATTTCACTCACCCTAACAGGTATCCTAAACTTGAATCTTTTCTCCAATTAATATAAAGAAATTATACTTGGGTGCTTATCTAGAAAAGAGAAATGCAAAAGGTGGTCTCAGACTAGAACTTAGCTGTTCTGGCAGAAAGAAAAAGCAGGTGCTAATGGCAAATTGCATGAAGCAAATGTTTTAGTGGTAAGGTGGTGGTAGCATGAAGAGTGACAATAACACAGACTAGGCACAGTTGAGCAAAAAAAGCCGGAGACATCCTGATACTGAAATAAAACCATTTCCTCTTAATAGCTAGCTGGAAAAGTATGTTTTTATAGAAAGGGACCATAGCATAGGGCACTGGTTAGGAATCAGAGGCACCAGAGTAGAGGTTCTAGCCTGCCATAAGGTATCAAGAGAGCACTAGTTACCCTGGGGGCAAGGGCTATCAGTAGGGGAAATTCTGCTTAAAAGAAGAAGGGTGCTAGATTGGTTTCACAATTTTGCCCTAGTAGAACATTTTGGCTATCTGGGAAACAGAAAACAACTACTTCCTTTCTTTCATCCATAGCTACAAATGCCATACTTGTAGAACCCTAATTCCTTTGCTAAATTAAATCTGAAGGTATGTATACTATTTAGTTATTTCCTGCCCTGCCCCCTATAATCTGATGGCTGTTATTCACATCCCTCTTATGAAACTATTCTCTAAAGATACCACTGTCCTCTTAATTGCCAAACTCGATGGAACTCATCCTTCCTTACTGTTATGTAAAATCTGACCCCTTTGACCAGTGCCCTTATTTTTACTTTACTAGGTTTTCATTCTTCTCCCATCCCTTAAATGTAACTCTCCCTCACCCTATCCCCATTTCCACTCTCAGTACCTCTTTCTTGGGTTTATATACTCCCAGGATTAACTCCTATGCCAATGATTCACAAATCTGTCTCTTGTTCTGACCTCTTCTGAGCTCCAGACCTACGTGTAGACATCAGACCAAGTCAAACTCAACAACTCTTCTCCATATAATTCACCATTCTTCCTAATTTCTACTTCATAGCATCATTATTTTCCAACTTTCCCAAAGCTGGAATCTCGGGGACCATTTTTGACTCCCCAAACCTTTCAAATTAGTTCCCAGGTCTTAATGGATTCTATCTCTGCCATCTCTTGAATATATCAATACTGTCACTGGCTAAGTTCATGCCTGCTACATTTCAGTCCAAGTTTTCAAACTGATCTCTAAACTTGTCTCTGTCCTAATCTAAAGAGCTATCCTAATGTACCAGTGCACACCATTCTGCTCATCTCTCTCCCTTGCTGAAAATTAATAATTTCTCATTTCTTTCCTGGACTTGAACCTAGATTCCTTAGCCAGGCATTTAAGACTTATTAGCCTTATTCACACAATCTTCCTTGAGGAACCCTAAGAAAGGAGATAATTCACTGGTCCTTGAATTTTTCCTACCTCTCTCTGTGTTCTTGAAGGTTCCTACAGCTGGACTGCTAACTGGCTTTTTGTGACATTGAATTCTTCCTTCTGTTTCCTCATTTGTAAAATGAGGGATTAGATTGAGTGAACTCTAAATTCTTTCCTGGCTCTAAAACGTTGTTCTATATTCTATTGTGCATTTATATTCCATACCCTCCTACCACACCAAATGCCCTCTGACAGTAGGAATTTTTATTTATCTCTATCTGACAACACCTAACAGTTCCTTTGCCTAGAGTGGCACTTATGTGTTCTTAATTGTACTGAATTAAAGCAGCCTAAGTAAACGAAAACATTGCTCCCTGTCTTACCTGTAGACAATCCTGAGTACAATTTACTAATATATAACTAGTGCAACATCCATTCTTTATTGTCTAAGAAGCCTGTATATCTTTTTTCATCATCCTACTTTGATACATATTCTCACAGCCTAAACTGTTTTTCCCCACCCAGTCAAGTGTTCAGCACAGAAAGGCAGAAACATTTCTGTCTAGCTGTCTTTTTATTCCCACATAGTACTAAATTTGCAATACACACTGGTCTGGACCACAAAGGGCCACAGAAATCATAGAATGGCAGGGTGAGGCCTGAGGGAATGTATGAGTAGCCTTTTCAAAATATTAGCAGCAGCCTTAAAGTGGACTTCATCACTAGACAAGTCTACTGAAGGTGGAATGAAGATGTTGGGATGTTGGCTATGGGTAGGAGCTACAAGGGAATGATTCAGCTTTCCATGGTGGGGAAGGGACCAATGGAATAAAAGATAATTAGGTACCATTAGGAACGGTCTGGAAGGACAGGCAGATATTCCAAGGAAGCGGAATCCCAATTTTTCACTTCTACCACAACCTCAGGGCAGAAAGCTAAATGGCTCAAGCAAGGAGGCAAAGCTGGCCACTGTCTGGAATACAAAGTGGGCAGCAGGGAAAGGAGGGGCCAGGCAGCCTGCGGGTCAAAAAGTCTTCTTCGAAGGTGCCTGCATGTTTTCCACAAGAGAACAGACAAGTTGCTCCAACTTCTTGGCAGCCAGTTCCCCAGCCGCCAGTACCTCTTCATGATTGGCAGTCTCCTGGCTCTCATAATCCAATACTGATTTGTTGCTAATGAGGGAGAATCCAAAGACTCGAATGCCACAATGCCTGGCCACTATCACCTCTGGCACTGTACTCATGCCTGATATGGAAAGAGAAAGGGAACTGATGTCAAGACTCCCTTTAGAATGGTCCCCATCTCATTTACCTCAGACCTGTACTGACCAGTTCAAGCCCATCTTCTAGCATTCTCCAGGTCGGATCATAGTGAAATGGAGAAATATTAGAAAAATCAAACTACCTAGGCAAAGCACCCTTGAAATTAAGGGACTGTCTTAATGGATTTGTCTTGGGATGTTGTTATATCACTTGAAAGGGAACTCTCCACTGGAGTTTGAAATTCTTGGTATAAAATGGTTGACCCCCAGTTTTTAAGCTTTACAGTTTTCTTTATGTGTGTGTGTGTGGGGGGGTGTCTCCCCACACTAGAATGTGAATTTCTGAGCTGGGAGGGACTCTAGAAACCACCTAATCCATACCCTTTACAAGATAGGAAAATTAAGACCCAGAGAAGGGAAGCAACTTGGCCAAGATCTCATACAGGTAGTTAAGAATAGAACTGAGATTTAAGCCAAGGTCTCTAACTCCAAATAAAAATTTTAAAGAAGGATGTGAGCTCCTTGAGGGTAGGGCATAGTACCACACATATAATAAATTCTTAAGTCTTCATCTACCTATCTATCTACAGAGGAAGCTGATAGCACTGGAGTCAGGAAGAATTCAGTCTCAGAAACTTACTAGATCCTGGACAAGTAACTTAACCTGTTTGCCTCAATTTCCTTAACTGTAAAATGAGGAACATAATAGTACCTACTTTGCAGTGTTGCTGTGAGTATCAAACAAGATACTTTTAAAAATGTTTAGCACTGTGCCTGGCACATTGAAGGCTCTATATACAGGCTTATTTTCTTCCCTTCCTATTTATGGATTGGTTTTCCTCCAGTTGCTAGGAGTGATCGATCATAGCCTTAGTCTGAGGAAGTCTCTTAATTTAATCCACCAAAAAGCCTTTGATAAATTTGGCTTTCTTCTTGCTTAATGGCCAGGACAGCAGATGTTAAACAGTAGTAAATCATTAGCACTGACTTTAACATTCAAGATTTAGTCAAATACAAAACTGTTAAGAGATACTGTATTTCCCTAAAACTCATCCATCTAAATTAATAACTCTTCTAAATTTAATCCTTTCATTTTGGTCTATTCCCCTTTAGCCCTTCAGGATTGTAAATTCCTATCTCCTCCTTAAGCCTCTAAGACATAATTCTGCAAGAATTCCGCTTCTTACCAACAGCATCAGCCCCTAGTTTCTGTAGAAACCGACACTCTGCAATGGTTTCAAAGTTGGGCCCTCCCACCATAACA
Organism: Petaurus breviceps papuanus; assembly: GCF_028583685.1. Classification (NCBI taxonomy): domain Eukaryota; kingdom Metazoa; phylum Chordata; class Mammalia; order Diprotodontia; family Petauridae; genus Petaurus; species Petaurus breviceps. Next base: position 7,900,768 of record NW_027186296.1, on the reverse strand, counting down.
TAGGTTCCTTCTTGTAGTGGTCGTTCCTGTTCCATTTGCTTCCATATGCAATGGGCCTTCTGTCTCAGAATCCTGTCGTAGGCATCAGACATAGCAGGAAACCTTTCTCCAAACCTGAAGCAAAGAATGAGAACTGTCTTAGATAAAGGAAACCCTCCCCGACCACCAAGAGCAGAGAATCAATTTTAGCTCCATCCTCTATGAATGAAGTCCATATACCTCTCATCATTGGGGCCTCGGAGTGGACTTTGGCCACTGAGGCCTGCCAAGTTGATATGATCTCGGATCAGCATAACATCCCCAACTTCATATTTAGGGTTCAGGCCGCCAGCAGCATTGGTAACAATTAAGGTGTGCACATTCATAAGTCGGAACACCCTCACAGGGAATGTTACCTGAGGAATCAAAAGGATAAATGTCAGGCACCCAAAAATTCTACCAATCCAAAAAAGCCCCAAAGTTCAAGATAGCATGGAGAGAAAGAAGAAAAGAAGGGCTAGATAAGAACCTTAAAGATAATTCTGTCCAATCCCTTCATTTTATATAGAGAGAAACTGAGCCCTTGGGAAGTTAAGAGATTCACCCAGGGTCACACAGGGATTGGCATAGCTAAAATTTAAACTCAGGCCTCCAAATCTAAGGTTCTTTGCCACTATGCCAAATATGGAAGAAACTGATCAAGAAGAGATGACTATACTCTCATGGAAGGGACCAAACATGGGATGTCTAATGTTATCACTTTGACACATCATTCCCCTTCAGCTTTAAACATTCTTCTCCAGCCACCCCCTAAAATCCAGTATAAAGCCTTCCTAGTGGCCTCAGTCCTCTATGCCTAGCTATCCTCTCAAATGCCCAGATCCTCATCATGCCAATAATTACATGTCACAAATCTCTCATAGCTAAAGTAATGGGCCAGAGACTCTGATGATTACATGGCTACGGAAACAGATACTGGATAATATCTAGAAAGAAAGGGAAAGGTGAATGGGTGACTCATGAGGTTAGTATTAATAAATCTCCCCCCTTTCTAATAGGAATTACCCACCTGTGTCTAGGTGGGTAATCAGACTCACCTTCCAGAGTGGGTAGCCTTCATAAGGGTGGAATCGGCCCTGCATCATCACACAGCACTTGTCTTTTAAATATCCAAATACCAGCCGCCCTGCATGTCCCGGTACTACATGGGAAAAAAGGAAAGGGAACCAGGATAATTCAACAGGAGTTGTTTCTTGTTTTCTTGGCTTCTGAAATGAAAATGACCTACCTACTTCACATCTTCCAAGATAAGACTCTGAGTGAGGAAAGGAATGTCTCTGGTGTTTTCTTTTTGGAGTCTATGTATAGGATTATGCTTATTCTTAGCTACACAGGTTAGCTACCTAGACTCCCAACCAAGAAACTTCAGGGGCCCAGAAAGTAACAAATCAGGACAGATTAAGGAAGAAGGGTAGAGAATGGTAAAAGGAAGATAAGCTAAAGGACTCGTTTTCTAGTCTTATCTCATATAATAACTATTATTAGTCTCTTAATTGTCATTTCCAGAAATAACCCTTTCAGTAATAATAAATGGCCTCGGAGATGGGGTATACTCCAAAGGGGAGAGTGTAGAGCTTGGAGGTGGGGATTGAGAAAAAGGTAAGTTAGTGGGTAATGGTAGCCATGGAGGGGAAAGAGCACCAATAAACTTTTTTTTTTATCTAGAGAAAAAAAAGTACAGAAGGAGCCATAAGAGCAATTTTGTTACTAATTTGTTAAATTTAGTATATATCTTTTCAAAAATTGCATATAAAAAATTAAAACAAAAAAAACTGCATATAAACTCAGTTTCTAATTCCATTTCATAACCTTCTTGGTACGCTGAAATCTGTATTTGATGATTGTTAAGTTCACAAAAAAAGATTTTTAAAGTGGGGTAAGGACATTTTTAAAAATCAGCACAAAGAATATACAGGTAGTACCCAGGTGAGCCAGAAGCGAGTAGATAACCACCAATGGTATCCTCACAAAGAATATGATGGGAGTATATGGAAGCCAACTTCATTGTCTCTTTTGTCCACATTGGTTGTAGAGCATTTTTTCCATGCCTTCCTGAGTACCTGTTGTTTCCTTTCCCACAACTTCTCTGGACTCCTCTTACTTTAAAAGAGTTTAGAAAATGTTCCTTAATTAAAGCCTTGAATTCTCCAAGAGAAAAAGGAGATAGGAATCTAAGAAATTAATAAAAACCAAAAATACCCTACACTACTTCTTTATCCTACTAATTATAATTCTCTACACCTCCAACTTCTTGCCAGGCAATCCAGACAGCTAGACAACCAAAGACCAAAATGAGCTCATTCTTATTTCCCAGAAAGACAACACAGAGAGAGACTTATTACTCCATATTACAGGAAGTATCCTGGTTACCAAACATCTGCAGTACCATGCCCAAGTCAGAGAGTCAGTCATGTACATATGTGTGTTGCCTGTGTTTATATTTGTCTGTTTGTATGCTTTCACAAATATATACATAAAATATAAAAGAGCTTATATATTTTTTAAATAGCACATATACATTCTTATGAACATGCGTGTTTAATAGCTTTAAAAGCTTAAAGCTGAACTAAGACTTTTGGGATGCCCTAAATATAACTTTAGGGATATATGAAGAAGCTATATGCTAGTGAAGTTATGGAATGTGGCAGGGTCAGGCTAGAGTGAATTACAAGGGAAGGAGAGAATTTAGGAACATATTAAGTTATACTGGCATAAGCAAGAAGTCAAGTATGTGCTAAAACAGATATGTCTATGCCATAAAACATGAAAGACATTCATATATCTTGTATGTGTCTTGGTAGTAATGTTTTCTGACACCTAGGAACTGAGTTTTATCAAACCACCCACAAAAACCTAGCTATGGTCTCTCCTAATTTTGGTAATTTTGGTTATCTAAAAGAGTTTTGTCACCTCTTGATGCCTTTTTTGGACTATAAGACAACTGTTTTAATATTGGGGCAAATATTGGGACTACAAAGATCTGCCTCTAGTTATAAAAACAATTTTTTCCTTAGGTCTTTTGACTTTATTCTCCACATCCCACCGAGGTTCCCAGACCAAGTTCTCTGCTCCCCAAATCTGCCAGCATCATCCTCTCGACAATACCTGTGCTTTGAGGGAAGTTGGGTATCTCACTGTAGTCAAAGGCCTGGAATTGGGTCAGTCTATCTGCCAACCCCCCCAATCCAGAACCACAGATCACTGCAATTTCAGGTCGATATTTGGTATGGGCTAAAAGCCACTCAGCAGTTTTCTTATAATCCTCATACTTGAATCTAGGAAAGAGAAAACACTCATTAAATAAACTGAAAGGGGCAACTAAAACTAAAGAAGGGAAAAGCTAATATACAGAATCAAGTAATCAATGAAAACTATCCATTAACAGATGGGTGGTAAGAGGGAGGGGAATAGGGAGGGATAGGCAAACAGTCTCATCTCCTCAGCTCCTCTACCCTCCAGTTACTCAGAATGCCAATGCCTCTATCTTCCTTTGAGGCTCCAAAGCAAGAAAGCTTTTATCTTGGAGAAAGAATTGAGGTTTTTTTTTTCTTTTTCTGCTTTTTGAAGGGGGCAATTGGGGTTAAGTAATTTGCCCAAGGTCACATGGCTAGTTTTGTGTTAAGTGTCTGAGGTCAAATTTGAACCCAGGTCCTCCTCACTCCAGGGCTGGTGCTCTATTCACTGAGCCACCTAGCTGCCTGGGAATTTGAGAGTTTTGGCATTAGAGACCAGAGCTTTTGTCAAGTGACTCAACAAGAGAAGTTATGGTGATTTGGAGTACACAGAGGTTAAGGGCACCAGGACAAGAGTTGTGCTTCCTAGTTGTAGTGATCTTCTGGCAAATCACCCAAATTCTGTCTCATTTTCTTCAGTTGTTGTCATTATTCAGAAGTCTGTCCAACCATCTGTGACCCCATCCAGGTGTTTTCTTGGTGAGATACTGGGATGGTTTGCCATTTCCTTCTCAGCTCATTTGGCAGATGAGGAAACTGAGGCAGAGTTAAGTGACTTGCTCAGGGTCACGAAATTAGGAAGTAATTAAGGCCAGATTTGAGCTCAAGAAGATGAATGAGTCTTCCTGATTCCAAGCTTATTGCTCTATCCACTGGGCCCCCCTTTCTTCAATTACAAGAGTTGTAATACAACTTATCTGCCATAACTCAAGCAGAAATTTGTTGAGGGTAAATTGATGTGAAAGAGTTTTTCAAAGCACTAAACATATTTTTAAAATTCACTTATGTTTTCACTAATTCCTTCTGCCTTCCTTTCTTTAAATTCACCAAGAAGCCAGTTTTGCATTCCTCCCTGGAACAGGAGCCCTTTTTAGCTAAAGTTAACCTTATGAAACACTACCTCTAAAAAAAATTCAAGTCACTTAACCTCTCTGGACCTCTGGTTTCCTCTTCTGCAAAATGAGGAGATAGCCGCTAAAGGTCTCTGTCTGCCAGCCCTAGATGCGGGATCCTATGACCCTTCAGCCAAGAGGCAACCTCCAGTCTTCTCTATAGTTTTAGGGACTAGCCTGAAGGCAGGAGCAATTTAGAAGCTGTCAGTCTCTCAGTTCCAAGTTCTTTCTCCCTCTCAGCTTCTCTCTAGGCCAGGGTAGAAGGTGCAGAGGCGAAAAAGAAAAGGGAGGGACCAGTGCTCTAAGCAGCAACAACCAACAGTCTGGCTCAAAAACAGAACTGAGAAATTGGAGCAGGATCTTTGGTTCCCATAGCCTCCAGAGAGTATAAACGGTAAGGAAAGGGCAGGAAAAGTAGGAGCGGGCAATAGCTTTGCTGAAGCCCTGAGGTCAAATGAGGTCATGGAATGGTGGAGGCAAGAGGCAATCGGGCAAGAAGGGGGATGGGGGGGGGGGGAAGAGAGGAAGATCTGTACCTCAAAGGAGAAGTGAAGAAGAAAAGGGCGGAAGGTTTTGAATAAGCCTCCTCACCCAAGAGTCTCTTTCCCAAAAGTCTCTGGCTGAATGATAGTATCATAAATTCAGGGCTGGAAGGAACCTTAAAAAGCCCAGAGAAACTAAGTGACTTGAACCCAGGGTCTCAAAGGTAGCAAGAAATTAGCAGAGCTAGGTGACCTCATGCCAAAACCAGACTTCATTCCGACAACTCAATATTTATCACCACTGAGTCACTTGGCAAGAACTCTGGACCTCAAAGCCAAAACTCTCATTTCCTTCCCCAAGACAAAACCACCCTGCTAAGAAGTCTCAAAGGAAGGAAGGAGGTATAGACGTTCAAGTTGAGTGGAGTGGATTCCCTAAACCAGCCTCCCAGGTGTCCAAGAGACCCACTTCCTGTCCCAGGAAGCCCAGAGTCCCTGCCACCCCCAGACGCAAATACAGAGAGCTGCCCACCCCCACCTGCACCCCTCAAGTCTGCCCATCCACCTATAAATGAATTTCCTTCAGGGATTCCCTAATCCAGCCTCCTAGGTGTCCAAGAGACCCACTACCAGTCCCAGGAAGCCTGGAGCCCCTGCTTCCCAGACTCTCAAGTACAGAGAGGTCCTCCCTCCCCTCCATAAGACCTCTCCGGCTATTAGTCCATTCCCAGGGATACATCAAAATCAGACAGCGAGAGCCTGGAGCCTCCAACAAGGGAACAATGATCCCGGGTCTCGGACACAGTGAACGCGCCAGCACTTGCTCCTTTCCTAGAGATGTGATCTCCTGATCTCGGAACAGACAAGGTCATGATGGTGGGAAGGGTGTGTAGACAGATGTGCCTGGTACAGGGCTGGAGCGGACAGTCACACAGGTCGGTTCCTAGTGGTGATCCATTCCTCATTTGAACAGGGGCTGCCCCCAAATTTAAATTTCCTTCATTCCGACGCCTGCACTCTGGCTCCCGGCCCCATCTCAGAGTCCGGGCTCAACACCCACATCTCCCTATCTCCCTCCCCCCACCTCCCAGTCCTGGAGAGGCGGGAGCACAGAGCCCCACAGTGCCAGGCCTCCGGCTCTGGCCATGCACCCTATCCTCACCATGTACCCTGAGCCTCACCTGGCCCCTGTCTGCCCCCAGGCTCCCTGGATCACTTTCACCCAGCCTCCCAAGTCTCCGCCACACATATTTCTCCTCCTCAGTCTCCCTGGGGGCCTTTAGGCCTGACTCACTGATTTTCCATGGCTCCCTCGTGGTATTCTCCTCCTCTCTGCCTCGGTGTACTCCGCTCAGCTCTGCACCGCTGAGTTCCGAATGCCCCAGTCAGCAAGGACTTGCACATAATTCACTGGCTCTTGGCTTTAAGCCCCAGCCCGTAAGGTCTCCAGCCAATGGCTGTTGCAAACGCAAGAACCAGCTCGTCTCCTAGGAGACCAAGCTTGATTCAATCACTAGGCCAAGTATAAGGTTTGGGAGGGGAGGGAGGAAAAAGGGAGGAGACTCTAAAAGGAATAATAAATGAAATAACTTTCCCGGAAGATGGTTAAAGAGATACAGCCCGAATTTCCCTTTTTCCCCCCTGAGGCATGAAATCTGGCCACCGGCTTTTCCTCCCCACCACCCACCCCCTTAACCTGAGTGGAGAAACTTTTAGTTCTATCATAAATTCATTTTTATATGTGGCCTTTGCCTGGGTGGAACACTGGAGAGGCCAGGATTCCTATGAGATCTGTGATCAGGTTCAGCCTCAAAGCCAGGGAACAGCCCCTCGGGGAACATCACAAACCACCGGTCTTGGGTCACTGACTACCAGAGGAACTTTAACTGATGTCTTCATTTATAAAACGACAGGGAGAATTGCACTAAATGACCTCTCTGGTCTCTTCCATCTCTGAATCATAATTAGCCCTGTAAGACAAGTCTACAAGCATTTATTAAGTGCTTACTAGCTGCTAAACACTAAACTAAGCATCTGAGACAAAAAACAAATTGACACCAGCCCAGAGGGCTGTTGCTATAGTATAGGTGAAGAGATGAAGCCCTGTACTTAGACAGGGACAGAATGAATGAAGAGAAGGGAGTACATAAAAGTTTGTGAAGGTAGAAATGACAAGACTTGACAACAGATTGGATGTATGGGGTGAGCACAAGTAATCCCAGCCTGGGTGACTGAAAGAATGGTAGTGCCCTCAACAATCAGGAAACTTGGGAAAAGGGAATGTGTGAAGGTAAGGATACTGAGTCCTGCTTTGGGAATATGGAGTTTGAGATGTCCAAAAAGCATTTGGCAATGCAGGACTGGAGCTCAGGAGAGAGACTAGGGTTGGATATATTGATCTGGGAATCACCTTCGTAGACTTAATCATTAAATCCATGGGAGCTGAGATCACCAAGTGAGACAGCATAGTGGGAAAAGCAAAAAGGACTTAGGATAGAGCTTTGGGGGACACCCATAGTTAGTGCTTAGTATGTGACCTGGATAAAGATCCAGAAAAGGAGACTGAAAAAGAGCAAGTACAATTTTAGGAGAGATAGCAAAGAAAAAAAAAATCCCACAAAGCAGACTATCCTACACTATACAAGTATGTATGACAAGATGCATATGGGATTGTGGGGGTGGGGGAGACTGAGGATGCTGGGCTTGGGACACCTAGGATCCATATCCAGCCTATGAAGGGGAAATTAGGAAAACAGAGAGGTCTGGAAGCCCGGATGTCTGTTCTTTACCAGCACATGAAACATGTAAAACATGTGATGATAGAAAGCGTGTGTGAATGGAAAGAAGAAAATATCTAAAATTTTCAAGGGCGGAGAACCAGTGGCCCTCTAGGCCCTCAAGTGTGGCCCTTTGACAGAACAAATCCCCTTTTATTAAGGATCTGTTCTATAAAACTAGGACTCCATCAAAAGGCTGCACCCAAAAACACCACATGTGGCCTCCAGACCACAGGCTTCCCACCCTTGAATTCTAAATTACGAAACTCTGGGTCTTAGTTCTGATTCTTAATTCCGCAGAAAGGGGCGTGCCCCAGGGTTAAAGTTCCTTAATTGAAAGTAAATATTTTATCCATGCTCTGAGCTCCTACACTTATTTAGCTATTTGTTGATTGTCCTTCACGACCTAGGGGTCTTCCATGAAACCTCAGCTTCGTGCCTATACCCCTTGTTTTTTCCAATCTCTTTTTCTCCTTCCTGAACCCAAAATTGTACTTTTGCCTTATACCACTGCTGGCACCACTGCTTACAACCTTGTTTTTATCCTTTCAGTCTTCATACCCATCCTTAGCCTGTTTCCCCTTCTGGTCTTCAACTGGTTCTTACCCTTATCTCATTTCCATTCCTTTTTCCTTTGTCTATTCCTATCTTTATGCTAGTCCCTAACTACAATGGTGTCCAATCATATCTTTATTTTTCCATAGCCCAATCTCTTTATCTATGCACATTTCTCAGACTGTTTAGCTTATACCAGTCTCTCCCTCCTTCAATGGAGAAATTTAACTTAGCATGTTGGCAAAAATATAATACCGAAAATGCCATTTTAAAGACATTTGTGACATCTCCATTCAGTTCATCACCCAGACTCCTACCAAAAAAAAAAAAAAAAAGGCAAGTAGAAATCACTTCCCTGGGAAGTCTCTTGCTTCTGGCCAGAATTCAGGAACCAAACAATCACTCTCATTAGGGTAATTATGCCTCATTACCTTTTTACAACCCTTTGTTCTTCTGAGGAACTGTCTGCACCAACTCTGCTACCCCTCCACTCACGAGACAGAAAAGGAACAAGCAGTGACCAGGGTCTTAGTGGTTTGGTATTTCAAAATCAGGGCAAACAGTCCTCAGAGATCATGGCTTTTTGCCTTATGAGTCATCAACAGACCTAGAAGTGATCCCCCAGGGTTTTTCAGATTACGGTTTTCTAAAGAGGGAATTCCTCCATTGCCTATATCTTGCCACTGAGCCCCAATGGCTTCAGAGGAGAAAGTGAGGCTGGTGACTGCACAGCCCTCCCTCACTTAAATCCAATTCACTTTCAAGTAAGGGTATCACCTTTCTGATGTTACAGTCCTCTTGGAGAATGGACAAACAATAACAACCCTTCTCCTGGAATCTCACTTCACATTCTACTTTCCCCAGACATCAAGATTCTCCTCATTTTAAATCTTGCCTCACCAATCCCTGACTTGTTTCAGGTACACTTCCTATCCTATTTATCATTTCCATTGCTCTGTTCAGAATTCTGGATCCCTGACTAAGCAGTAACCTGCACGAGAGGAAGGGGATGAAGTTTGGAGGATGTCCCTAATAGCCTGAGTCTTAAAGGTTAAACTCCAGGGAACCACACCCAAATATCTCCCCAAACTGGCTGTCCCCCAATAGCTAACGGGTACAGACCTGGCACGTGTGGTGGACTATGAGGTATCAGAGCCAAATGAGGCCATCTCAGTGCAAAAACAGTTCCCTGAGGTTGGGAAGTTCTCCTGACACATGCCAGTGCCGTGGTATACAATGTTATTTCTGCAGAAGCTTCATTTTGGTCCCTTCACTTGGCAGACACGTGCACAACTGCATTCATATTCAGAATCTAGTCAGGGATGGGGAACCAGCAGCCTCAAGACTACATATGACCTCGTAGGTCCTTGGGTGCAGCCTTTTGACTGAGTCCAAGTTTCATAGAACAAATCCTTTTATTAAGGGGATTTGTTCTGTGAAGCTTGGATTCAGTCAAAGGACCATACTTGAGGACCTAGAGGGGCCACATATGGCCTCAAGGCTCCAGGTTCCCTGATAGGGGTACTGGGAGAAAAGGAATTAGAAATGGATATTGGGTATGTTATGTTTACCTGCTAGTGCTCAAGAAGACAAAAAATGGCAGCAGGTGGGATTTGGTGATAGCAAAGTCTTAATCAAGAAGGAAGTAATTCATGTGTCTGGAATGAATGTTAAAGAAGCAAGAAGAATGTAAGGGGAAGAGAGATATATAGGAAACACATAGCTACTTCCTCATGGATCAGGAAAGTGTACTTTCCTTATATGTTTCCCATCATACATAACTTTATTCATTCTCCTCCTCATCCTCCATTGTTTTACAAAAGACATGAGAGTCTGGTCCTATGATTCCTCCCTGCACCCCCCCATCCTGCCCTCCCTCCTCCACCCCTCACCACTCTTGTGGGACCCTGAATTTCAGAATCTGGGAGAATATAAGGTGGTGCAGTGGATGGAGCCCTGGGCCTAGACTCAGGAAGACCTGAGTTCAAATTTAGCCTCAGATACTTATTACCTATGTGACTCTAGGTAAGTGACTTAACCCTGTTTACTCCAATTCCTGTTTGACTCAGTCCTGAGCTGGACAGAATCAACAACAAATAGATTACATACTCCTGGAGGGAGGGTATGCTGCATTATATTTGCATCTCCAGTGCCTATGACAACACCTTACATGAATAGAATCCCAGAACACTAGAGTTGGAAGAGACCTTCTAGATGTTCTAGCCAGGTCACAAGAGGCTGGGGAAACTCCTGAGTGCCACCAGAAACAGATTAAAATATAATTGGGAGAAGTTGAACAAAATAAATAAAAAAACAGCATAATACTAATTTGTGGTATTATGTATGTAGTCAATAGTATTATGTATAGTATTATGTATGTAGTCAATAGTATTATGTAGTCAATATGTAACCTGCAAGGATCTATTTTCACTTGAGTTTGACACAATTGAATTTGGTTTTTCTTTCCTCTGTTTTCTCTCTTCTTAAGTAAACTAGGTCAGGTGATGAAGAAGCTGATCTTTTAACCACATTTCAACCAGATTCCAAATGCTGAAACTGTTAGACACAAAGAAGTTCCTTAATATAGCACTGTTCATTTTAGGGCAAATTTATCATAAATTGGGTCAGATTGGTATAAGGACACTTCTTGCAATTTCTGGTTTTTATGCCTTTGCTCTCAGGCTCCCTACCTAGAAGGTCCTTTCCATCTGTTCAAATGTTCCCTATCCTTGAAAGCCAAGACAAATTCTAAATCCTCTATGGAAAGTTTTATATACAACTAATGTTTCCCATCCTTTTCCTCGGAAAGCCTTAATTATTTACTTTCTGTATAATTTGGTGTTTTGCGGTAATCGTATATTACTATATCATATATAATTAATTCTTAATAATAATTATATTAATCTTACATTAATAAAACCTACTTTGTTGTTTTTTTTTTAACCGTTCACGTATTTCTGGCTTGTCTGAACAGGAATGTAAATTCCTCAATGGCAGCTTTCCAATGCAAGCCACTTCTAAGATATTCAGTAAACACCAGCTAATTCATTTAACAATTGTTGAAACTGATCTTCACCAATTGAACTGCCATCTCTTCCATAAAACCTTCCCTGCTAAATCAGTCAAAAGTCATCTCTCCTTCCCACTGCTCTTGGTTCCACTATAATATACCACTTATCACATGTTTATGGAAGAAATCATCTAATCAATTTGATGAATCAACAGAATCTCTCCATAAAAAGACCTGATCATTGCACCTAGTCAAGAGAACAAAGAAAATTCCTGATTAGTCTAATTTGGACTAACATCATTGGGAATTTTTATAGCCTGGGTTGTGATTATAACACCACAAACTTGACCTAAGTCAAAAAGTACCCTCATTTGAGGAAGAGGGGACACAATCCTGTGGGAGGAGGCAGCGAGAAGGAATTTACTAGGAAGCTGCTCATCCTCTCACATACTCCAGAGGAAAAGTTTTTGGTGGCTTCCTATTTAAAGGAATCTTAGCATCTAGTTAGCAATCAATCACAAACATTAATAATAACATTTCTATAGCACTTACTATGTGCTAGGCACTATGCTAAGCACTTTACAATTATTATTTTATTTGTTTCTTGTCATAACCCTGGGATGTGGGTGCTATTATTATCTTCATTTTAATTTCCATTTTACTGATATGGAAACTGAGGTTAAGTGACTCGCCCAGGGTCACACAGGTAGTAAGTGTCTGGGACTGGATTTGAACTCTGCTTCTTGAGTGTATTCCTGGAGCTCCACCCACTGCTATTAAGCACCTGTTATCCACTACACTAGCCTTCAAAGATACAAAGACAAAAGTCTCAAGAATGATTAGTTTTTTTCTTCACACTTGACATCCAAGAAGGCTGATTCCTGGGGAATGGAGTGCCAGATTTTATAGTGAACAGGCATTATATTATGAAAAGGTAGTTAATCTGGAGTCAAATCCTACTTTTGATGCTTAGTGCCTGTGTGATCTTGGACATGTGTTTTCCCCGCTTTGGGCCTCACTTTCTAGAACTGTAAAATGAGATTTAACTGGATGGCCTCTGAGATCCCTTACAACTATAGAAACTAGATTCTTTGGAGGAAGGAGCTTAAAGAGGGCCTGTCACACTCTCTTCATCCCCTAAGCCAATGGATTTCATTTAGGGCTGGAAGGGACTCTAGGGATCATTTAGGAAGAAACTGAGGCCCCACAATGAGGAAATGGCTTGTCCAACAGAGGAAGGCTCATTTACCTCTTACTGAAACTGAGGCTGAGCTGCCGTGAAGTCAGATCATGGAGCCCACAAATCATAGTCAAAGACTATTATAGCTGCTGTGAGAACTCAACTTGTCCAACCCATTCATTTTAGAGAACAGAAACCTAGATTTGAGTGGGAAGAGGGACCAGAACCCAGTCACTCAAACTCCTACTCCAGCCCTCCTTATTACCAAGCTGTTGGAATCTGGACTCCCTCAGAAGCAAGGGAGGAGGCCCTTCAGAAGTATAGACTCCTACTCTTTTGCCTCAGGGCAAATAGTGAAGCAGTGACAGTGTCCTACAGGTACACCTTGACCCCAAGCTGGCCCCACCCTAAACTCCCTCATACAAACATTCATTTCACTCCAGGAGAAAAAAATGTAAGCAGCTTTGGAGGGCAAAATTTCAAAGGGAAAAAGCAAATTAAGGGTGAGGGAGAAAGAGGCATTCCCAAGAATATGTCTCCCCTACCACAGGGACTAAGGTAGTTGGTTCCTTCCCCAGTCTAGTGCCAACTTAGCAGCTGTCCTAGGGCAGAAATTACAGAAAAGCAGAGAATTCCTAAACCCAGGTGATGAGGTAGAAAAGAGTGTTTGAGGCAGATGGCGCAAGCAGGATGAGAGGATGAGAGAAGATGCAAAGTGTGACCAGCCAGAAAAGTGATCAAAGAAGATTATGCATTGAAGCCCCCTACCATGGATTTACCTGTGTGCTTTCACAAAGCACCTCCAATTCCAGAACAACTCTTCCCCTTCCCTTTTCTATGCTCTTTGCTTATGTGTAGGATAAAGGCACCTCTAGACTACCTGAAATCCCAAGCATTTTGGAGCTGGTTGCTTGTTCCTCCCATTCTCTTGTCCCCTTTCCCACTTAACCATACCTAATCCCAATAACTGCCTTTGCCTCCAAAGGGGTTACTTTGGGTTACTCTGCTCCCTTAGGGGAGTAGGGCCTGCCACCTATGCTTTTCCTCCCACTTGGAGTAGAACTTATTGGGGCTCTACCTCACAGGAAGCAGACCTGCTTGGGTGCATCACCCCAATAAATGCCTTTTTTTTGACTTGGAAAGCTGTCTGAGTGAATTCTTTTAAGATAATAGAACTCGTGTCTATTCCTAGTTTCAGGTGGCACCGCATCATTCTTGGGGTGCACCCTGAACTCATCACAAGGAAGCTTTTCTCTCCTCTCCAAGACATCCAGTCCCCTGGAGGGACCCTGAGATCTCTAAAGTATCCCTCCCAGGCACAGGAGAAACCCCTCCACATTTTCAAACTAGTCCTCCTTTCCAAACCTTGAGCTAGTCCTTGCAAAAGTTTAAGAATAATCATAGCTAACATCGATACAGCATTTTAGAAGTTTGCAGTGTGTTTTACACATCTCATTGGATCTCATAATAACCCATTTTATTGATGAGGAAAACCAGGCTCACATGGCTAATAAGTTTATGAGAAGTCTTCATTATTCCAAGTTTAATACTCTTTCTACTATGCCACCAAGAGGCCTATGGAAGAAGTTTAAGAGGGCAAACTTTGGGGGAAAGCACAGATCTCCAGCAGGGGTAGTAGATGTCAGTGTCCCTCTGTCCAGTTGTACCCTCAGAGTTTAGAATTATACCAGCCTTGGAAAAGTCACCTGTGTAGACATAGTCTTAACTATCCTGGATTGAAAATTCCTTTAAGGCAGGGATGGGCACTTTATTCATTTTGATTCTCTATGAGGACTATCAGGAACTCAGTAGGTTGTTGAATAAATGAAAAGGAAAAGTTTGATACAAAGATCAATAAGACTTTCCCCCATCTTATGATCAGATAAGGGCTCAGATGACATGTACAGAACAGCAGCAACAGATGTGAGAAATTCCTTGTTTTTAGCAATTTTGGACAATGGAATGGGGAAGCAGGAGAGACAGACCTATCTTTCTCCATGAAAATCCTTTTAGCATTGAACAGGTTATCTATATACTTAGTATTAGTAGGTGCTAAATAAATGTCCCCCTAGAAGAATGAAGGCTTCTTGAGACTAGAGCCTGTTTCTTTCTCTTTTTTAAAATCTTGAATGATCCAATGAGGGTCTATGATACTCAAGACCAAAAGGAATTTGTTATAAGGTCCACCTAGGGTCTATAACACAGATCACAGATACTGATTGTAGAGGTCAGGGAACCATAAAATGTTGAGGTCACCATAAAATGTAGAGGTATAGGGTTAAGGGGTATGAGACCCCCAAATACCAATACGCTGGGTCCTACCGAATGAATTTGACTCAAGTCTTCTCTCAGCCAAAGTTAAGCAAAGTTTATTAAAGGTTCGCCATAATTGGTAAACTCTTAAAGAGCCTCAGTATCTGATGTTTGCACTGGACAAGCAGGCCAGAATCATCTGACACAGAGTGAATCTGTGCTAGATAATTCGCCATCCAGAAGGCAAGATGGAGCTGATATAAAGAAAAGTTGTGGGGGGATTTAGGGGTGGTCTAGAGGAGGAGTTTGGGGAGGCTTTTCAGGAGGAGTCAAATGAGGCCACACTGCAGTAAAGAGAGATGGGTGGAAAGTAGCTGAAGGCTACCTGGAGTTGACAGACAATGGAGGGCTAGGCTAGTTTAAGGGTAACAGATTTGGGTTTAGATATTTTGGGAGGATCAAGGGTAGGAAGTAGCTGGACAAAGGAAGGCTAGGCTAATAACGGAGATTTCCACCCTGAGCTAAAATGAGAGGCTTATGGCCTCAGGCAAATGCCTTCTGGGAAGATTCAAGGAGAGCTCTAGGAGGTTCCCAGAGCCTGTACCTCTTCACTGGTAATAATTACTGCCAGGGGAGAGAAAAATCATTTATTTAACTTCTACCATGTGCCAGGCACTGTACTAAATACCTTAAAAATAGTTTCATTTGCTCTTTACAACATCCTTGGAAGGTATTAGCACCATTTACAATTGAACAAACTTTGGCATGGTTTAAGTGAGTTATCCCTTTGACTAGCTAGGAAGTGTTTGAGGCTGTATTTGGACTCAATTCTTCCTGATTTTAGGCCGAGTGCTCTATCTACCATGCCATCCAGCTGCTTCTGCCAGCTCCCAGAGTACTTTCTAAGTGGTCTTTGGATAGTCTCCTAATTGGCCTTTGTGTTTCCATTCACTCCCCTCTCCAATTCATTCCTCACAATGCTGACAAAATAATTTCAGGTCTAACCATTACACTCCTCTATTCAAAATCATCAGTGGCTCCTTATGACCTTCAGGACAAAATAATTAATTCAGCAGCCTGGTATTTAAAGCCCACCAAAATTTGGCTCCAATCTATATTTTCAGCCTCCCCACCTTCAACTCCTCTTTAACCATTTCCAATCAAAAAGATGAGACTATTAAATCAATAAATCAATCTATTGGCATTAGTTAGGTGCCCCTCCTCAGGTTTTATGCACCTTGCTGATGGCACAAAGACAAAAGTGTAAGTCCTTTCCTTCTAGGACTTTCCATTCTTAGTTTTCCCTACCTCCAATCAGAAGAAATAAAGATAAAAGGTAAATAACAAATAACAAGCATTTACTTAGGTCAATGAAAGGCAACAATAGTCCTGGCCCTCAGGAAGTTCCCAGTATCTGGGTAGTAGATAATGAGCTAACAACTATGTGCAAACAAGATAGATACCCAGATAAATTAGGTATCTCAGTGGGAAGGCAGTAACATTAAGGGCAACCAGAAAAGGATTTCTTGCCACTGGTGGGATTTTAGCTGAGACTTTGTCAGGATCCCCATGCCAAAACCATTCCTCTCTTTTTTACTATTAGGAGACACCCTGTTATCCAGAGCTAAGGCCCAGCAAGCAAACTGTGTCCTGAGCTTGGCATAACTACAATCCTTTGTGCTCCCCCTCTGCACAGCAAAATACTAGAATTGTTTCATGCCAGCATTGTTTCATACCAGCACTAGGTGGCTCCTGAACACAGACAAGTATTTCAATACCCATATTCTGGTCATGAAGTCCTGCTATGAATCAAACTTGTCTCACTGTTTCTGTTACCCCTTATTGTCAGGACTACAACTCACTGTGTGGCCACTGATACATGTATTAAGATTTGCCCACACTAAATTGGGTCAGAGGAGGCCCTGGCACATGTGTCTAGTTTCTCTCCTCCAATGAAATAAAGCTTTTCCTTAAGACCACTGTTGGCAATTTGGTTTGATTTTGTTTTTATTTTATTTTTCAGAGTTAATTGTGATTGTGACAGTTAAATGTGTGAGCTCTGGTATTTTCAGAGTTAACAGCAGTTGTATAACCTCTATGACTCTGGTCATTTGTTTTCAGGTATGACAACTTGAAAAAAGCCAGCAGCTAGGCTGTGCAGTGGGTATGATGAGGTATGGGCTCTGGGTGCCCCCTAGAACTCTCCTTGAGTCCTTGAAGTAGGCTTTGGGAACCTCCCTTGGACTCTTGATTGAATCATCCCATTTGATGAGGCAGGTCTGTTACTAGACTTCCCACCCTTGAACTGGCCTAGCCTACCATTGTTTGTGCAATCTACCCTTGAACTGGCCTAGCCCACCATTTTTTGTGGTCTCCAGGTGACTTCCCACCCTTAATCACTCATTGACCTCATCAGCTCCTCCTGAAGACCCTCCCCAAACTCCTCTTGTAGACCACACCCCTAGATTCCTCCCACAACCTTCTGTATATAAGACCACATCTCATGCCATGTGGTGTGAGAGCACCATAGAATGCCATAGAATAATGGCAGGACCCAGCATGTGTGAGTATTTTGGTGTCTCTACCTGAGACTACTCATGAGCAACTAGGGCTGCTCTGGAGACCCCAAAACACCCAGGCCGGGTCCTAATTAATTCCATTCAAGTCTTCTCAGCCAAAGAAAAGTAAAATTTATTAAAAGTTTGCTTGCATTAGACACAGAGTAAGTCTGTACTAAATAATATTACAGCATTCTCACTATTCAGTATTACAGTTTAAAACTTTAATTTTGTGTTTGTCACCACTGGTCTAGCCTACAGAGATGAAGATTTGGGAAATGTATTGGATGGTATTGGATTGGGATCTTATTTCCTCATTAATTTTTTTCAAATCCATTTTAAATGAGCTTCCAATTCATCTTTGAACAGGAAACCATTTCACAAAACTGCCTCAAACTTCTTAGGTGGGTATTCAAGCCCCTCTTTAAAATGGATACCTCAGCCCAAGAGGATGTTCAGCATTTGCAATCATTACCACCACTCTCCACCAGTCCTAACTACAAGGCCTCCTCTTCCCTCTTTCCTAGGACAGGCACTGCAGGTTATGCCTAGAAACAACCCTGTAGCTGAAAGAACAAAGAATTTGGAGTCAGAAGATCAGAATTTGGGATCTCCTTTGCTAATTACTGTGTGACCTTGAGCAAGTCCTCTCACCTGGGTCTCTTTCTTCACATGAGGAATTTGAATTAGATGATATATAAAATCCCTTTCGACTCTAATCCTAAGAATGATTTCTAGCTGTTGAAACTCTGCGCTTTAAAAGTCCAGTTCAAATGCTCACTGCTCCATCAGCTCCTCCCTGATTTTAGTTCTATAGCTGAAATAGATCATAGAGTTCATCTAGTTCAACACCTTCATTTGACACATGAGAAAACTGAGGCTGAGGGAGATTACTTACTAAAGGTCACATAGTGTAAAAGGAAGGATTTGAATCCAACTCTGGTAAAGTGCATAATCAATTTACTAAGCTCTTACTAACGGCCAATCATTCTCCACGGCTCCAGCCCAAAACACAAAAAGTAAAGAAAGCAGTCCTTGCCCCTCGAATTTACAATCCAACCAGACAAACAAGGAATGATGATGATGATGCTTATATTGCCTTTTAAGATTTGCAAGGCACTTTTGCATACACAAAAAATGCAAAACGTATGGGTCACTATCAGTGGATGATCAAGAAAGATTTCAAGTTCAGAGTGTTTAATCTGAGCTTAAAAGAAAATTAAGGATTTATAAAACAGGTGAGGAGTGTGCAATGTGTGTAGGGTGAGGAGGAGGGTGGGGAGAAGGAATTAAAAGTTTAAATATCTTTTCCCTCAAACCATACAACCCAAACGATAGGAAAGATAGGAAGTCGGGAGGGTCTAGGTTAAAATTCTTCTTTGGTCGTAAATTCCTTATGTGACTTAGGTAAGTAACTCAACATGGGCGGAGCTTCAAAGATTAATTTTTACAGTGCTGGACTATCTCAGTAGAGTGTCCAAGGAAGCACACAAACACCAGTACCAACTGTCAAAAGCGTTAAGGATCTTCTGAAAAACCACAACAGCTCGAGCTAAAGGAACCCCACTTCCAACCCAGCTCGCGCTCTTTCTGGCCACGCCCTCTTGCGCTAAATTCGGGCGCTAAACCTCAACCAATGAGGCTACGAGCTTGAGACCAATGGGCAGCCCAAGGGAGAACCAGCTGCCAATGAGAGAATGACATTATGTTCAGGGAAGTGATTATCTCCGCTGGGAAGGAAGCAAAATGCAAGAGGCCTCATCACGAGGTTTTAAGGCTTCGGCCAACTAGGGAAAATCAAGAGTCACGTGTCCTGGGAGCTGAGCAAAGCGACTAATCAGAGAGCGATTTGTTGGACACGTGCCGAGGGCAGGGGCAAAACTAGACCGGCACCTCCCTCTGGCCAGGCGGTAGCGTGATGGCCAGTGGTACCAATGGCCAGATGGTTCTCTAGTCACATGAAACTTCCGCAGGGCTTTCTAGATCACGTGGTAGGGGCTGTCTGCAAACAGACACCAATGAACAGGGAGGGTGGCTGTCATGGGACGAGGGAAAAGGTCCGTCTCTACCAATGAGATCCTGGTGAACTTGCTGATTTCACCATCACGTGCGGCGGCGGGACGGAAAGGGGCGTCCACCCGGCAGGGAAGCAGGGTGGGGGCTTGAGGGCTGGGCGCGTGGGGCGCAGGCGCTTTGGGGACCCGGTGGCGGCGGCGGCGGCAGCAGCGACACCGGTGGAGGGAGCCGGGTCCCGGACCGGAGCGGGCGGCGGCGGCCATGGCGGCGGACGGAGAGCGCTCCCCGCTGCTTTCCGAGCCCAACGACAGCGGCGCCAGTGGCAACGGGCTAGTGGGGCCCGGCGGGGGCGGGGCCGGAGTCGGGGGAGGCCTGGTTCCCTCAGTGCCACCATACGGATCTGGGAAACATGCCCCGCCTCAGGGTGAGCCAGGGCCCGCTCTCAGATTTGGGCTGGGAACTGGGGACCAGAAGGGATGGGGCCAGGACCGAAGGTTCGGGGCTGTGACCCTCTGGCCGGACCTGTGGGGAAAGGAAAGGGGGTGGGGCTCGCTGTTTTAGCAAGAGGAGGAGCCTTGGGTAGAGCAGACGGGTCCTTTAGAGTGAGGGCAATGACTGTGACAGGGAGGTTTGAGGGTTACCCTGGCCAGGTAAATAGGGCAGGACAGGTGGGGTGACATGTGGATGGTCATGGGTGACCCATTCTGACTGTACTTCCGCAGCCTTCCCTCCATTCCAGGAGGGTCACCCGGCTGTGTTGCCTGGGGAGGACCCACCACCATACTCGCCCCTGACCAGTCCGGACAGTGGCAGTGCCCCTTTAATCACGTGCCGAGTCTGCAATTCTCAGATTAACGTGGAAGGCAAGATGCACCAACATGTTGTTAAGTGTGGTGACTGCAACGAAGCCACAGTGAGTTTCATTATCCAGGATTTTTTAGTAGTCTAACTGTAGACCTGAAATTTTTCCTGATTCCTGTATATAAATCTCAGGAATTACACAAGTCCAGACATCTGTCCTTCTCTCTCCCCCCGCCCTCCAGCACCATCCAGATTAAGTCCCACAATTGCTATACTTTATATCCATCTCAGGTTTCCCCTTGGTTTCTGCATTTACATCTAAGTTCACCCCTGCTTTCCATGGTCCTTTTCCATTCTCCCCAGTGTACCTTCTTTTCTTTCTAATCAGGCTCCTTACCAGCTTCCTGGATTATTGCTCTTGGGCCCTCCTCAAAAGGTATGTTTGGGAGGGATTAAATTCAGGGCTTTTGGTGCTCACCTCCCTATTATTCCTTAGCCAATCAAGAATGCTCCACCTGGGAAGAAGTATGTTCGGTGCCCCTGTAACTGTCTCCTCATCTGCAAAGTGACTTCCCAACGGATTGCCTGTCCACGGCCTACTTGGTGAGAGCAGAGAACTAGGAAAGAAGTTGTAGGAAATTTAAGAGTGAAGGAATATGTGGGCATAGAAGGAGACATGGGGAAGGGCTTGCTGGTAGAATTGCAAAATTCTGCAAGGGAAAGTTCGGAATGTCAATGATGAAGAACTCTTTGTCCAGGATGATTCTGGTTTACCTAACCAACCAGCTTCCTTGAATCTTTAAATAAAAAGTTTTGGGGAAAGATGAGATCTTCTGGGTCTAATAGGTTATATGTAAGAGTATAGATTTAGTGATCTGAAACCTAGACCTTATTTTCTCATCAAGGTGTATCAGGGATAGGAAGGCAGAGGATCTTGTGTGGAGAAGGAAGCATGCAGACACTGTCCTGGTGATCTCTTAAGAGGGAGGGGAACAGTTCTTGGGATTTGAAGGGTCCTAAAATGTCCTTCTTCCCTCTCCCAAAATAGTAAAAGAATCATCAATCTGGGTCCAGTACACCCAGGGCCTCTGAGTCCAGAACCACAGCCTGTAGGTGTCAGCGTCAACTGTGGCCATTGCAAGAATACTTTTCTGGTGAGGAAGGATGGGACAGGCTGGGAAAGGGCTAGTAGACGTTTATGAGAATGTATTCCTGTGAGTAATATGAGTGTATAGAAGGTGGTGGGGAAGGTCAGTTATTGAAATCACAACCTTTGCCCTTCTTTGTCCTTGCTCCTATTTGGTCTTTCTGTTTTTCCATGGGGATCCCTCAAAGAATTGACTTTACAGGGGTTTTTTTTATTTCTACTTCTACCATAAATTGACTCCTCATCCTGTTTTCTCTATAGTGGACAGAGTTTACAGGTCGAACCTTGGCACGTTGCCCCCACTGCAAGAAAGTGTAAGTGATTTGGAATTGATATTATAAATCTAGTTATCAGAGGGAGGAGGTGGGGGGTGGGGACTGTATAAAGATTACAAAGTCATGAAAGCCTTGCCACCTATGCTTGTCCCTTCATAGTTCATCCATTGGGCGAAGATATCCGAGGAAGAGATGCATTTGCTGTTTCCTACTTGGGCTACTATTGGCTGTTACTGCCACAGGCTTAGCAGTGAGTAACTAGCTCTTCCTCCTCTGACCTTTTACTTTTCATCTTCTTGTTTTATATTCTCCCAAGTTCACCACTAGAATCAAAGGTTTCATAAGAGTAGTTAAAAAAACAACCTGGGTTTATCTGACAAAAAAAAAATGACTGATAGGGAATTGATGCATAGTCGTCAGAATTGAATGGGAAAGGTTTTCTCTCAGAAGAGGAGAAACAAATGGCAAGTGATAGGCACAACTTTCAAATTGTAAGCTGATGTAACTTTTTTTATTGTTTTTTTGAGGGGGAGGCAGTCTGGGTTTAAGTGACTTACCCAGGGTCACACAGCTATTAAGTGTCTGAGATTGGATTTGAACTCAGGTCTTCCTGACTCCAGGGCCTGTTACTCTATCAACTGTAACATTTAGCTGCCATGTATAAATTTGTCTTAAGTGAGATGGGGAATTCTCCTTTTCCAGAGAATTTAGAGAATTACATGCCCAATGGGTAGTAACTACTTCCATAAGATAGATGAAGGTTGAATATCCCTGAAGAGTTTTGTCTCATTTCTGCTGTAATTGCCTATAGGTGGGGGTGGTAACTGAAGCTAGCTTGGATCCAGTGTTTTATCAGGTGGTGCACAAACACTGACACTGTGGCACTGATTCCTTTTTTTCTTCCTTCCATATTCCTCTCCTAGTTTGGCACATGGAAGCATGCCCGACAGTACGGAGGTATCTATGCAGCTTGGGCTTTTGTCATCCTGCTGGCTGTGCTCTGTCTGGGCCGGGCTCTCTACTGGGCTTGTATGAAGGTCAGCCACCCTGTCCAGAACTATTCTTGAGCCCCAAGATGACCCACTAACTGTGCCTGGCCCCTCTACAGCAGGGACAGTGACACTACAGAGGGGAATGGGAATGTCCCCCCGCCTTGGCTTCCATAAGTGGAGCCAGGCTGTTGCCCTCCTCTTCTATAGGGGAAAGAAATGGGAAAGATCTGGGCCCTCAAAGACAAACAAGATTGGAAGGGTGGGTGGGCCAATGCTGGCTGTCAAATCCCTTCTGAGGGCTGCCTGTGCTTGGGGTGGAGTGGGAGATAAAAGTATCCTTACCCCAAGTTCTGGAAAATGGTTATAGCTCTTTCCTTCCTCCATCCTCTCCTAAGGGGCCATTCCTGTCCCTCAGACATTCCAGGGCAGGGTAGGGGTAGGCAGCCCTGGGAGTTTTCCTCCCTTTTGCACCCCCAGGACCTTGCTGCTGCTATTGCACTTCACCAGGGGGTAACTCTAATTTGGCTGCCCTCTTGGCCTCCTCTCCCCACCCCTTTCCATGCCCTGTGGGGGTGGGGTCAGCCGCTGCTCTGTACAGTAATATGGGAACCGATGTGTACATAGCTATTTAATGTGGGGTATGTTCCCCAACCTGTGTTCCCTCTCCCCAAGTCCTTCCTCTCTCACCGGTTGTGACCGGTTTGTCTGTCTTTGGGGATCAGGGGCTCATCCTGTGCTTGTAAATAAATGAAGTTGTGATTCTACCTTATTCATTGTATCACCTTTCTTTGAGTGGAGGAGAAAAGAGATTCCAGCCCTTTCCTATGATTCCTTCCTAAGGGGATAGGACATAGAAAGACAACAAGGCTGGAACTCTACCGTTCTTTATTCTCAAATAGATATTTTAAAAGTAGTTAACAATAGCATTCTCAAAATTAAAGAAACAGTCCCAAATTTCTGGTTGCTGATGCCAGTTTAAATTGTAGAAGAATTACAATGCCAGCAAGAGGGTGATAGGACAGTGATCACTACCTAAAGCTTTGGACCGGATCTTACTGTCACAGAGAGCAGGGAGCAAGGACTGGGACAACAAGAAATAGTCAAGCCGCCAGCCAACATTCTTGGCTCGGGCATTCATCATGTAAGTCCAAAAAGTATAAGCATAAGCTGCCTCTGGATAGAGATGACGGAAACTGTCAGTCAGTGGCACTGCCTGGAGCAGCTCCCCGAAACCTTGGCGTTCCTGTGGGGTAAACCCAGCATTTTTCTTGTTCCCTTTGGGATTTCGTAAGTCAATCTCTTCATGGGCCACGTTGAGGTCCCCACAGAGCACAAGGGGCTTTTTGGCACTTAGCCCCTTCAAAAACTTGCGAAATGATTCATCCCATTTTTGTCGATATTCCAGCCGAACCAGACCCCGTCCCGCATTAGGCACATATGCTGTTACCAGCACAAACGCCTCAAACTCAGCCACTATTACCCGGCCCTCCTGATCATGCTCTTCTTCACCTATGGATTGGATACAACAAACCCAGATAGAGATCAAGCATTAGAAAATGGAGATGAGGTTGGAGAATGTTTCAAACACTTCCAGTCTTAAGATTAAGGAGCAGCAGGGGCTAGGGGCAGCAAGCTATGTCTCACCAATGCCAAAGGTGACGTTGAGTGGACACTGTCGGGAAAGGAGACCAACACCACTGTATCCTTCTTTATCAGTGGGTGAGGACCAGTACTGGTAGGTAAGTCCGGGCAGGTCCTGAAGCTCAGGTGGCAACTTGCTCTCTGAACACTTGGTTTCTTGGAGGCAAAGGATGTCAGGAGCTTCTTCCTTTACCCACTGTCCACATAGAAAGGAAGGCAGGTTACAAGGACTTGCTCATCCCAAACCATCACCCTCTGCCTCCTCCCCAACTCATCTCATCCTAAAGCCTAAATTCCCAAAAGGAGATACTGACATTTTAAAGGGGAAAATCTTTAAAGCAGACAAATAGGACTGGACTCCCAAAAGCAAGTCAATAATTTTGAGTCATTTTACCTTCCTGAGAGCCATACTCACATCCAGACCCTTTTTCTTGATCCAGGCCCGGAGCCCATCCACATTCCAGGAGCATATCTTGAGTGTAGAAGGTTTCCCACTAGGTGAGGTTTGCTGGTCTGGGGGGTCCTCATAAGTGGCAGATCCTTCCCCTGCTGCCTCCTTCTCCTTTGCACCCTTCTTAGTCTTCTTAGGCTCAGGCTCTGTGCAAAGTTTTATTGGAAAAGGGAAGGGCAGATTTCTCAAGGGTGATAGCAACTATTTCTACTTCAGGTGGCCCATGATAACCAGCTGATTAAGAAGTTCACCCAATGGAAACCTACTCTGCCACCTTTTCCCATTTATGGAGATCTTCATAAACCCTTGTAATCTGTAGTTTTGTCTCCCATCACCTGGGCCTCTGATTCCAGGGAAGGTTAAACAAATCAAGGTTACCTTTAGTCTCTGGCTCCTCCTCACTGATCCCATCCTTCACAGATTCCTTCTTCCCCCGCTTTGGCATTCTTCTTGCCCAGAACAACGCCCCGCGGCCCAAGCCCCCTAGAGCCCGATGCAGCAGAATCTTGTGCCTGCGGATACTTCTGTGGACACAGCGAATGGAGAAGGGATAAGGGCAGTGATGCTGACGTTTGGTGATGGGAGGAAGCGGGGTGGGGCCATTCCCTTTGGACTCTCCAGATAAGCCTTGGAAATCCCTTCCTCCCCTCCGGTCTCCCTTCCTCCTTCCCAAAACATCCCAGGATTCTCAGCCCCTGTTATTCCCTGGATCCTCAGGCCCCAACCTATCTACTTCATACTGAAAACCTTTTGGGACAGCCTCCTCGGCCCGGAGGACACTTCTCGCCCGCTGCTGCTCTGAGTACCACCTAAAGCCAGAAGCGCCGGAGGAGCCTACCCCGAAACCGACTCTGCTTAGACGATAGAAGCTCCTTCCTACCCCGGACACAAAGAGCAGAAACCGCGATTCCCCCACGTGGGTTAGTTGGCCCTGGTCACATGGTCTTGGATCGCGGGCTTCCGAGTAGAGGAAATGGCAGGGATTGGCTGCAACGAAAAGCGGTGAGCCCGCCCCTCCATGTAACTCAAATACGTGTCTACGGGAGGTCTTCTCCTTCGGGGCTGTCTATCCTTATGCCATACATTAGACTCCACGCTTCAAGCAGCAACTAAGGCCGTTGAATAAAAGAGAAGGGCCAGCAGAGTCCGGGGTTACCTAGAGGAGACTCATTGGCTTGGTGATGGGACGGAGAGGAAAAGAGGCTAAATCACCCTCCCCGGCAGCAGCTAGGGCAGACCCGACTTGGCACAGGTCGCAGGTGGAGGGGTAGAGGGGGGCCTTTGGTCCCGTCGCCATAGCGACGGGGGCGGGGGCAAAGGAACTCTGCCGTTAGTGGCTGGGGCAGCCGGCGCCGACCTCTCTTGTCGTGTTCCTGCCGTATTCCCGCCGCGATCTGTGACCTCTTCTGGCTGTGACTGCGTCGGCGAGGGTGGTGTAAAGGGAGAGCTCCATGGACCCCCGGGATCTCTGATCCCACAGCCCCAACCATGCCCACGGTTCTTGGTTTCGAGGGTAGCGCCAACAAGATCGGCGTGGGCATCGTGAGAGATGGAGCAGTGCTGGCTAACCCTCGGCGGACCTACCTCACCCCTCCGGGCACCGGTCAGTGAGTCGGGAGTTGGGGTGGGGGGCGGAAGCTTTGCCATCCCTGCCTTCTCTCAGGCCCTGCAGAACCTGGAAAGTAGCAGCAGTAAATAGGCCTCACAGGTGATAACAGGTATACTCGTGTTTGTTGTGACAGCTTCCCTGGGAGGTGGGGAGCGCAGCCATGAGCGACCCCATTTTACAGAAAAATACGTTGAGGTACAGAGAGGTGAGATAATTTGTCCTTATAACAATCGCAGTAATATCTCTTTAAAAGAGCAAAATATTTCACATCTCCTTTCTCCCTTGAATCCTTCCAGAAGTCCAAGATGTGGGTAATTGTAATCAGGGTTATTGTTTCCAGTTTATAGATGTGGCAGCTGAAGCTCAGAGGGGGTTGAGTGACTTACTTGTGATCCCAGAGAGATTAGAGCCCAGGTATAGCACGTTGAGGTATAACACCTCAGGCTGAAGGCACCTGGATTTGGAGGCAGAGAACAGGGGCTCCTTCATGATCATGGGTGGGACACAACCCCTGTGGGCCCCAGCTTCCTCAGTTTTAGCAAGAAGAGGTTGGACTGCATGGCTTCCATCTAAATCTGTGATAGTGAACTAACTATTGTCAGTGCTAGAACTCAAATGCAGGTCTTTCTGACTTCTAATGTTCTTTTTACTGTAGCTAGAGCCAGAGTGTCACTCAGAGTAGTAGTTTTTAACTTTTAGTTTCCTGAATGGTGAATTTCTGGGAAATTTTTCTAAGAGGAGGTATATGACATTGATGGAATCCTAATAAAACTGCCCTCAGCCCTAATATTCTAACTTCCTTATAGGCCCCACTGAACAGCAGAGCCACTGCCCCTACCTAGCCACCTACCCCCTCACTCAATAGCCCAATTTCTTCATATATGCCTCACTGTTTACTAGAATAACAGGTGTGCCCATGAACTCATATTTTTCTCAGAGAAACAGCAGACGTGTCCATGTGATGTGATCTGAACCACCGCATCTAGCTAGCCACTGCCCCCAGACCCATTCCTCATATTTCCCACAGAAACAGCAAATGTGTCCATGTACTCAACTATAGATACATCCATCAAGTCTCAGACAATAGTCAGCCAATCAAAAAGCAGCACCACCAGGCTGCACAGGCTGGATATGGTCCCCCGAAACAATAGAAAGGACTTTTCCTAAGTAGGCACCTGATCAGTAATAGTAAAGAACTGAGTGGACCTAAGATGTAAAGAGGCTTATTATAATATCATTATCATACATACATACCCCCCAAACAGGTATTATATATTTTGTATCCGTTGTGGGTAATCACATGCATAGTTCCACTGTGGCTGAGACCCCTCCAAACACTTCCTGCCTTTTTAATATTCATAATTTCTGTTATGTCATTGCATCTTTACATTATAAAAATCCATCTTGCTTTCTCTGAGGTGGCTGGTTTCTCTTGAAATTTAAGCCTGCTTCATGAGAAGTGTCAATCTTAATAAATGCCTATACTTGGATTAGAGGTGGTCTGACTCTGAATTCTTTGAGACAGTTCCTCCACAACACATCAGTTTTTATTGTCCCTGGGTGGGCAGAGTCTGAACTGCAACATCTGACCTTCATATCCAAACCTCTACCAGGGTTCCTTCCAGGAGACACGGCCAGGCACCATCGAGCTTGTGTGCTGGACCTGCTGCATGAAGCACTGACTGAAGCTGGACTCAACCCTAAAGACATTGATTGTGTCGCCTTTACCAAAGGTATGGGTGAAAAATTGGCCTTCAGATTGGAAATGGGCTGAGACTTATCTAGCTCTATCCTCTTGGGCTCCCCTCTTGTAGATTGCTAATTCCTCTTTCTCCTTCACTCCAGGCCCTGGAATGGGTGCTCCACTAGTCTCAGTGGCTGTTGTTGCCCGAACTGTGGCACAGTTGTGGAATAAGCCATTGGTGGCTGTGAATCATTGTGTGGGCCACATTGAGATGGGTCGCCTCATCACTGGAGCCACTAGTCCAACTGTACTCTACGTCAGCGGTGGAAATACTCAGGTACTGGAGAAACACCACTTACCCTTCCTTCTAAGACTCAAAGCACTTTCATTTCAAAATGAGCAGCAGGAGCAGAGTTGTACAAAACCATGATGTATCATACTGCTATGAAGGTCACATCAGCAATCTTTTTAATATACAGTCGAATGTTAAAAAAAGTTCTAGGAAGTTCTGTTTTAAATGATCAACAGAATAATTTACTTGCCACCCAAGTAAATTACAAAGTTTAGAAGTTTTTCATCTAGAAAGATGAAGGCTGAAAAAGATTATGATCAAAGTCTGAAGGATTTGGATAAGGGAAGCATGAGTTTCTTTACCAAATCCCAGAAAACTAGAGCTAAGGACATTCATCAAAGCTAAAGATATTCATCAGAGCAGGATAGCATCAGTACTATTGTGAAAATTGGACCTGATAGTTTTTCTTCTATTTTACCATCCTTTGTTGTAGCTTCCTGAAGGTGGCTAGTGAACAAGCATTGATTCACAATTAATAGGAACTTACTGTTTATGAGTTACTATCCTATGTATTTATCAAAATGTGCAGAGTTTAGATATATCATTATCTTTGCCCTTATGGATCTTATAGTCTAATGCAATGGTTCTTAACTTAGGATTCTTGATTTTTTTTATATTTTGATAATTGTATTTCATCATTATTTATTTATTTAATAATCCTAAGTATTTAATTTTATGTATTTAAAAGCATTATTGTGGAAAAGGGTCTATTGGATTCACTAGACTGCCAAAGAGGTCTGTGACACCACAAAGGTTAAGAAAGCCCTGGTGTAATGGGACTTAAATACAAATACAATTACAATATGCATAATTGCAAAACATAGTTATACATAGTCTGAGAGGGAATCAGGTCCCAGACTGAGGTTGAAGGAGTGATAGGTGGGGTCTTACTGTGGCTGAATAGATTTTCCCTTTCTATACCTTATTCCTTGCCACTAGCCCTCTGCTGTGGACTGGTACTGAGAGGAAGAGAAAAATCTGGAACCAAGATTTGGGGTGGAAACAGCAGGTACTACTGTCCATGAGTGGGGCAGAGCTTGTAGCTTCAATGGAAGGAGTTCAGGGGGAAGGGACATTCCTCATCCATACCTCAATGGGATAACTATTCATTTGTAAGGGTTCTTTATTGACTATCAGGTATTCATAAGTAGGAAGACTATCTACTGATTGGGTTAAAAAATGAGTGTGAATCAGTGAAATATTCCCTAGTGTGTAGATTTCTCTGCTCTGTTCATGGCATTTACTTAAACTACCCCTGGCCTTTTGAATGGCTTCTGCAGGACCCTTCCTACTTTCATATAGGATAGCCTTTTTACAGTTCAGACTGACAGGACCATGTCCTCAAAAGATACATGCCCAAAGAATGTATAGGAATTTCACAGGCTAGATAAATATCAATGAACTGGATATCTGTTTTTAGCTCTCTTATGGCCTAGCTAAGATTACTTTTGGCTTCCCTAGGCTATTTCCTATAGAAGAAATACAGAGAATAATTCATTCAAAAACTAGAGAAGCTATCTCTTCCCTGTTTTTTCTTAGAAGTTTTAGTTACTGTATTGATTGATTGTAATGTCCTCCCCAGACTCAGGGTTTCATGGACACCCCTACCTCCTTTAGGTGATTTCATATTCAGAGCATCGCTACCGAATCTTTGGGGAAACCATCGACATTGCTGTTGGTAATTGTCTGGATCGATTTGCCCGAGTTCTGAAGGTGAGAGAAAGAGACTTGAATGCTTAAGGGAAACATAACATGTAATAGTACCCACTAGGCTTCCGTGGGGATTGAAGGGAGGACATAGGGTTCTAAGTTGTCAAACTGACTTAAAGAGTAGGAAGATTACAATAGTGAAATATTGAACAATCTAGGCCTGCCCTTTGTTTCCTCTACATATAGCTTAACCCCCTCCTACCTCACTGCTTTCCTGTTTCCTCCCCTACCAGATCTCCAATGATCCCAGCCCTGGCTACAACATTGAGCAGATGGCAAAGCGGTGAGGGGGGTATGGGGTGGGAAGAATATTAAGGGATTTGGGGGAGGCCAGAAAAGGGAGACTGGCAAGACTTCAGGGCCTTCCTTACATACATGAATGTGCTTGGGCAGAGGGAGAAGGCAATCCTTGGTCTGATGCCTTATGTACTCTTGAATACAGAGGCCAAAAGCTAGTGGAGTTACCATACACTGTGAAGGGGATGGATGTCTCATTCTCAGGAATCCTGTCTTATGTTGAGGTGAGTATGAGGTATGAGGATCTGGCTCACTCCTCCAATAAATATACCAGGCCACCACGGGGAGGACATGGTGGAGTATGGATCCCAGAAATATAAGCTTCTAACCTCATCCTAAAGACAGCCTGAGTTTTAAGAAAATAGTTATTGATTGTCTTGGCTCAGACCATAGACTAATTTATACTCTCATTACATACCACATGCTGCCTTTAGATTTGTCTCCTTTCCTAGGAAGCAGCTCATCGAATGCTGGCTGCAAATGAATGTACCCCTGAAGATCTTTGTTTCTCTCTCCAGGTACTAAAGGCGAAGGGGCTGTGATAGAATATTGAGGCTCAGAAAGCCTTGTGAGTAGGGTGGGATTGAGCTGGAATGATTCTGACATGTTGCATCCTTTTGTTTGCCTCCCTGATCCCAATCCAGGAAACAGTGTTTGCAATGCTGGTGGAAATCACAGAGCGGGCCATGGCACACTGTGGTTCGCAAGAAGTCCTCATTGTGGGAGGTGTGGGATGTACGTATTGTTGTGCGTCTCACATATAGATGTATAGACACACACACACATATATACACACAAACATGCATCCATCCATATATATTTTCTTCATGTTCCAATATATTCGAACAAGAATTTCAGAGCTGTTTTAGTCTGGTGGGAGGGTGGGTGGGAAGTATATTAGTGGTCCACTCTTTAGCTTACCTCCCAAACTCCCCACTCTACCCACATTCTCTGAATTGGCCCTATTAGAAGGATGTAGCTGGGAGTTGTTGATTGATCAGTGACTTAAGTTAAAGAAACAAGTGAAATGAAACTAACCTGACTTCCATCACTAACAGGTAATATGAGGCTACAGGAGATGATGGGGACAATGTGTGAAGAACGTGGTGCCCAGCTCTTTGCCACTGATGAAAGGTGAGAGTGCTTCCTACTTTTTCTCTCCTGGCTACTTCCTCTCTTCTCCAAGAGTCATTTATTCTAGCCAGTGGATGGTAGGACTGAGATCTCCTTCCCCGATTCCCATGGGCTCATGTATTTCCCCTCTTTACCCACAGATTTTGCATTGACAATGGAGCTATGATTGCTCAGGCTGGCTGGGAGATGTTCCAGTCTGGACATAGAACAGCACTCAGTGATTCTGGGGTCACTCAGAGGTGAGATATTCCTCCTCTTCCTCATCTCTTCTAGCATACAGACATTTTGGAGAGGGTTCCATATACTTTGAAGAGCAGAGAAAGGGGCTAGTATTTGTATACATTGTCAGATATGGGTTTCTTTACAGGATGTTTTTACCTAATTCTTTGTTACAAAAGGAGGTTTGGTTTGAGGTGGTAGTTGGGAAATGATCAAAAAAGGGGTGGTGTTGTCAGAATTCAGTGTCTGGGGAAGAAAGGGGAAGGTGCTGAAGAGAATGACTCAGTTAATGTCACCATTCTTTCATTCCATAGGTACCGTACTGATGAAGTAGAAGTGACTTGGAGGAACTGACCTAGTGAGGAGAGGGCCACACAGAGTCTACACCAAGGAAAACCTGAATATGTGGAACTTTCCTATTTTCTGGTCACATAGTGGGCTTCAGAATAGGTTCCCTACTCCTTCTTCTGGAGAGCTGAGCTTCATAACATGGATTTCTCAGAAGCCATGTGAATTGGCCTTGTGCCAGGGACATAGAGCTACACTAAACAAATGCTTGTTGATCTGACAAGCTGACGAAATAAAAGTGTTATTGACTAGAAAAGGTGATAACCAACTTCTTCAGAATGAGAAAGGAAATTAATTGAAAATATAGAAAAAGGTTGTTTAGCATCAGAAATTTTTGATTTCAGAAATCTTTTGCCATTTGGGATCTTATTAGACCCACATAACAATAAGGTCAGCCTCTTGCGAGTATTGCTTCAGTAATTCATGGAGATGCATCTGACATTTAGACTGTAGGGATGGGAGGGGCAAATGAGTCGGAGATGAGCTACTCCTTGTGGAAAATTGATCATCCTGGTTAACCCCAGAGACCTACATACCTTCCTTTGATTAGCCTGCAACTCTTGCTAAGAGATGCTCCCTAGAGGGGCAGAAGTGATAGGGGAGACTGATTCCAGCTTTCCCTCTAATGGTGACTCCTGTAGCCAGTGTGAGGCCAGCAGATCTTCAGAAGCCTTTCTACTGCAGGCATGAGAAAAAAGCTCAGGCCTAGCCCAAAGCAAAGGTAGTCTTGGCCATGCCACAGAATTCCCAGGTTCAAGGACCATGGAGCATCTGTGTTTTCTTGGTTCTCTGCAGTATTTCACCTTATTTTGTACCTTTCCCACTTTGGTTAACTCAGCCCTAGCCATTCCAGTGAATACTAGAGTTACTCCATTTTCCCCTGGTTAATCCCTAGTGCTATAGTTATTTAAAAAAAAACAAAACCTATTTTATCATCCTCTCACCCTATGTCTTCCTACTCAGCATCTCTGGTTAAGCTGTGAGTCATTTGATCATGGCACCTTAAACCTCTATGCTGTGTGAGAGAAAGTAAGACAAGAAAGAAAAAAGTAGAGTAGTTGGGGGTGGTCCTGGCCTTTTCTCCTTTGGTTTTCCTGTGAGTTCAGGAAGCACTTCCACCTCCTGGAAACCTAGATGGAATTGTCCGAGGGTTGCCTACAAAAACTCCAACAGCATCTTGCCCAATTTCTCCAGCAAGTCAACAGGGAATCAGTACTGTCAACCCTGTAAAGCAAGAGAGAAGGATAAGTGGACAGCCTCTCTCCATGTCACATCCTCCCAGTATTACAGAACAGAAATGGGGAAGGTTGGATAAGAGAGAAAATGTGATGGGCTCTGAGATAGAGGATGAATGGGGCCATAAGAGGGGAGACTGGCATGGGAAAGCCTGAGATGAGACTCACGTCAGTTTCTCCTTTGGGATTCAGGGAAGCCACTGGGTCTACTTGTCTGAATTTTAAGGGGTAGGCTCATACATTGTAAAGCTGTTAATTCTGTATTCCCCTTTGACTACCTTATCTCTTTCTCAGAATTATCTCCCACCTGAAAGAAGTGGAAATATGGGGATTTTAGGATCCCTACCTCCATCATCACTCAGGCAGTATACATCTACTGTCTGCTGGCCCTGCTTGGGCTGGAACAGGGTTTGGTGGTGCTGCCTAAGAGGGGGCAGATGAGGAGAAACTAAGATTATCCTTTGTCCCCAGCTGGTCAGTTGCCCCCAACCCAGTCCCATAGATTTTCCATTCTTCCTAAGGGAATTGTCTGTTTCTGGGGAAAGTATCCTTAAGTTTTCCATCCTGGTGGATTACACACAGTAATCCCTTTTTTTCCCTTCTGTGACTCCAGCATCCCATTTTTGTGTAGTTGCCCTTTTGGTTCAGCAGTCCCCACCCCTTTTTCCAAGGCATCCATTCCTTTGGAGTCCAAAAACTGGATTCACTGGTGGAAGGACAGATGGGAGAGAGCAGAAGTCATGATGTTACCTCCATAAACTCCTTTTTCTTCCTGATCCCCATCCCTACGCAGGCCCCTGTACCTTCTGAATAGCCAAGTGCCCTAAAATGAAAGAGTCCTGTGTACTGTTTGGGTGACTTCCAAGTGTGAGTTGGAAAGTTATGAATGTGTGGACAGTAGGATTTGGAAGGACCTTAAGACAAGTCAGAGACTTTGCTCCTCCTGACCATACCAAGCCTTAAACTTACCCGAAACTGCCCAGTCACTTGACCCAAATCTCTCCCACTTCTCCAACAAGTACACTTAAATTTTCCTCCCTTCCCTTAAAACCAGTCTCTAGACAGACAGGAGATGTGGAACTATCACTTCTCTTTGAATCCTTTAATTCCTTTCCATCCTGAGTCCTGCTCATTGTGCTGATTGGAATATACTCTTTTTATTCCATATCTAATCTCTTCATTACTAATCTATGATGTTCCAATCCCTTGTCCTCCCCAATGTCCTTAATTTACCATGGGTCCAGTGATGGGGGCAGGGTAGGGATGGGAGAATGGGGAGGGGAGGGGGAGTATTGTGACACTCAACCTCCTTGGTAGGTGCAGAAGGCAGACTCCATAGTTGTAATTAAAGGCATCACTTATGAGGAAGGAGAAGAGACAATTACTGAGGGAATAAGAGTTGAGGGAAGCATCCCTCCCTGGGGTCACCTTCAGTTCATTGTCTTGGAGGATCACCATAATGTCCTCTACTGCCTCCTGTCCCCAAGCCCTATCTCCCCACCATACTGAATGTAGGGTGTGCAGTTGGGACCCCTTACCCCCACACATACTGTATGATGCCCACAAAGTCCTCTGTAGCAAGTGTGAGCACCTCTTGACAATAATGCTTATGTCCCAAGACTAGCAGACTTTCAGTCAGCCCAGACCTGAGACCTGGGAGAAGAAGTGATAAAAAGATGAATGAAGGAATGTAAGAGGCAGCATAGTGAAGATGAGATAATGGTATATGAGAGTGCTGGTCCTTAGCACTCACCTGCATGAGACTCCATGACCCAGCTCAAAGCTCCAGCGCAGACCTGGCTATGTAAAAGGAATAAATCTGTATATTCAGCCACTTCCCAAGGTCCTCTGAATCCTGAATGCCTCGGGTCTCCTAAGGGGCCAGCAGAAGTTGGGGGTTAGGAAGTTTCTTGATTCAAATCTATCCCTAAGCTCAGATGACAAACATTTTTCTAATTTTACCTAGAAATAAAGTTGTTCTACCCAGTACTTTTTATGCAGTACTTCTAATCTCTATTTCTTTTTCTACATCCCATGTCTCCACTTACCAAGGCTACATTCCCACAGATTGTAAGACTGATGTTCTTAGTAAAGGCGCCCACAAAATCCACTAGTCCTGGTCGTTGACTGGGTGGTCCAGTGAGCACCTGACAGAGGCCTGGGAAGAGGAAGGCAAAAATGGCATTAAAGTAACTAATAAGATATTTGTCCCCTCCATAGTTAACGTTAGAAAGAAACCTACTGTCTCTTCCCTACTATAACAAGTTGGAATGGGACTTGAAGTCCCGGTGTCCTCTATCTTCCCTCTCCCATCCCCCATTCCCTCACTGTTACTAAATGGTCATGGGTTACTCCTACCGGAGTCTCTCCCTGACAATTCCTCACCTATCTCCCTCCCCTTTCATCTCCCACAGGTTCTCTGCAATTTATTATCCCTGCCTGGTCAAGGGGTATCTCACCAAAAGTTCTTGACATGATCCTATATATTGGTCAGGCTCACTGTGTAGGTCAGAGCCATGTGATAGATGCCAGCCTGGACTGAGGAACCCCAATTCACATCTGTGAATATGGGACAAATGATCAGAGAGCTAACCGATGTAGGATGAAGTGGGGGAACTGGAATAGAGAATAGGGAAGAGAGGAAGACAGCAAGGTCACAGAGGTAGTCGGGTGTGGGACTTGAATGCTGCCTGTCTCTAGCCCAGGGGTTGGCGAAACAATGACCACAGGCCTAATACCTGCCTGTTTTTGTCAAGCCAGGCCCTTGAGCTGAGAATGGTTTTTACATTTTGTATAATATAAAAACTGTTCTTAGCTCAAATGCTGCATAAAAACAGGCATCTGGCTAGATTTGGCCCTCCTACCTTAGTTTGCCCACTCCTGCTTTAGCCTATTCCCACCATTCCCCCTGCAGAGACACACACACACACACACACACACAGTCTCCTGCAGTGGGAATAGTCCTCTGCTCTTCTCACTTCTTGCTTGATGCCCTATCCCACTTCTACCTTTCCACTCTCCACACCCTTCCTTACCAGGCTTCCTGCGGAAGCTGTAAAGTAGCAGAAGAATGAGTAATATGGTTATCCATGCCGCTCATCAGGTAAGGAGAAACAATGATGAGCAGACAAAGCAGGGGATCCAACAGGGATAACCAGGGACTATCCCATCAGAATGAAGGATGCCAACCTAAGCCAGAGGGGAGTCTATAAACAATTCCTCACCTTTAATCTGCAACCATTACTTAGACTTCAAGTTTCTATTCCAACCCCCTGGGTCCCAGTTTTGTTCCCAGCAGCCTTCTTCCAATTTCTGCCTCCCAAATCCTCTCTCCAACCTAAGAGATTCCCAACCCTGACCCTATCATCACCAGGTGAGGGATAAACAAGGCATGGAAGCAGCTGAAGTTGGCATGGGCATAGGAGCAGAGGAAGAAGTTGGAGATGATGGGAGCAATGGTGTTCAGCTCAACTTTATTTATTTATTTATTTGCCTTTTTTTTTTTTTTTGGAGGGCAATTGGGGTTACGTAACTTACCCAAGGTTACACGGCTAGTTTTTATGTGTGTGTGTTAAGTGTCTGAGGCCGGAACCGAACTCAGGTCATCCTGACTCCGGGGCTGGCGCTTTACTCACTGCGCCACCTAGGCACCCCTCAGCTCAACTTTAAAGGAGAAATGAAAAAATTAAGTGAGAACCATCTGAAGTGAGGGACACAGGAATTAGGCAGGCCTGGAAATCTTGGGGAATCTTCCCCACAGCTTCCCACAGATTAAATCATTTTCTTAAATGCTAGAGTACTGGAAAAAAGGGGCAATGGGGATGGTGGGTGAAGAAGGGAATAGGAACAAGCATTTATTAAATGCCTGCTGTGTGCCGGGCAATATGCTAAGCACTTTACAAATATCACCTCATTTGAAAGAAGGAGTATAAGTCCTGGAAAACTAGATGGGGGAAAGGGAGAGCAATGACCTACACAGAAGAGGAACAAAGCTATGGACCCTGATGGGATGAGAATGAAGCCTACAGCAATGGTGAAGGTGAGCAAGTACCCATGCAGTGGCTCATCGTTCTTGCCATATCCCTTCCCAAAGAAGCCAATGACAGGGTACAGCTTGTCCTGGCACAGACACTGAAGGAGTGGGTGGTTTAGCAAGAGCTGGGACTGGAGGCCCCAGATGGTGGGGAAAACAGAACATTCTCACCTCCTTTACAGGGGTTGGGAAGGATTTGTAAAAGCACAAAGATGAGAGGAGCAAGGGCCAGACATGGTGTAGGGGAAGTGCTGTGGGGAGGCTAGGGGATGGAGTGGGAACTCTTGGAATCCCAAGGATGAACTAGGCTCTAGACCAAAGAGACATTCTTAGAGGAATGCGGAAGAAGAGTGGGAGGCAATGGTGTGCTCGTACAGGCTCCCATAGGTTCCTGAGAGCCTATTAAATTTTCATTGTGAGCATTTACACCTTGGAAGTTGGCAAATAACACAAAATTAGGGCTTGATTGATTGTCTAAATGTAAGCAAGCGATGGAGAAAATGTTAATAATGCAGACTGAATTTGAAGTGTATCAGTATTGTATGGGTTTTTTTTAAAGTTTTCAGAGAGCTGATTGTTAAACATTTACCAGCATACCACTGACAAAATATTTTCAGAAGGGTAAATTAGGATATGGTGAAGTCATTTATGAGTTAATTGTGTATATATAAGGGCTTCAAGTATACATCTTTTTTTTTAAATATTTTTTTAAATTAATTTATTTCCTTTTAGTTTACAGGATTCAATTCCACAATTCCTTGAATTTCACATTTTGTCCCCCTCCCTCCCCTCCCCCCCTCCCCATGGCAGCTTATTGTCAAGTATAAGATCTGTAAATACTTTCACATTATACATTAGTCAGGTTATAAGGACAGATTGTACCAGCTGGAATGAAAAATGGTAAAGAGGACATAAAACCAAATAAGAGAAGGAAAAAGATCAGGTATTTTGCTTCCACCTGGATATAAACTTAGTTCTTTCTAGTTCTTTCTCTGGATGCACATATTTCTCTCCATCATGAGTCTTTGGGGATTGACTTATATCACTACATTGCTGAGAAGAGTCCAGTCTATCAAAGTTGGTCATCACACATACGTTGTGTCTGTAATTGTGTACAAATTTCTCCTGGTTCTACTCTTCTCACTCAGCATCAGTTCTTTTAAGCCTCTCCAGGTAAATATGAAGACCGTCTGCTCCTCGTTTCTTATAGCACAATAGTATTCCATAACATGCATATACCACAACTTGTTCAGCCATTCCTCAATTGATGTGCACCCCCTTAATTTCCAATTCTTTGCTACCACAAAAAGAGCTGCTATAAACATTTTTGTACATATGGGTCTTTCTCTCATTTCTATGATCTCTTTGGGATATAAGTATACATCTTTTTTAAAGAACCAACCAGCTCCTCAGCGAGTAAGAGCACCGGCTCCAGTGTCGGGATGACCTGGATCAAATCCGGGCTCAGATACTTGGCACCACACCCAGAAATAACTGGCCGTGTAACCTTGAGCAAGTTACTTAACCCCGATTGCTTTAGGAAAAAAAAAGAACCAAACAGCTGGAGTCATATCTACCCCCACCCCTTTTCTAGCTTGAGTTGAATTTGGATTCGATGAAATTGGCAGATCTCCCTGATGGGAGGAGAGATTGGTTAGTGGAGGAGACAATGGAAAGAGGGGAGAAAGGAGAGCACACTCACCAGCCTTGACTTTGCCATTGCTGGAAATGGCCGAGATGGATAGGTCTGATGGTGGTGACTAAGACAGAGAGAAGAATGATGGCCCATGTAAGTCCTGGAAGAGTCTTCATTAACATCTCTAGACTATAATGCTCAGTATGCCCTTTCCTCCTAAACTGAACCTCTGCTACTGCTGGAGTCCTTCTATTGGTTCATACCTATGCTAGCCTGGGCAGTGATCCACAATAGCTGAAGGTAGAGGATGATGCCCCAGATGTTGAGCATGTGACACATCTGGGGGGAGAAAATCCCATGTGAAAGATCAGCAGTCTTCCCTCAAGAATCTGTCTCCCCAGTTCAGTCTGGCTATTTCCCTGTAGGCCACCTAACTTCTCTTGGTTTTAAATTTCCTGCAGCCCATAGCTTTTCCTGTTCCTTCCATGTCTCATCAGCCCTCTTCATTCCCCAGATTGTCTTCTCTAGCCCTTACCATGACTCCCATGATCCAACCAAAGCACATAGGGCTCTTGCCAGCTTGGCCACCAATCTCAGCACTTTGCTGTTCTTTGCTTTTCTGTGCAGGCTCTTTTCCCTGTTCCTCAGATAAGGAGCTAGCCCCTGGTTCCTCTACCTGAGAAGATGTATACCCACCACTCTGAACTGGGAGTCACCTTGTCCAGGAGTTCTCAGGGTATCAGTGACTAGAATCAGTCTCATTTAGGAGAAAAAAAAACATACAACTAATTATCTCTTGGAGAAGATAAGGAAGGAGTCTCCCAGTGAGGACAGGAGTATATATGGGGAAACAGGGTTAAAAATGTGGGTGGGAGACTCATAGGACTGAAATGGGTGTGAAATGAGGGTTTTAAGTAACCCATACCTTCCAAACTACAAGGGGGAGGGGAGGAGATTGAGAGGTCAAGACATATGAAGGTGAGACTTGGGAATTCTCACCCTGGCCTGGCTTCAAAGCACTTCTAGGGAGGGTCGACTTTGACAGAGGTGTCCAGGCACTGCAGAGTTGGCATAAAACTCATAAAGGGGCCCAGTGTCCAGAACCTTGTAAGATGAAGTTGGTCTCAAGTTGTCCAGCAAGAAGTCAGGAGCAGGATGTGGTCCATCTTCCTCCAGGTGGGTGCCCAAAGCCCAATGGGTTTGACTCTGTCTTGGAGAGGCCATGAGAGGGACCCAGCAGTGGGGAGGATAAGGAGGGGAAGGGGAAGTTGATGCAGACAGAAGAGATGGCCACTATCTTTCAACAGGGTCTCTCAGAGTCTTGGCTCTAAAACCCAAGATAACCTGGTTGCCTTGAGGTTCACAGAATTCATTTCCTCTTCTGGTCTGGCACAGGGCTAGGATGCTCTGGCTTCCAAGGGGTATTGAAGGAGTCAGAGTAGAGAAATCAGTCCACAAGTGACTTTCAGACTTTAGAAAGTCAGATGAGGAGCCTGGACCAGTCTGTGACTAGACAGCTACTCAGATTACTACCTCCCTCACCCCCAGGTACCTTTCATCCTCACCTCAGCTGGAAACCTCAACCTTGTTCGTGTTTCCCTGAAGCTTTGTCTGTCAGGTCAGCCTGTCTAGTCAGACCCAACCTTTTATCCTAGGCTAGTTTTCCTCCAGCAGCCTTTGGTTTATCCTCCCACTCTCCCAGAGTGTGAGGGTGAGGGAGAGGCATCACTGCCCCCCTTCCCAAATCCATTCCTCCTCACAAACATCTGACTCAGAGAATTTCTGGGAGATTTGGGTGGAATTTTGCAACACCAAGAGCTCCATCTCTGAAGTTGCAGAAGGGTTGGGAAGAAGAGCTCTGGGGAGATCCTGGAGGTATTGGCTCCAGCTTGAGAATTGCAAAGTCTCTGGAGCCTCAGCCAGTCTCAGGACTGGTTTCTGGGGCCAAGATTAAAGTTATGCCCTACACACACTATTTCTCAATCAAGAGTCAGTCAGTTGTGTGTGGGAGGAAGGATGAGGGAGGAAGAAGGAGACAGATTTTGAACATTCCAGCAGGTAGAAGGTTTTAGTGCATCCTGTCCCTCTTCACAAGGCCTTGGAGATGGGTCTCTTGCCCTCTACACCTCTTCCACCCCCAGCCCCCAGTCTCTCAGGCTTCTGGTCCATTCTCTGGATAGAGCTGGCTTCTCTATTTGCCCCTTGCAGTAGTATTGTTTCCTTTTGGATCCTAGTTTTATAGAGAACTGAAAAGTCAATAGCCAAAGCTTTGGGAGATTGTCCCCAAAATACTCCTTCTCTATTCGTTGTAGTCCCCTCCTTCTCAGATCAGACCCCACTTCTCTTCCTTTGCTCTCCTTTCTGTCGCCCCAGCACGGTTCCCAGCTCAGATGCCTTCCCCTAGTTCTTCTTGCTCCTCCCCTTTCAGTCTCCATCTGCCACTGTTTTCTGTGTTCAGCTCCCCTACTCACAAGTGGAAGGGAGGTCATCTGGGGACTGGGCTCTGGGGATTGGGTGTCCAAACCCAGGCAGCGGTAACCTCAGCCCCTTATCCGTCTATAATTAGCCTATGCGGTGCTACAGGCCAGGGTGGCCCCACAAGTTCTCTCTCCCTGGGGTTCAGAGACAAAGCCCAGCACCCAGGTGAGGAGGATGGGGGAGCTTGTAAAGGGGACCGCTATAGAGACTAAGGACAAGGTCTCGGGAGCAGCAAGGGAGAGGGCAGTATCTGGACAAGCACTGGAGTCCTTAGGACCGGGAAACGTCCCTATACAATTTTCTGCCTCCTTGCGGCTCCGACTCTTACCTCCTTTCTGTAAGATAGCCTGGCTTTCACAGAAAGGCTGAGAAGAGGGAACTGTCCTGGAGTGGGGCAAAGGGAGGGCTAGGGTGTATGTGGCAGAACGCTTGAAACACGAGGTTTGGCACTTCTCCGACTTGGTGGGTGGTGACTGGCAGGGAGGTGCGTTTTACCTACGTTCTTGGACGTAGAAGTTCAAACTTTGACGGGAGCCTAATCTCGTCCCTCTCCCAACTACCCTCACACCCAGTTAGCTCCAGACCATGAGTTCCCCAGGCACCGTGATCTGCCGCCCAGGAGGGCTACTTTCCCCTCAGTCTCGGAAGGACCACCCCAGCCTCCCCTTACCAGCCCAGCGAAGCCCCACCTGGCCCTCCTCCCCAGACGAAGACTCAGGCCTGCTGCCCTTCCCTCTGGAAGAACCCGGCCAACGGGCCTCCGCCTCTGGAGATCTTCCCTCTCCCTCCTTGTCCCTGGAGGAAGACGAAGAAGGGGAACTCGAGGTGCTGGTGAGTGACGAGCACCCAGGCCAGTTCTTTGCAGAAGCCCGACGGCTTCGGGCCCTGAGCCTGCTGCTCGATGAAGAGGTAATAGTGCAGGGTCGAAGGTACGCGGTGCACGGGGTGGTCCTGGCTTCAGTCAGCAGCCTCTTTCGCTCACGGTTGCTGGGGAATGGGGGTCCGCGACCTCCCGTACAGCTGGACGTAGCCCCTCAGGGCTGGGAGGCCGTGCTGACCTTCGCCTATGAGGGGGTGGTAGGTCCCGCCGCTTTGGAGGACGTGGTGGCTGTGGCGGAGGTGCTGGGGGCCCCTCGGGTAGCAGCTGCTGCTGTAAGGAGACTGGAGGGGGACCAGGACCAAGGAGACCACGAACAGGAGGGAGCGGAGAGAGCTGAGGAGTTGAGAGAGAATCTGAGGAGCATCGAGCAGCTCTATCGTGAGGGTGCTGGCTGTGACCTGG
Organism: Petaurus breviceps papuanus; assembly: GCF_028583685.1. NCBI lineage: Eukaryota > Metazoa > Chordata > Mammalia > Diprotodontia > Petauridae > Petaurus > Petaurus breviceps. The sequence goes on along the minus strand of NW_027186296.1, from coordinate 7,858,229 downwards.
AGCTGGAAGCAGAGGGCTACCACCAGAAGGGTAAGCAGCTGGACAGGGCCAGAGGGAGGTGGACGAGGAAGAATCGAGGAGAGGCAAGGGCAGCTGCGGACAGCATTCTGTGCATTCACTGAAGCCAAAGGGCAGATATAGACTTGTTTTTGTCTATTTATAACTTCCTTGTGCTCTCCATAAGTGAAGGTGAGTGGCCAAGGATTTACTGTCAAACAGAACATGCAAGTTGTTTTTCCCATAGGGATGATAGATTTACGCTGACCCTGTACTCTATCCCTGTCCTCTCTTGAGATAAACAACATTCATTTACAGGACAGGTGGCTGGGGTTAGTAGCACAATCTTCAGCAGTTAGAGACAAGCAGCAGCCAATTGGGGCAAAGAAGGATAAACCTAAGACCTTGGCCTCATTGGTCTGGCCATGCTCTTTGGTCAGAGACAATACCAGTGGAAGGAATGATATGGAAAAGTGAATATCAATGGACACATATGCTTGACACCCATTGATAGACCTGGGTCGCTTCAGTTTATTATTATCCTAAAGCACCCATTCCAAAATGCCCTGGCATTCAAGACCATACCCTTTCTGACACATTGCTTATCAACAATGGAGCCAGTGGCAAAACAGGTAAAATATTAGTTAATTTGTTCTATTGCAGCCAAGGAATAAGGAATGCTGGTGAAACTGCTCAGGGAGTCAAATGTGACTTATGCCAGTGGCAGATGACAAGAACACGGCCACCTAGGCCTCAGTAGACCTCAGAAGACCTTGAGGACTGGATCTTTCATTTTGTCTCTGGCCCCTAATGAGATTCCAAAGGATCCCCCCTCCCAAAAAAAAAAAAAAAACCTGGTGTCAGGATCCAGAATAATAGAACTGATAGGTGGAAGGGGTATAAAACAATTTTATTTTTTATTTATTTTTATTTTATAAAAATAAAATTTTATTTCATTTTTCAGGTAAGAAAACAAGCTTTAGGGGAAAGTAACTTATGTGCTTAGGGTCACACAAAAATTCATGGCAGAACCAAGATAAACCACAAACTCAGGTTTTTTGATGTCCAGTCTGCATCTCTTTTCATTATACTACATTGTCTTCAGAAGAAAATTATAGGTGGGTCACATCTGTGTAGCATAGTGGTCTATAAAGAAATGATATTTACAATCCAACTCAGTAATTAAGTACCCAACATATGTAAGCTGAGGCAGCTAGTTGGTGAAATTAATAGAATACCTTGCTTGAAGTCAGGAAGACCTGAGTTCAAATCCAGTCTCAAACACTTACTAGCTGTGTGACCCTGGGCAGGTTACTTACCCCTGTTTGCATCAGTTTCCCCATCTATAAAATGAGCTGGAGAAGGAAATGGCAAGCCACTTCTTGCCAAGAAAACCCCAGATGGGGTTGGAAGAAGAGTTGGAAATGACTGAAACAACTGAGTAACAACAACAAATATGTAGAGTGCCATGCCAAACATTAGGGGCCAGAGACAAAATGAAAGATTCAGCCCTTAAGGTCTTCTGAGGTCTACAGAGGTCTATGGGACTGTGTTTCTGGCATCTGACACAGGCATAAGTCACATCTGACACCCTGAAAAGTTTCAGCAGCATTCCTCATGTATCCAACTGAACAGGACAGGATTATCAGCAACGAGGTCTGGGAATGGGACCAATTTACTGGCATTGAAGTAGTGCTCACTGCAAAACAGCTTCAATGAATGCAGAAAGTATACTGGCACACCACCCAAGGAGCTGTTGTGTGTCATACCCAAAGGAAACCTGCTCAACTACATGGCTTCTTGAACTTGGGCATATGTACTTACTTAGTCTAAACTTCACTTTCTTTGTCTATAGAATGTGAGGGGGGGAGAAGATAGGGAATTAGAGACCTAAAATGGTCTTTAATAACAATAGCCAGTGTGATAGGTTGAAGTGGAGAGAACCTAGGACCTGGAGTTAGGAAGATCTGAGTTCAAATCATCCTTCAGACATTTAGTAACTGTGTGATCCTGGACAAATCACTGAAACTCTCTCAGACTCAGGGAATGGGGATAATAACAAAGTCTACCTCCCTGGATTATTGTGAGGATCAATGTACTTCTGATCTCAAAGAATTATTCTAGAGTAGTATAGTTCACAACTACTCTATACCCATTTACAAGGGAGGAAGTTGACGTTTAAAGACATTAATTGACCTACCTGGGGTCACACAGCTATTAAGTGTTGGAGATGGGATTCAAATCCGGATCTTTTTCTGACTCAGTCCTAACATTCTAGTGTATGAACTTCCAGTGGATCAGGCAAATGAAAGAATGACATTAGGGAAGCAAAGTCAGCATTCAATCTGCAAAGAGAATTGGATTTGGAGTCAAGGTCTAATCCCAGCCTTGACCCTTGTTATCTAGGTAACTTCAGAGCACCAAACTTTTCTGATCCTCCAGTTTTCTCTTATCTGCAAAATGCTCATTGTATCATCTGTCCTACCCACCCCTCACTGATGTTATGAGATCCATAGGAGGTGAGGTAGCTGAAAGCACATCCAAACTAAAAATTGCTTTCTATATAGAGATTCTGTATTATTAGGCTGCACCAAATCAGAGCTTCAAGCCATGTTAACTACCTCTAGGCTTCTGGGTGACAACAGAGGCAGGTAGACATAGGAGCCTGGAGCATAGCCATCAATCGCTGGGAGAAAGGTCACTCGTTAAACAAAGGTTTGGTTGCAGAACTGAGTCAGAAATGCAAATAGCGAAGTAGCAAGAGGGGCAAGTATGGCAGGAGTGTTTCCTATCAAGTAAAAAGCAATCTTCACCAGGTACAAGGTGTGGGCAGGGCTGTTGGCTGTATCCTTGTCTTTTCAACCACACCCACCTGCCCTTGAAGCAATTTCTGCCAGTGAGAAACTCTATTAGAAATTTTAAAAGAATAATATTCTCGAATCCCGGGCTCGGACACTCAGCACCACACCCAGAAATAACTGGCCATGTAACCTTGAGCAAGTTACTTAACCCTGATTGCTTAAAAAAAAAAAAAGAATAATATTCTGTTCCAGGTGATAGCGTAGGTTCTTTAGTCGGATTGGAATATGGAGGATTCTATAGTCTATGGACAGTATAGGAGATTGACACTGAAAATAGGTAATGTTATCAGGGTCGGGGTGGGGCCTGGTATCTGTTCTGACCCCATGTCCTTCCAAATTTCCTATACCCACAGTTCACCGCATGGCTCTGGTCTGTGGGAGCGAGTTCTTCGGGGCAATGCTCTTGAGTGGGATGAGGGAATCCCAGGGCTCAGCTGTTGTCCTACGCACGGTCTCTGCCCCAGATCTGCAGTTCATTGTCTCCTTTGCCTACTCAGGGGCTCTACAAACAAACTGGTCAGGGCTCCTGAGGGCCACCCAGACTGCCCTGCAGTACCAAAGCGGCTCCTGCTTGGCCTTGTGCCAGAGAGCCCTGGCCCGAAGCCTTAGCCCTCTCCGATGCTTAGCCTTGCTTCCTGTGGCTGAAGCCCCAGGACTTGAGAGACTTTGGGACAAAGCCCGTTACTACCTCCTCAACCATCTGCCTGCTGTGGTCTCCTGCCCTACCTTTCCAGACCTGCCTCTTCCCTTTCTAGCCAACCTCCTGGCCAGTGACGAGCTGCATATAGAGGAAGAATTTGAGGCCTTTGAGGCTGCATGGCACTGGTTGGCAGCAGATCCCATTGGCAGAAAACCTGAAGCTGAGACTCTGCTGCGCTGTGTCCGTTTTGGTCGCATGTCCACTCGAGAACTACGACGTGTGAGAGCTGCTGGACTGCCCCCACCTCTGTCCTCATCCTTGCTACACCAGATTCTGGTAGAGGCAGAGGTGCCAGGCCGAGAAAGGAGGAGGGAGCCCGGTCGGGCACTGGTGGTGATTGCTGGAGACGGGATCACTCCAGACTTAGCTCATAGTCAGCCATCCCAACGGGTGTGGTGGGCACGAGCCTTCTGCAGTGGTGTGGGTCTGGTACGTACAGTGGAGTGGGGCAGGCTTCCTGCCTTGCCCCCTCCTGGGCGCTTCCGACATGGTGCTGCCAGTCTCACTGGGAATGAACTATACGTGTGTGGAGGGCAGCATTACTACGGCCATTCAGACACCTTGGCCTCAGTCCTCAGGTATGGGAGAGAAGACGTAGTTGGGGTAGAGCGCAGATCAGACTAGTCTTTGTTGTGTAGGTGCCCAACCTTCTTCTGGGGCTACTTCAACAAGTGGAGTCTTTATTGCAGTAACCAGATATCCCCAAAGTTCTCTGTCTTCCAGCCATACTTACATGGCAGGGCATTACATAGGGAGGGCTTTGGGGGTAAAGTAGAAGGCAACAAAGTACCAGAAGTCTGGTGGGTGTCAGATCTGGAGAGCAGAACTCAAGGATGGAAGTCAGATATCTCTGCTGGGAGGGGAGAGGGAAAGAAAGACTTGCTGATTCAAGAGCAGCTTATAAGCACCAGAGCTAACTCTACCCATCTCTCTTTCCTGTGTGTGTTCACAGGTGGGAACCTGGCCAAAGTAACTGGGAAGAGTTGGCTCCAATGTGTCAGGCTCGATCCTTCTTCCCACTGGTGGCTCATGATGGACACCTTTATGCCCTGGGTGGGAGAGACAATGGGGCTCCCTTGGATTCAGTGGAGGTCTATGATCCCAAGCTTGATGCTTGGAGGTGAGCAGGAGAGAGGAGATCAATCAATCAGCAAATCTTTATTAAGTGCCTACTATGTGCCGAAGACATTTGTGATGGAGAGGAGCCAAGCTTCTCATAAAACTACTGCAACTACTTATCCCTAAACAAGATGATATTTTATTACTTTACTGTCAAAATGCACAGACAATAATGTCTTCTCTGTCAATTCTTAGACTTATAGAATTTGACAGTTGTAAGAGACCTCAGAGGTTAATCCAATCCCTTCCTGAGCAAGAATCTTCTTGTTTCCCTACTTGTGCCCTCTATCTCTATTGGGGATAATGGGATGCCCAAACTGATCCACCTCCATATCATGGTGCCCAAATTTAACCGGCCCAATATGGTCACTGGCACGAAGGGGCTGGAGGGATCTAGAGTTGGGCAGGGAAAAGGAGGCCCAGATATAAGAAGGAAGTTGAGGACATCAGCTGCCCTTCTCCACTGAATCAGTCCTTTGTTCTTCCTACAGGACAGCACCATCCCTCCCCATACCTTGCTTTGCACATGCAGCCTCTGTGTTGGACGGTCAGGTGTATGTGAGTGGAGGCTTCAGTGGGACTGGTCAATATCTGGCCTCCCTCTTTAACTACAACCCTACTCGAAAGCCATCATGGATCCTGCTGAATCCAATGAAGACCCCTCGGGCAGGTCATGTCATGGTGGCATTGGGTGGACGACTCTATGTAGCAGGAGGTCTGGGTGAGGCTGGGGATCTGCTTAGTTTTGAAGCCTATGAGCCCAGGACTGACACCTGGATGAGCCTGGAACCCCTGCCCTCCCCCCATGTGGGAGCTGCTGGAGTCTCTCTTCAAGGGGAAATGCTAGTTTTGGGGGGCTATAGCCACCTAACATACGCTCTCTCCCACCTCATCCATGCATACTGCCCTGGCCTTGGCCGCTGGCTTTGTCTGGGAACCTTGCCCCAGCCCCGAGCTGAGATGTCTGCCTGTGTCCTTCGTCTGTCTCCTGTATAGCTGCAAACCCCAGGAACTGACTTTAGCTCGAATTTAAGTCCATAGTAGGACAGAGAAAGGAGTGGGATAGAAGGAGAAAAAGATAGAGAATCAGGATGTGCAGATTGAGGATGTGGGGAAGAGGGGAAAAAGCACTTGAGGGAAGAAAACCAATAGGTTATATGATGAGGGGAAAAGCTTTACAGCAGAGTTTTTTAACTTTTTGTGTGTCATGGACCCCTTTGGCAGTCTGGTGACACCTATGGACCACTTTTCGGAATAATATTTCTAAATACTGTACACAGTATAAAAAAAGAAACCAATTATATTTATATACAGTTAACAAAATATTTTTTTAGAATGAACTTCTGGAACCCCAGGTTAAGAACCCCTGAAGTAGGGAAGTAAAGAACACCAAAATTAAGGGGGGAAATCTTTGTTCAACTCCAACCGAGGCTTATGGACCTAACAATAGGCCTACATATGGTACAGGCCACGGCATCCTATCATCCTTGGATTTAGAACTGGAAGGGATTTTAGAGACCCTCATTTTATGGATAAAGGAACCACGGTCCAAAATTTTTAGGGAGTTGTGCAGGTTAACGTAGGCAATAGATGTAGCCTATGGAAGGATCATAGGAAGAAATGGGAAGCAAGGAAAACTTGATAAAAGTTGGAAAGGGGTTACAAAGAGATCTCTTCCTCACCTTTCCCTTTCACCTTATTAATAATTCTCTTTTTTCCACTGTCCATGCCTCAAGCTGTCTAAATCCTCCTGACTAGACCATGTCCCTCCTTTCATAGCCCCTTTCAAAAACCCTGAGCATGGTTTTTCCATATCTCAATCATCACTTCTTCCTCTGGTGAATTTCTAGGTTACAACAAGGTTGAAATCTCAAGCAAAGAAGCTCTTGACTAGGGCTGTTAAGAGGTGAAGAAATGCAATAGATAAAGTAGGGGATTTGAAGTTGAACAACCTGGGTTCAAATCCAGCCTCTGATACTTATTAGCTGTGTGATTTTGAGCAAAATCACTTAATATTTCCAATCCTCAATTTTCTCATTAAAATGAGAAGATCTCTAATTTAGAGCCTTTTGGCTCTAAATTGATGATTCTATGACGTGTCAATGTCTAGGAATGAATATCAGGAAAGCTGCTGATAGAAGTAAATATGGGTGTATATGTATGTGTGTGTGTGTAAGGGGGTCATATTTGGTGAGGGGAAGGAGAAAGTGATGCAGGATGAAGTTAGAAGAACCTATATTGGAAGGGATTATGGTTTAGGGAATGAAAACTGAGTTGACTAACTTCAGTGTCTAGATCTGTCCTAACCTGGCATCATGCCCAATCCCTGGGGTGGATTGTGAAGTGGGTGGAAAGAAACATTTTTGATTTAAGATTCCCTGGTTGAGCAAGAGGTGGATAGAAGGATCATTTGGAGACCACTAGAACTGTACAGGTGACATCCCCCTCCCCAAGTCCTTTTCGTCCTTTTCCCTGGGATTTTCCTGAACCATTTATTTTCTGAGTGGGGAAGGGGAATGGGACAAAGATATGCTGTGTTTTGGGGACATTTTGGTGTCTATTTAGTCAAAGGCAAGTAAGTAGCTATTTCAAAGATGCTCCAGAGATATGCCTACATTTTATTAATTTTGCTTTTTGCTGCTTTTTGGAGGGAGAAGGCAGGGCAATTGGGGTTAAGTGACTTGCCCAAGGTCACACGGCTAGTAAGTGTTAAGTGTCTGAGGTTGGATTTGAACTCAGGTCCTCCTGACTCCAGGGCCAATGTTCTATCCACTTCACCACGTAGTTGCCCCCATTTTATTAATTTTTATTTTTTTATTATGAACTTAAGAAATGAAGTAAGCATAGAACAAAAAAAAGAGGATTGTACACAAAACTACAAATCTATTATGTACAACTTGCTTTTTCTTTTAAATATATAATAAAGTTAACATAATTTTCAAAGCTGTGCTGTTTGTGTTTCTTTCTGTCCTTCCTTTTTGTTCTATTCTAAGCATTTTAAAAATTATTTATTTAATTTTTCTTTCTTTCTTCCTTTCTTTTTTGGCAACGCTATTGCTGATACCTGTCCCTCCCCACTAAAAAAGAAAAACATGTTGGAGAAGCAACCTGTTAAAAGTATGGTGAAGTTCAGGTACAATACAGAAAGATAAGAGCAGAGAGAGTTGAAGACAAAACTTGGGGTAACCCACAGGTGAGGAGCAGAAGGAGGAAGAGAAGATTGAAAGAAGCACTTGGATGGGAAGACAAACCAGAAGAATACATTGTTTCAGAAACCAAGGGAAAAGAATATTTCATAAAAAATAATATGGTTACTATTTTAAAATGTTAAAGAGGCAGAGATTTTTGAGAGGGGAGAGGAGGGGAGGAGAGAATTCAGGACTGGCTTTTGAGGAGTTCATGGGTAGGAGATGAAGGGTGATCCAGCAAAGAAGACTGAGGATCAGTCAACACAAGTAAGGGAACCAAAAGCATGCAGTAAGTATCAAGGAGAGGAAGAGAGGATAGTTGATAGAATCAAAATTCAAAGAGAAATCAGGTAGACAGGAACTGAGAAAAAACTATTGGACTTGTTAGCAGAGATCATTGGTAATTTTAAAGACAGAAATTTCAGCAAAATGGTAGAATCAGATGTCTGAATCAAACCTGAGAAACGGAGACAACAAGAATAGTCCAACTTTTTGGGAGTTGGACCCTGAAAGGGTGGTAATGTAAAGTAATATATTCAATAGATGGAAGGGCCAGTTGATAGTTTTTAGAGTGTGGGAGCTTGGTTTGATACATGAGGGAAGCAACCAATAGTTCCTTCTCACAGACTGTTTTTTTTTTTAAGATAAGAGAAAGAGATGGAATTATTAAAGAGACAAGCTTCCGTAGAAGACTAGAGGGAGTAAGATAAAATTCACAATTGAAGAGATTGGGTGAAGAAAAGGAGAGGCATATTTTGAGTTACAGGATGTGGAGAAAAGGGAACTTTTGATTTAAAACATCAATTTTCTGAGTAAAGTAGAAAGTTATATTCTCTGCTGAGAGGGAAATGAGAAGGAGTCATGTGGGAGACTTGAGAAGAGAAGAGAAAGTTTGGAAATATTATTGTTGAGAATGTGATAGAGAGTCAATCAAGTAAGAACAAAAGGATTGCTATGAGGCAGTGAAGGCCTAGTTGGGATTAGCTAGAGGTGGGGGTTGAAGACATATGAATGAAATGGCTAAGGGAGAGACTAAGAGAGAGGGTAGGAAAGGCTACCTTGGGGTACACTCATATTATAAGATCAGGAAGAAGACAAGGAGACAGAAAGGATGCAGTGAGAGAGGTAGGGAAGGGAGGAAAATGTAATGTTTTTTTTTTTTTAAAGCAATTGGGGTTAAATAACAAAATGTGATGTTTCTAAAGTCAAGAGAGGAGAAAATTTCCAGTGAGGTGGGAGTAATCAACAATACCAAAAGCTGCAGAGAAGCCAGAGAGGCCTCAAAAACAAAAAGACTTTGGATTTTGTGATTAGAAAGTTCTTGATGACCTTTGAGAAAGTCAGTTTCAGTAAAGTAGTAGAGGTAAAAAGCATATTGCAAGGGATTGAGGAGAAAGTAGGTGGTGAAGAAAGTGAAGTGAATAAAATAAATTGAAAACAGTTAAATACAAGGTAGTTAAGGAGGGACTAACAGGAGAGGATCATTCAAGTAGAAGGTGGTGCTTGAAATGCATCTTGAAGGAATCGAGGGATTCTATGAGGCAGAGGTGAGGACCGAGTAATTCCAGAGATATAAGATGGCTAGTGCAAAGGTACAGAGATGAGAGATGCAGTGCCATATGTGAGGAACAGGGAGAAGGCCACTTGGGATCACTAACAGACTGGGAATAGAAGTTGGGACCAGACTGTAAAAACACTTTAAAAGCTATACAGAGGAGTTTATATCTTACCCCAGAGGAAATAAAGGGCCAGTGGAGTTTATTGAGTAGTTTAATCACATGATCAGATCTATACTTAAGGAAAATTACTGTGTGGAGAATGGATTAGAGGGGGCAGATATCTGAGGCAGGGAGACCAGTAATGATTTAATTGCAATAACCTAGTTGAGAAATGATAAGGGCCTGAACCATCAGGTAGCTAGATAGATTTTCTGGACCTGTAGTTAGGAAGACATGAGTTCAAATCTTGCCCCATAAACTTACAAGTTATTTGACCCTTAGCAAGTTATTTAACTTCTTTCAGTCTCATTTTCTCACTTGAAAAATGAGGTAAATAAAAGCACCCACCTCCCAGCGATGTTGTGATGATAAAATGGGATACTATCTATAAAGTACTTTACAAATCTTTAAGCACTATATATTTGGTGAGGAGAAAGAAAGAGTTGGATGTGAAAGATTTTGTGGAGGTAGAAGTAGCAATATTTGGCAAATGATTAGCTATGTTGTGTGAGAGAGAATAAAGGGTGAACAATAAACCAAGACTACTTGGGTTGACAACTGGGATATCAAAAGAACAGTCGTGCCTTCAATAGAAAGGGGGAAATTTGGTAAAGGGGAGGGTCTGATGGGAAAGATAATGAGTTATGTTTTAGACATGTTGAGTTTGAGATGTTTCTGTAATATCCAGTTAGATGGTTTATGAAAAATGGTGGATTATTGCTGGAATGAGGTCCTGGGAAGGGAGGAGAGAATAGTATCAAACACAGAAGCAGATGGATTAGCCTTAAGGAGGAGTAAGGATAGCTATTCTATGACTGAAAGGAAGAAGAAAGTAGATGATGATACTGAGGAATAGAGGAAGGGAGATGCTCAGTCTTCCCAGAGAAGTAGACTATCCTCTCCTGTAGTTATTGGCAAAAGGGAAATGGTCAGGGGCTTGAGGAGAAAAGATAAGGTTTAGAATAATCACTATGGGGAATGATCTCATCAGTAAACACAAAGAAAGATTATCAAGTAGCTTTGAGATCTCAATTTTGGTTGTACACCAGAAATTAGTAAGAAGTGAAATCAACTTGATTACTCAACTTTTCCCACCAACGACTCAATAACAAGACGAAAGAAATTAATAAATCAGATGGTAAGGCAGGGTTTGAGGGAGGGAGAATCACCCAAGGATTAAGATGATCACATTGAGAATGAATTAGAGAGGTGCTAATGAAATCTTGACTTGTGTATCATAAGGTCAAGGTTGGATATGAAGGCAAATGAAAACTAAGAAACCTTATAGTTTTCATTGACATGATTTTCTATATTTTCCTTTCTGTCACCTTGTTAATTCTTTATTTGTAAAATACTTCAGAACTGCTTTCTTCCCATCCGTTCCACTACCACCACCTTTCCACTTTCCATACCACCCTTCACATCTTAGCCACATTCAGCTTCCTGAAACAACCAATCTCTATCGTGGTGCCTTTTCATCTCAAGGCTCTAAAGGGTTCACTCCTTACGGAGAATTTTTTACTAAATGTTGGCAAGAAAACCACTGCACTCCACAGAGATAAAATGCAACCAACATCAGTAATTCTTCAGACTCAAGCAATAGATTACTGATCTCAGTATATTAGATAGTACTCTTTGGTGGAGGTGGTCAGTAAACCAGTCAAGAAATATTTATTAAGTGTCTACTATATGCCAGGTTCTGTGTTAAGTGTTGGGGATACAATGAAAGATAAAAGACACTTCCTGGCCTTGAGGAGCTAACAGTGTAATGGGCAGGTCAAACTTTCCCCCTCCCAGATTGGGATACTGTGACAGGCCTCTGATCTTATAGGCAAGACTGATGATCTGCCTGAACAGACACCACTATGTCACTATGTGGAGAAAAGAGGTACATATGCCATAAGAAGCCCAACAAGCAGAAGGTGGCAGAAGAAGATAGGATGGGCCGCCATAGCAGCACTAGAATGAGCCAGTCCCATCTGCTGAGAAGCTGCTTCCTCTGGGGCAAACCAAAGTCATCATTTCTATGGAGGCCATCTTTATTTACTAAGGTTCTAAGCCCCATTCTCTAGAGGACAGGGGGCTCCAAATCACTACTACCAACTCTTTTGTTGATCAGTTTACCACCTTCTGACTTACCACCTACTTCTCTGATCTAAATCACTATATATGGACTCCAGGCATTTTCTCTGGCTGTCCCTCATGCTTGGACCACTATCCCTCCCCATCCCTGTCTCCTAAACCTCCCTGGCTTCCTTCAAGTCTCAGCTAAAGTCCTACCATCTGCAAGAAGCCATTTTCAGTCCTTAATGCTAGTTACTAGCTTTCCTCTTTTGATTATCTCCAACTTGTACCATATAAATCTTGTTTGTACAAGTTGTCTGCATATTGTCTCCCCATTAGATCATGAGCTTCTTGGAAGCAAAGACAATTTTGTTGCCTTTGTTTGTATCTCCAGCATTGAGCAGAGTGCCTGGCACATAGGAGGCCTTTATTACATGTTCTTTGACTGACTGGCTGAATAACAAGAAACAAGTTAACCTTTAAAGAAAAAACAACTAAACAAAGGCCAAGGCAGAATTAAATAAAACAAAGAATACAAGAACTACAGAGCTTAGTCTAATAGACAGTTGCAGCATTCCAAAGACACAGAGCAAAATTTCTCTTGGTTAATCCTGTGCTTACTACCAGGAATTCATCACTGGAAAGAATTAATTTGTTTTCCATCTTTAGAAACTCAGGTAAACAATTTGATTTTAAAGCAAAGAAAAGTTATGCTGTGTATTATTGGAGGGCATATCTATGCTAACAAAATCATTGCTCCTTGAATGCTCCTCCTGCATTTGTCTCTCCCTTTTAAATTTTTTTTCCAAACAAACTCTTACCTTAATTAGTTGTCTTTCTTCAGGAAAATATTCAACTTTCCTGTCTTGATGTATATATGGAGCCCTGCCTTGACTTCCTTCCAGCCTGCAGGCTCCCCAAAGTCCATTGGATATCTTTTAGCCAAAAATGTGTCCAGGGGTGGCTAGGTGGCTCAGTGAGTAGAGCACGAGCCCTGGAGTCAGGAGGAACTGAATTCAAATCCAGACTTAGACACTTGACACACTTACTAGCTTGTGTGACCTTGGGAAAGTCACTTAACCCCAATTCCCTTGCCTTTCCCCATCCAAAAACCGGGGGAAAAAAGGTGTCCAAAAGCCCTTCAGTCTTATCCAATCAGCTGCTGATCACAGTATGTTAGATAGTCCTCCTGGGTGGGGCTGGTCAGGTTATTCCCTCCTAGACTAGGATACTTTATAAATTAGCTCTGATCCAGTAGCCAGATCTGACAGTGCATCTGCCTTATCAAACACCATTGTGTTTGAGAGGCATGAATATCAGAAACAGCACAGCTAGCAGATACAGGAGGTGGGCAGAAGAGGATGGTCAAAGAAGTCATGAGAGAGGCTAGGCCAGGACGAAGGGATGAAAAAAGCACTACACTAGTACAAAGCACTGGGGATTCAAATAGAAAATAGTAAAAATAAAATAGAAAAGGAAGATAGTCCCTACTCTCAAGCAACTCGTTTTCATTTGGGAAAAATTCATATGGAAGGTTTCAGCTGGAAGTCAGATGCAAGGTCCTGTGGTCCTTAAGGTGCAGTGGTAAGACAGATGATGCATCTCTTCTTTAATGTCATATGCCTGGGCAGGAGGCAATTATGTGATGGCTTTCAACCTCTGCAGCCTGGGTTCAAAGCTATAATATGAAAAGATTACCCCAAAGAAACAGAAAATTTGGGAACTCAGAGTTTCATACTATTTTCCTTTCAGCTTTTTCTTTATATTTCTCCACTGTCCTCCAATCTTGAATCTCCAGCTGCCTTTCAGGCATCATGAACTGGATGTCCAGTAGACATCTTAAACTCAATATGACCAAAACAGAACCCATGATCTTTCCTTCTGAACCCTCCCCCCTCCTCCCTTCCCTATTACTGTAGAGGGCAACATCATCCTCCCAGTCCCTTAGGCTTGCAACGTAGGAGTCATCCTGTATCCCTCACTATCTCTCATCCCCCATCTCCAAGCTGTTGCCAAGGACTGTTGGTTTCAATTTTGCAGCATCTCTTAAATACACCCCCTTCTCTCTTCTGACACTGCCACCACTCTACTGCAGGTCCTCATCACCTCACACCTGGAATATTGCAATAGCCTGCTGGTGTGGCTGCTTGCCTCAAGTCTCTCCCTCTCCAATCCATTCTTGCAGCCACTAAAATGATTTTCCTAAAACACAGATCTAATCATGTCACCTCCCCTTACTCAATAAACCCCAGTGGCTTCCTATGGCCATAGAATCAAATACAAACTGCTCAGTTTGGCTCTCAAAGTCCTTTAGAACCCAGCCCCTCCTACCTTTTCATCTTCTTATACCTTACTCCCCTGCATGCACTCTTGTGTCCAGGGACCCTGGCCTCCTGGCTGTTCCACAAACAAGACACTTCATCTCATGGCTCCTGGCATTCTCTCTAACTGTCCCTATGCCTGGAGTGCTCTCCCTTCTCCACTTTTGACTCCTGACCTCCCTGGCTTCCTTTAAGTCTCAACTAAAATCTCACCTTCTACAGGAAGCCTTTCCCAACCTCTCTCAATTTTAGTGTCTTCCCTCTTTTGATCATTTCCTATTTATCTTTGCTTTGCATATATTTGTTTGCGTGTTGTCTTCTGCATTAGATTGTAAGCTCCTTGCGGGCAGGGGCTGGCTTTTGCTTCTTTTTTGTTTCCCTGGCATTTGGCACAATGCCTGGAATACAGTAGGCATTTAATAAATGTTTATGGATTGATTATACTCTTTACAAAACCAAGTCCAAATTCTTAACTTTGCCGTTCAAGGACTTTCCATACTTCGGTCCCATTTTTTCATTTAGCATTATCTCTATTGTATGAGTCCTTCATTCTTTAAAAAGACAGACAGAGAGAGAGAGAGAGAGAGACAGAGAGAGAGAGAGACAGAGAGAGAGAGAGAGA
>NW_027186296.1:7827658-7843239 GCF_028583685.1 Petaurus breviceps papuanus | reverse complement strand
GAGAGAGAGAGAGAGAGAGAGAGAGAGAGAGAATTACAGCTATAGGTGGGAAAGGAGAAATTATTTTTTAAATTTTAATTTTTTATTCTGAACTTAAACACCAAAAAAGAGCCATTATATATATAACAGAACATAAAAAATTAATTCTTTATGAAACCATGAATCTCTAAATCACACTATTTTCTTTTTAAGAAATTTACTATATATCTCATATGTCATTTTCAAAAGTTTCATGTTTATGCTTCCTTTTGAATTTCCTTCTGCTCTCTTCTGTGCATTAAAAAAAAAAACCAAATACACCAATAAGGCTGACCTCATCATACCTCATATATACCACATTTATTCTTTCCCTCCTTTACTTAATCTGTTCTTTTTTTACTTAATCTCCCTGACCCCTTACATGCCCCTCCTTCCTATCCAAATCTTGCTGTCCTTCAAAGATTACCTCTTCTATGAAACCTTGTGCAGTTCCATCAGCCTATTTCTCTTAATCCTATAATCAGGGAGGCAGAACAGTTGAGATACAGGACTAGTGAAGGTCTAGTTCTATGGAATAGTGTTTAGGCTGGCCTATTGTGCTAGATCTATGTATAGGAAAGAAAAAAGAAAAAATAGCCAGGTTAGATCTTTTCAAGGCAGAACAGTGTTGCTTTGGGAGCATGGTATTACTGGATAGCTTTCCCTATATGTCTGTGCTTGTGTTCCCTTGTGTTGCACATGCCTTTGGGGAACTCTTATGCACTGGGTTATGATGCAACCTGCCTGAGATCCTTGCCACAGGAAATATCAAAAGGTATGGGTGATCATAATTAATAAGTAACAACTTTTTCCTTTATTTTCATGAATGTAACTTGACAGAGGGCAAGACTTTGGCATTTAGAGGTCAAGAGACTCTAATATTTCCTTCCTTGAACTTCTAGAGCATTGAAATGCAGCATATCAGTGAGCATTTGATTACCTATAACCTTACATTATTCACTGTTTAAAGTGCTTGTTTTATCTCTCAATGTCTTTTTTAATCTAGATACTATGTTTTCTATTGAAAGGTAGGATATTATAAGGTTAATTTTATGAAGTTGCTTGGGGAATAAAAAATTTTACGTTGCAAGTATAGCTTTTATATATTCTGGGAATCTTTATCCCAATTCTCATTTATGTTGATGGTTCACCCAGAGAAAGATTCTATCTGTCCCTCAGGGTCCTATGGGTACCCATGAGGGATTATGGGGTTATCAATTTTATCATCCCAAGTCCCCATTCCAGAGTATTTTCTACAATATCAATTACCAATTCAAATTAGTATCTCCTTTAGATCCTTGATACCTTACAATGACTAGTACCCCAGTATTACTCAACCAGTTAACATCAATTAGCTTTTACAAAGGGATACTTACTGAGAAGACTTTGCAAAACAGAAGTATAAACATTTCTTCTCAGCACTTGGGGGTATACATTCCCCTATGCCACCTGGTCCCTGGGAAGTGTAGGCTCAAACTTAAGGCAAGTGCTACAAAGCATTTGCTCCACCAACTTCACTTCTGAAGGTGACACGGTTTGGGACATGTTAAGTGGAATGTGTCAGTGAGACAATGAAGTAGAAATATCCTATAGGCATCTGGGCATGTGAAACTGGATCGAGGGAGAGTGATAAGATGGCATTTCAGAGGCCATCAAGTTCAATCTGAAAAAGAATGCCTGACAGCTGCTCATCTAGCTTTTGCTTAAGGACCTTCAGTGAAGGGGAACCTACTGTCTGTCAGTGCAGCCCATTCTACTTTTGCTTAGCTTTAATTGTAAGGAAGTTTTGTCCAGTATCTAGTCAAAGCTTGCCTCTTTATAACTTCCACCACAAATCAGAGATATTGACTGAAGAGTTAGTTCTTTGTGTAGAAATGTTGATTGAAGCTATAGGATTGAATAGACTAGAGAAAAGGTGACAACATTTCAATAAAGGCATTTTGGGTGTATGGACCTGCATAATATCTTGAACCTGAATCTAGAGGTTTCAACCTGTGAATGTAAATTGGGGGTTGGTTGGCCTGGAGTATTACACTAATCCCAAGATTTTTTTAGGGCTCCTATGCCAATGAATGGAAGGGTAGAAGGCTAAGACTAAGACATTTTAATTTCTAATATAGTAAATATCCATAGATACAACCCATATAAACAAAAGTTATTGACCGGGAGGGAGTGATCTTCAATAATTTTTAAAAGTGAGAATTTGAAACCTCAAAAAGTTTAAGAACTATTTCACAAAAGAACAACAACCCCTAAATAGAATCACTTCAAAGCTTTTTCTTAATCATCTCAATCCTTTGTTCCAAATTCTTGCCTTTATTATGTACATGTAATTATTATGTACAAATTATTATGCCAATAACAAGCCTAGCACCTGGCTTTAAGCCTACATTTGTATCTCCCCCAGAGTCAATAGGCTTAATAATTTTTTTTTCTGAATTGAATTTGTTAAATACTCAGGAAAGTATTGCCAAACCAATGCTTCAGCTTACTCAATTGGAATTGAAGTCACTGGCCTTAGTTCAGAAATGCAAAACATTTCATGCCTTTATTTATGGAAGATGCCTGTAGTTTTTGTGGATTATGATACTTGGCTGTAGCAGCAAGTACCCTAGCATACCCAGGATGGCTGCTAGCAACTCAAAATGGGTTAACAATCTTACTTTAATCAGGGGACTAGTTCAGGGGAGAAAGGTCAGCACCCTGAACTTCAGAGAATACAAAGGTTAAAAGCAGACAACAAATACAGACAGAGAAACAGATCAGCAGACAGGCGTCCACCTATCTGACCATTACATCCATACCTAGTCAGTTACCAGAGAGGGAAGCACCAACTTCTGGGTTTTCAAAGCCAGGGGTGGGGTGGGGGTGGGGTGGCTCAACATCTACCCAGACTCTCCTCTGGTCAAATCACACAACTCTTCTCAAAGTGAGCCCCAAAGCAAAATTTCACATCAAGGTATATATAGCCTTCTCCTGGATCAGAGAATGTCACAACCCTCTTGACCTACTGCCCAATCACAAAGCAACAAGGTGTGGGCATTCCTAAAAACCAAGCCTCTCACCACAGGCTCCATGGGACCACATTCAGCCTATTAGGGGACAGAGCACATTTTTAAATCAAGGAAAGGTTCTCAGAGTCACTTAAGCCTATCAAAGGGCCTAGGGGCAGGGAAGATCTTCAGATTCCCATTCCCATAACATTAGCAAAGTCATAGATGATCAGAAAGAGATTTAAAGCATTCAAGATAGGTGCTTGAAGATTTATACTATTAGAACTATATAATATTAGGTCTGTTTTCTCCCAATCCAATGCTTTTCCTCACTAAAACATGGAGCTTCCTCAAAACCAACCAATCAAGAGGTATTTATTCAATGTTTAATGCTGTATTTTACTGGCACTTTGCTAGACCCTGGAGGCTCAGTGCTTGACCCTCTTTTGTATTTTGGGGAGAACTGTGTGTATCACAAGATAACTTTGTTCCATGTGGTCTCAACTGGTTTTTCTTTTTCTGTTCAAAAAATTAATTAATTAATTAGCGCTTTTTTTTTTTTGAGGGGAGAGAGCAGGGCAATTGGGATTGTCATCGGTTTTTCTGCACTGGAGTACATCAGAAGTATCCCTGTAGTCAAAAGATCTGTACCACCTGCCATCTGTGTGATCTTTCACAAATGACTACCCTTCTCTCACCTCTAATGTTTGACTGAGAAATGGAGACAGTGATACTTAAACTCCCTACCTACAAGGAAGTTTCTCTGAAACTGTCACTTCTGTTATTTCTTTTTTAGCTTTTTGGAGGGGAGAAGGCAGGGCAATTGGGGTTAAATGACTTGCCCAAGGTCACATGGCTAGTAGGTGTGTCAAGTGTCTGAGGCCGAATTTGAACTCAGGTCCTTCTGACTTCAGGGCCCATGCTCTATTCACTGTGCCACCTACCTGCCCCTACTTCTGTTATTTCTTATAGTGTAATAATATTCCACTATAATTTGTTTAGCTATCCCCCAATTGCTGGACATACCTTTAACCATTTCTCTTTTGGGAAATGGCTCTTGTTCTGAAAATAAGGTATTCTAAAAGTCTTAGTTTGATTTTAAGCTATTCAAGCTTAAAACTGCACTGATATTTGGAACACCGCGTATTTCTCTAAATTCTCTAGAGGTATTAGATGTTAAACTTTTAACAGAGAAATGTGCTATAAAGATTTTTTTTTCTATTTCACTGTTTTTTCTTCTAACTTTTCATCAATTTAGTTGATATCAAATTTGCTTTTCAATCTTATATAATCAAAGTTATCTATTTTGTTTCCTCTCTACTCCTTGTTTGGTGAAGAACTCTTCTCTTATCCATAGATATGAAAGATATCTTCTCCCTTGCTCCCCTAATTTATGATGTGACATTTTATATCTAGGCCTTATATCCATTTGGGGCTTGTTGTTGAATATGGTGGAGAAGCTAAGTGGCACAGTGGACAGACTACTAGCCCTGGAGTCAGGAAAACTCATCTTCTTGAGTTCAAATCTGGCCTCAGATACTTACTAGTTGTGTGTCCCCGCGCAAGTCACTTAAGCCTGTTTGCCTCAGTTTCCCCATTTATAAAATGAGTTGGAGAAGGAAATGGCAAACTACTCTAGTGACTTTTCCAAGAAAACCCCAAACTGGGTCACAAAGAGTCAGACACTGTTGAAAAATAATAGCAATGGTGGGAGATATTGGTCAAAATTCAATTTTTGCTAAACTTCCTTCCAATTTTCCTAGAAGTTTTTGTCAAATCATGAGCCATCACCTCAGTAATTGGGGTATTTGAGTATATCAGACTCTATGCAACTATGTTTATTTATTCTTATATGTAATGGAAATGCAAATTTAAAGATCTTCCCTGCCCCTAGGCTAAAGTGCACCTGGAGCCTGGGGTGGGAGGCTTGTTTTTCAGTAGATACTTCTTGATTGGCCAGTGGGTCAATAAGGTTGTTACATTCTCTGAGCCAAGAGAAGGCTATATAAGCCCTGATGTGTAGCTTTGTTTTGGGGCTCACTTTGAGAAGTGTTCTGTGATTTGATATGGATTCTGGGAAGCTGTTGTCCTGAGCCCCCCCGGCTTTAAAAAAAAATCCAGATGTTGACTGGGTATGGATGTAATGGTTGGACAGTTTGGAAAGCTGTCTACTTGATCTATTTCTGTCTTGATAATTCTGCCTGTATACTTTGAAGTTCAGGGTGCTGACCTTTTTCCCCTGAACTAGGTAAACGATACATATTTGACTGATTAAAGTAAGCTTGTTAACCCATTTTGAGTTGCTTTCCTTTAACAAAGCAGATCCAAGAACCTGTGGTGTCAGCAAACCCTGAGGACCCTTGGGGTGCTTGCTGCTACATTATGTTATGTATTTAATCTGCCCTAGTGATCTCACCTTTTCTATTTTTCAAACACTACCAAATAGCCTTGATTATTACTTTGTTATTGCTTCATTCTTTTATTCGTTTTCATTTTTTATTGTCTAATTCTTTTTATTTATTTATTTTAGTTTTTTATTGCCTCATTCTTTTCTACTTTGCTTATGACTTTCTAGGGTGACAGTTTACTTGATGACAGAATTCATTTTTCATGGCAAACCAGGATCAAGATGAGCAGAAGCATCAAATCAAGTAACCCCAGTTATAAAAAATAGTTCACCATGTTGGACAGAATCGTTGAAACAGTTTAATCCTTCACTGAACTCCCTAAGAGGAAGTGGAAGACACCGAATATGCAGAAAAACCAACTTGAAAGCAGAAAGGGACAACTATAATGGAGAGGAACCAGGTTTAGGAACTTCCTTCTGAGTCACTATGTGACTCCTTTGAGCTAGAGAAGATAAGACGAATTGGACCTTTCAAAAGGACAGACTATTTTTGCTCTTTACATCCCCTCATCTCTGCCCCTGCTCCTACATGGAGCATGAAATCAACTAGGCAGACTTATATTTGGGTCCATGGATGCCTTTTCCACTTTTTTTTCTTCCATGGATAGATAAATAAACATCCTTCCTAAAGTAGAAGTGAACAAGTTTGGAGACCACCTTGTAAGTTCAAGGGGTGTGTGAAAGGCCTAAATGGTGGCCCTGGGAGAAGTCCCTGGCACCCATTCCAGTGCTCTTGAAGATGAACAAGAAAATAGGCCCAAATCTGGTTGTTATACCAGCAGACGTGTATAACATAAGTTTTTTGAACAGTATGGAGACAGCAATCCCCAAAACTGCTTTCTGTTTTTATGAGGTTTAAGTATCAGTTTCCAAGCAGATTATAACAGTAGTCATAAGTTAAGTTATCTAACCCGTTTTAACTTTGTTTATGTCAAATGTATAGCTGTTAGTGTTCTGTATTAGCATCACCTTTTTTAATGCAGGTTCTGGAAAACTTCATTGTATGCTAGTTGGATATAAGCTTTAATGATTCCAATTTTGTTGGCAGCATCTAAAGCATCATGATCCATGGCAAGTCAGGAACTGGACTTTTTCTTTCCCTCAGGCTGGATCCGTGCGTTGACTTTAGCCAAACTGATGTCATACAACTTTTGGTCTTTATGGTCTGCTTGATGCAATATTTGTTTACCTTGACATCCACAGTGAATGCCAGGTTAGTGCTGTCCTCTTTCTTCTTCAAAGCAAACTCAGTGGCCACGGCAAACTTGATGATGGCATAGTGATCAAACTTGTTTCTCTGAGGGGCAAAGTATCTTGGATTACCCCAGAAGGTGGGAGACATTTTCTTATTTTAACTAATGCATTAGTTGAAGTGTTAATCTTCTCCATGAAACCTTAGCTTTCTGAAAGGGATTTCTCCTTGCTCATATTTTTTTTTTTTTAGAGAACTAACTTAGAGAGGTTAAGTAGTGTCAGAGATAAGATTGCTGTTGTATGTGTTATTCTCCTGTTTCTGCTCATTTCAGGCTGCATCACTTCATACTTCTCTTCCCAGGTTTCTCTGAAACTATCTCTTTCATCATATCTTATAGCACAATTGTGCTTAATAGCACAATTTCATTACATTCATATACCATAATTTGTTCAGCTATTCCCCAATCAGTGGGCACCCCTTAGTTTTCATTTTTTTGTAAACACAATCAGTTGCTATAAGTATTTTTTTATAAATAAATTTTCCCTTAGGATATATTCCATTGTCAAACTTTCATAGGTAAACACATGAGTCAGTAGTGTCTAACTGTTTGTGACCTCATTTGGGGTTTTCTAGGTAAAGATGCTGGAGAGTTTTGCCATTTCATTCTCCAGCTCATTTTACAGATGAGAAAATTATGGCAAACAGTGTTAAGTGATTTACTCAGGGTCACACAGCTCATGTGAACTCAGGTATTCCTGACTCCAGGCCCAGCACTCTATTCACTCTATCTACCCAAACATGTCTGACTAGGTGGCAAAAATAGAGACTGGCATTCTTAAAGTCATCCATTACAGAAAATTCAGATAAAAAAAAAATCTGTGGAGGGAAATTTTATCACCATTGCAGATTTTATTTTTTGTTTTTGTGTCTTAGTATGGAAGTAAGAGGAAGTTGCTTAAGGCACAAAGAGAAGAAGTGTAAGAGAATAATTATACAGCTAGGAAGGATGAGAAATGGATTTGAATCCCAGTTTTCCTGCCTCTGAGCCCAGCACTCTATATATTTACTATACCGTATTACCTCAATGGGAAATTTAAGTAAATAAACCAAGAACCTCCCACAAAACCTCTTCATTTTGACAATGTTCTATAGAGCTTAATCATTAGACAAAACAGAGCAGTATTATAGGAAATATTGCATATAGAACAGGAGAAGACAAAACTATGACTAACACTTTTACTCTGCAGGATAACTTTCCCTTTCAGACTCATCTATCATCTCTTCTCCTAGTCCTGATCTCACGCATTGGCCTTTTCTTTATTTATCCTAATAAACCACACCCAAAACTCGGCATGTTTTCCATCACAGAAAACTCTGACAGTCAATTTCCATCCATTTCTGTCTTCTTTGTGGCCATTCTTATATTTGGATGTGTCAGCTATACAGTATGTTCAAAGTGCCAGCAGAAGACATCAGTTCCTTTGCTCTGTCCCAGAATATTTTTAGTTCCCATTTAACAGACAAGACCATCCCCCATTAACCTCAGACAATTCTAACATGCATACAAGAGGCACAATGAGCAAGAGATGACACCTTGTTAAGTCACAGCATTCAGCACTCGTATATTCCTTTACTCTTCAGTCTCAGTACCAGCTGGCTGTGATATTGAGGCTGTCTCCCCCCTCTGCCTCCATCCCATTCCAAGTACCCTTCAGACCTGAAGTCCTTCTCCCAGAACCATCTGCCTGGTCCCTGGGATTCCAACAGAGCTCAGACTCTGATGATGCTGCCACAGCAGAGTGCTGAGCCAGCAGGAAAACAAAGCCTTGTCTGGGAGGGTTGGTATAATTAACTTTCCCTATTTAGTGCAGGGCTGCGGTCAACTCCTTTATAAATCTGAGCTTTGTTTTGGAACATTTTCCCTTCATAGTTCTCCCTGAGTTGAAATAGGGTTGAATCTGTAAGACATGCTATGTAGAGGCTGGTTAAATGCCCCATGGGCCTAATGTTTGTCATCAGGAAGCTGCCGCCTATCAGATATGGTACTGATTTAGGGTAATGTAGGCAGTTCCTTTATGCTTTTTCCCAAGCTTGGCCAGATAATACCTTAGAGTAATTGTGTCATACTCAAACAGAAACGGGGGCCAATAATTCTCTATAAGGATACCTGCAGGCTGCATATTGACTTAGAAAACCACATATTAACATTATCTATGTTCTGTTGTATTTTATTTTGTTAAATATTTCCTGGTTACATTTTAATCTGGTTTGGGTACAGACACCTCTATCTTAGAGCATTTAGAACACATTCTAGTCCAGATTGCTCTTTATATAGAAATAAAATTTTATTTTAGTAGAACAAATATTAATTAAGCCCCTATCACATCTGTATATTTAAGAGAAGAAGTAGAACAAATAGGGACAGACTGTTACTTTTCTAATTTTCATGGCATTCAAGCTCTGCTTAAATAACTCTATTAATTGGGTTTCAGAGATTCTTGGTGCTTTTAATTAAATTCCTCCAGAATGGGAATCACCAACACATAGAAATGGATCTCTGCCAGAGTCATCATTTTCTTGGTTTTCTAAGAACATAGGATGGGGTAACTAGGTCTGCCAAATGTGCTACTTAGGCCATTAGGTCTTTGTAATTTCAGCTATCCCATTGGCCCACAAAGACAAGTTTACTCCTAAATCTGAGGTGAATTTGTTACCTTTGAAGTTTTCTTTTCTTCTTTAGGTGACCTTCCTTTTGGTCTATGCTTTCATAATGTCAATTGACACTTTGTCAACCCTCTTATTTTATTGTATTTACCACCTATTCAATTAAGAAAGTTCCTTTCTAATACCATGATTAAACATTTATGGATATCATAAATTTGAGTGACACAGCTACCCTGAATTGGGATGGTTCTGAAATGTATTTATTAAGCCTTCTCATTCTTTTGTTCAGGCAGTCAGATTTTATGTGGCTCCATACATGTATGTATTCGGGAATAAACAATATGGATTGACATATCACCTAGGCTGTTTGCCTCCTTTAACCAAACTTTCAGGTCAACAATGTTTTTATGTATATACATTATTTGGTACTACACATGCTATTTTTTGACTTGCATTTTTCATCTGAGAACATTTCCCCCAAAACCTTTACATAAATAGATAACTGCAGGGTGGCTCACTGGGAAAAAACATTACATCTGCTGTCAGATTACCTGGGCCTAAATCTTTCCTCTGAAATTTACTACCTATGTGACTTTAATAATTTAACCACCCTGTACCTAAGGTTCCTCATTTGTTAAATGAGGAAGTTGGACTAGATGACTTTTGACATAGTTATTCAGTCCAAATATCTGGGCCACAAACTGAGCTAATGTACTATCCCCATCTCCCTTTGCCTTCATCTGAGAATGTCTATCTTACTCTGTACCTTGAGTCTATCACCTCTCTATCAAGAGATGGTTAACATGTTTCATCATCAGTCCTTTGAAATGGTGATGTGTGTATTATAATGATAGGAGTTCTTAAGTCTTTCAAAGTTGCTTTTCTATATAATGTTGTTGTTACTGTTTAAATTGCTTTCCTGATTCTATTTATTTACTTCATTCTGCATTAGTTCATATAGATCTTCCTTTCATTTCATGATTTTTAAGGCTCGAAATATTCTATTACATTCATATAACATAATTTGCATAGCCATTGTGAGAATCAAATGAAATAATATATGCTAAATGTTTTGCAAACCTTAAAGCACTTATTGTAAATTAGTGTAAGGAATTATGTTGAACCCATTCATTTAATCTGTTCCCCACATGTGAACCTGCTGAAGGTTTTACAAGATCAACATAAAGTAAGAGAAATAGGTAAAGATTAGATTCTTATAGTAGGCCAGGCAAGCCGTACTAAGCATCTATTTGTGAGTAATCTTATATTTAGGAAACTATGAACACAGGGAAGGTATCCTGTGATAGTAATGGCAATTAAAGATTCCCCTGTATTGGCTTGGTTTTCAAATTGATTGTATTAAAACCCAGAGCTTGTTAATCCCACCTGTGGGATGGACTTTTTGATGTGAAAAGAAAGTCCTGACTGGGAGGAGCTGGTGACGTAGATTTGGAGAGACAAGAGAGAGGCGGAAGTTCTTTTTGGGAGCAGCACCTCGTGGGGAGAGGGAGAGACTAAGAGATTGCTGGTGGCCGCTTTGAATTGCCCTGGACTTTTGAGACCTGCCCCCTGAGCTGCCAAGGACTGAGGAGACATGGCTGTTTTGCTGGTACTTTGTCTGTCTGTTTTGATGTTCTTTTGCCAGATTTGTCCACTGGTGAAAGACTGTCCTGTTGAAGAAGTCCTGGAACCTGGCATTTGGTTAAGAAGGCCTGAGACTGTCCTGCAGACAGAGAGTGAATACTGTCCACTGGTGAGGGACAGTACTGAGAGTGAATACTGTCCACTGGTGAGGAACAGTACTGTTGTTGCAGGGGTCTGGAGACTGTCCGGCAGACAGAGTGAATACTGTCCACTGGTGAAGGACAGTGCTGTTGTTGCAGGGGTCTGGGAGCCTTTCTGTTGGTTCAGAAGCCCTGAAGAAGGATTTTCTTGTTGTATGTTTACAGAAATCCTGGGAGAGGGCTTTGCTAATGTGTTCAGGGGTTCTAGGACTGTTCTACAGACAGAGGATAAATTCATGAAGGGACTGGCAATGTATCTTATGGCCTTGCTAAGCCTTGTCTCTCCAGGAACTAAGATTGCTGAGAACTTGCCTCGTGTCAAGATGAAGAAAAGACCTCCATTTGGGTATTAAGTGCTGTGTTTAAACTTGATGTAACTCTGGGGTAGATTCAATTGTGATCCAGGGGTGGGGAACTTTTGACCTTTTTGTGTTCTATGGTTGAGCAAATGAATGTATTTTACTTATGTTTGGAAACTAATCTCCATTTGAGAAGAGGGGCTTTGTGGTGGACTTAATTAAGGTATAGCCTAGGGGTGGAGAAGTATTTGGAACAGAGACTTTGTAATTGATTGAATGATTGGAAAGTCCTGGGGTGGGGTAGGCCTTGGAGATGATTTAATCACACTTAGTAAATGCTGTATTTTGAATGATGTCATGTTTCGATCTTCTCTGTTCTGGGTTTGTTACTGAATAAAATAGAGAGCACCTATGCTGGTATTTTGAACCTGGGAAGTTGCCTTTGCTTGGTATTACATTACATATCCCAAACACTGAAAAAAAGAAGATGTTTCTCAAAGAGGCCTTTCTGCATAACATCATATAAATCATCCTCTTCAGCTTAAATTCTGAAACATACCACAAGAGGCTTTGACTAACATCTCATCTCAACCTACAGATCTTAAAAACAGACACCTCCAATTCCCTCAGACACTCTACATCATGTTTTTTTTAGTGGATAAAGTGTTGGGCTTGGAGTCAGGAAGACCTGAATACAAATCCAGCTTATTATTTGTGTGACCCTGGGCAAGTCATTTAACAGCTGTCTGCCTCAGTTTCCTCATCTGCAAAATGAGGATAATAATGGCACCTACCTTCCAGGTTTGTTGTGAGGACAAAGAAAGATGGACACAACAGAAAGAAAAGACAGGATGAAGGATATGTAAAATATCACCTTCTGAAAAAGTAACATTTTTCACAAAGGGTTGGTTAGACAGTTCAAAGAAATAATCACTTGTATATATATGTGTGTGTGTGTGTGTGTGTGTGTGTGTGTTATCAACGATTCCCATGCCCAATATTTTTGACATCACTATTGCCTCTGAGTAGCTCCTCTTTAATCAACAATACTGGAAAAGCTAATGGCTCCAGGTCACTTGAGAACCAGTGAGTGAACTTGAGCTGGGATGTGAGACCCTCAACCTTGAGTGTTTTTTGTGACCATTGGTCCTTGCTCTCTTCAATTTCTTCTATGAACTGAGATTTGTTCTTTATAATGTTGCCCTTGCTCCTAGGCATGAATCATACCCTATCCTGAAGCAATGAATAGTTTTTCTCTTTAGTATCTCTTTCTTTACCCCCTTGTTCTCTTCGGTTTACATTTCCTAGTATGTCTCATAGCTCTTTTCTGCTTCCTTTACTATATCCACAAGAATATCAAATTAATCATTTCTTTCTGGATACATTCATCTCCTGTTGAATCTCAGACATTTCCTATTAAATTGGTGACTGCATATGATTTAAGGCTAGCTTTCTACTCTGTGCCGTTATTCGCTTTTGCAATTGGTAGCATGTTCCCACATCCAGAGTACAGTGTGTTTTTGCCAAACATCACATCTATCTTTGACTCATTGCTTTTTTCTAGAACTGCCTCCAGAGACTGGCCAATTTCACTGTCATATGGGATCCATCATCGTCCTCATTACCCTGCCCCTTACCAAACATAATCTACCATGGAACAACAACAAAAGGAGTGTTTTGTAGGAATGAAGTTGAAGTGACAAAATTCTGAAGAACTCATTTCTACTTAAAGCTACATGGCTAACATGGGAATTTGTTTTATTTGACTATCCATATTTGTTATAAGAGATTTTTTTAAAAATTGTTCAATTGTGGGGAGTAAAGCAGAAAGAAAATAAATGCTTGTTAATCCAAAAAAATTAAATTTGGAAAAAATTTAAATCAATAAATATTTATTGAATGCTTATTCTTTGCAAGCAGTATAACTCCTAATGGCCTGGAATCCAATGCAGAGTTCTCAAGGGACAGATTTATCACTTTTTGTTTCTAGTCGATGAAGAAAATCCTACAAAACCTCTTTTTAATGATGGTGCCAAGGAACAAAGATAATATTCATATTAAAAGTTGTTTGCATTATTATTAGAGAGAGAAGCATCATAAATCATGCTGACAAGGAATATGATTTGTACAGTGTAAACATATCTAAGAATGAGAAAATAATAATAGGCTTATGATATTTGTCTCCCAAATGAATACTTCCTGATCAAAAGACAGATATTCACAGGAGCCTTGGTCTTTGATGGAAACAGCAATCCTCATCTTGGTCCTTGTATAGACTTCTCCAGGTTCCTCAGGTTCCCTTGGATCTTCATGTTTCCATTATCTCCTGAAATATCTCCTGAATTTAAACCAGTCTGATTCAATCATCTTTACTCAAGTTCCTAATCCCTAAAGAGGTAAAAAATAAAAGACATGTTAAGTCCCACTAAAATCAGTCCAACAGGATTGACAGCAGAGTTGGGGGGGTGGGTAGGGCAGAGAAATAGGAGAGAGAGAAAGAATATCTAATTCTCCACTGTAGGTCTTGATTGGAGAAGGACCCAACATATCCTGACATATAAAAGCAGAAACATTTTCTTCACAAATCTTATAAGTAGTTCAGAAAACTGCTTGATATATAACATTTCTGAGATGGAAAGTAAACAATGTTGACAAGACATTTAAAATAATATACAGAAGAAAACAAAAAAGAACTCTACAAGTGGACCTAAACAAATGGCAATTTTGTTACTACTGTGTTAAATCTCATTTCTACCAAAAAAAAAAAAAACCAAACCCATACTCCCAAACCCCCAAATCCAAGTTTCATATACCAACAGTTCTTGTTTTACCTAAGTGTTCTGTTCTGTAGATTTCTATGTAAAGCAATTTTTATTTATTAGGGTTAGAGTCAGAGAGGGAGGGTTAAGGTTAGGGGTTGGAATTGGTTGGGGTAAGCATTAGAGTTAGAGATGGAGGAGAATTTAGGATTAGAAGTCAGAGGCTGATTTAGGGTAAGGGCAGGCTATATAACAAAGGCATACACAGGCAATACCTTTATGCTAGTCAAGAAATGTACTAAAATGCAGCCATATTAAACACTGTACTATGATAATAAACAGACTTGTGAAATGAAAGGTAAAGTTAATGATAAATAATGGTAATATTTAAAGTACGTACAGTAAAATTAACATAGGAGTGCTGTGCGTTGCCCTTCCCTACCCACTGCACCTAGCCTTTATTATTGGTGGTTAGCTGAAACTTCTTTCGGAATTCTTTACATAAAATCGAATTTACGTAATGGGAATTTTATGTAAATGGACAACTGTCTGTACAGGCTTCTTTTTTTATTGGCACAAAACTACACAAGTAAATTCTTGCTGCTATTTCCCTGCCTCAACCTGTGTACTACAATATCTCCCTGTTTAGGCTAGGGGTGGTCTGTATAACATATTGTTAGCCTTAATTTGAGGAATCATTATCTTAAAGGGAATTTGTAGGTCCTTCCATAATGTGATTATGCAAATATTTTAATGAGAAGTTGAGACCTAATAGACAGTTCCATTCTAGCCACTCTTTTTCTATCCCAGAGTTAGACTATAAGCTTTTTGAAAGCAGGAATGATCCCATTTATTTGTATACCCAATGCTTAAAAGTGTCTGACATAACAGACATTTAACAAATGTTTGCTGATCCATGATTTGTTCTGTTTTATAGTAAAATGTTCATGATTGTATCTTAAGTTCATAATAAAAAATATATTTTTTTAAAAAGCAGGTCCAACCACAAACCACAAAGGATGTCATGAAGCTGTAACAACACCAAATAAAACCAATCCCTAGTTGTTAAACTGCAACGTATTTTTTTTCTCATAGGAGAGTTTATAAAAAATAATGTGCATTCCCAAAGGGGAAGTGACATTTTCTTAAAAATCCAAGGTCGGCTGCCCTCTAGTGGAGGACTGGGATGAGAATGGCAACAAGAAAGTCAAAGCTCAGGCCCATTAAGTAGGCCTCACTCAGAGAGGCAGAATACTAAATACAACAGGGAAGAGAGAATCAGAGAGCGAATTTCCATCTGCTAATCTCCCTGCTCCCAGGATATGAAATTGTCCCAGGATTTAGCCCAAACTATTAAAGTATTAGGTAATGGGATAAGAAAACTATGTCCCTGAAAGCCTCAAAGAACATACATTGAGCAGGGAAATATCAGTTTGAGAAGCATCACCAACCTTTTCTCTCC
>NW_027186296.1:7695747-7827648 GCF_028583685.1 Petaurus breviceps papuanus | reverse complement strand
CTCTGGTCCAGAGCCCTGATACATTATCCTTCTATCTGGAGAGAAAAAGATACCAAACACAGACTTGTCTAAGGCCCACACTGGAGGGTAGAGGAGAGTAAGGGGAAGATGAAGTAAGAAAAGCACTCACAATATGGTGCAGTGAAGGGTAGAGGGTTGGGCTTGGAGTCAGGAAAACCTCAATTCACATAGCACTTCCAATAGCTGTGTACAGTGTGAAAGATAACCTCTCAGTCCATTACCTCATCATAAAATGAGAATTCTCGGACAACATAGCTTCTAAGAGCACTTCCATTTCTAAATCTATGATCCCATAAACTTTTAAAAAATTGATTATTTTAAATACAGGTATTTTTGTTACTACCCCTAGTGAGAAAATTAAAAGCAAAAAACATACTCTTAAAGCAGATTCCCATTCGCACAAATTCACATATTTCTGAAAGTGTATGTTTCTTGTCATTTTAAGTTCACCTTCACTCATCTCTGTCAAGAGGTGAGTACTGTGTTTCATCTTTATCCTATTGGATTTGTAATTTATCATGGTGCTTGTCAGAGTGTAATGTAATGCCAAGGAAAGGCAACTTCCCAAGGTTCAGAATACCAGCATAGGTGCTCTCCATTTTATTCAGTGACAAATTAAGAACAGAGAAGGTCAAAACATGACATCATTCAAAATACAGCATTTACTAGGTGTGATTAAATAATCTCCAAGTACTACCCCACCCCAGGACCTTCCATTCATTCAATCAATTACAAAGTCCCTGTTCTAAATACTACTCCACCCCCAGGCTATACCTTCATTTAGTCCACCACAAAGCCCCTCTTCTCAAATGGAGATTAGTTTCCAAACATAAGTAAAGTACATTCATTTGTTCAACCATAGAACACCAAAAGGTCAAAAGTTCCCCACCCCTGGATCACAATTGAATCTACCCCAGAGTTACATCAAGTTTAAGCACAGCACTTAATACCCAAATATTCTTCATCTTTTCTTCATCTTGACCTGAGGCAAGTTCTCAGCAATCTTAGTTCCTGGGGAGACAAGGCTTAGCAAGGCCACAAGATACATTGCCAGTCTCTTCATTAATTCATCCTCTGTCTGCAGGACAGTTTCAGTAGCTCTGAACCAACAGAAAGGTTCCCAGACCCCTGCAACAACAGCACTGTCCTTCACCAGTGGACAGTATTCACTCTCTGTCTGCAGGACAGTCTCCAGACCCCTGCAACAACAGCACTGTCCTTCACCAGTTGACAGTATTCACTCTCTGTCTGCAGGACAGTCTCAGTAGCTCTGAACCAACAGAAAGGTTCCCAGACTCCTGCAACAACAGCACTGTCCTTCACCAGTGGACAGTATTCACTCTCTGTCTGCAGGACAGTCTCAGGAGCTCTTAGCCAACAGCCAGGTTCCAGGACTTCTTCAACAGGACTGTCTTTCACCAGTGGACAAATCTGGCAAAAGAACATCAAAACAGACAAAGTACCAGCAAAACAGCCATGTCTCCTCAGTCCTTGGCAGCTCCGGGGGCAGGTCTCGAAAGTCCAGGGTGATTCAAAGTGGCCCTCAGCAATCCTCTCAGTCTCTCTCTGCCTCCACGAGGGTGCTGCTTCCAAAAAAGTTCTTCTGCCTCTCTCTTGTCTCCCCAGATCTACGTCACCAGCTCCTCCCAGTTTGTATCTCTCTTTTCAAGTCAACAAGTCCATCCCACAGGTGGGATTAACAAGCTCTGGGTTTTAACACAATCAATTTGAAAACCAAGCCAATACAGGGGGATCTTTATATTCTATTACTATCACACAGAGTTCTAAAATTTTGTTGTTATTTTTTCTATATGATATTATCATTAAATTGTTCTCCTAGTTCTATTCACATCACTCTACATCAGTTCATAAAGGTCTTCTCAGGTTCCTCTGAAATTGTCACTGTCATCATTTCTTTTTAAAAATTTTTTTTATTTTTTAATCAAATGTTTTATTAACTTCTAGTTTATATCATTCATTTCTGCAAGATTATGAGTTACAAATTTTCTCCCCATTTTTCCCCTACCCACCACCCCAAAATAGAGATCCCACTGGATATCCCCTCCTCCAATCTGCTCTCTCCCATATCTTCTCCCATACCCCCTCCGACTTTCCAGAAGGGCATGGTGGATCTCTATGCCCCAGTGCCTGTATGTCTTATTTCCCAATTACATGTAAAATAATAATAATATATATATATATTTTTTAAACATTTGATTTTAAAACTTTTAATTCCAGATTCATTCCCTTCCTTCTTTGTCACCCACCCTTACTGGGAAGACACGTAATTCAATATAGGTTGTTCATGTGCAGCTATGCAAAACATTTCCATAGTGGATATATTGTAAAAGACTGACTATATTTCCCTCCCTCCTTATCCCACCTCCCACTTGTTCTATTCTCTACTTTGATCCTGTCCTTTTTCAAAAGTTCATGCTTTCAACTTCCCTCCCCCCCCCAGCCTGCCCTCCCTTCCATCATCCCCCTTCTCATCCCCTTCCCCCCTATTTTCCGGTAGGGTGAGATACCCTATTTAGTGTATATGTCATTCCCTCCCTAAGCCAAATACAATGAGAATAAGGTTAACTCATTTCTTTTTGCCTTCCTGTTCTTCCCCTCCATTGTAACCATTTTCCTTTGCCTCTTCTACATGAGCTAGTTTACCCCATTCTGTCTCTCCCCATTTCCTCTCATTTCCTCTCTCACCTCTTAATTTCACCTTTTAAATATCATCCCTTCCTATTAAATTGGTCCTGTGCCCTCTATCTATGTATACCTGTACACACATATATATATATACACATTCACATATGTATTCATATGCCCATATACCCTCCTATATAGACATACACACACACACACACAATTCTATTCCCTTCAACTATTCTCATTCTGAGAAAAGTTTCATAAGTTACAATTATTGTTTTTCCATGTAGGGATATAAATAGTTCATCTTTGATAAGTTTCTTATGATTTCTTTTTCCTGTTTACCTTCTCATGCTTCTCTTGCTTCTTGTATCTGAATGCCAAATTTTCTATTCAACTCTGGTTTTTTTCATCAAGAATGCTTGAAAGTCCTCTATTCCACTGAATGACCATATTTTCCCCTGAAACATGATACTCAATTTTGCTAGGTGGGTGATTTTTGGTTTTATTTTATTTAGTTAATTAATTTTTTTAAAGCAATTGGGGTTAAGTAACTTGTTCAAGGTTACATGGCCAGTTATTTTGAGTGGGAGCTAAGTATCTGAGGCCAGAAACCGATTCCGGGTCTCCCGACTCCAGGGCCGGCGCTCTTACTCACTGCTCCACCTAGCCACCTGATTCTTGGTTTTAATCCCAGCTCCTTTGACTTCTGGAATATCATATTCCAAGTCCTTTGAACCCTCAGTGTAGAAGTTGCCAGATCCTGGGTTATCCTGATTGTGTTTCCACAATATTCAAATTGTTTCTTCCTGGCTGCTTGTGATATTCTCTCCTTGATCTGGGAATTCCGGAACCTGGCTATAATATTCCTAGGAGCTTTCTTTTTGGGATCTTTTTCAGGAGGTGATGGGTGGATTCTTTCAACCTCTATTTTTTCCTCTGGTTCTAAAACATCAGGGCAATTTTCCTTGAGAATTTCTTGAAGGATGATTTCTAGGTTCTTTTTTTGATCATGGTTTTCAGGGAGTCCAACAATTTTTAAATTATCTCTCCTGGATCTATTTTCCAGGTCAGTGGTTTTCCCAATAAGATGTTTCACATTGCCTTCTATTTTTTCATTTGTTTGGATCTGTTTAATAGATTTCTCATAAATAATTTCTTGTAATATTTTCTAATAATATTTATTATTTATATTAATATATAATATATTATTTATATTAATAATTCTCTAATGAATAATTCTCTTATAATTTCTCATAAAGTCACTATCTTCCATTTGCTGCAATGTAATTCTTAAGGAATGATTCTCTTCAGTGAGCTTTTGAGATTCTTTTTTCCATCTGGCAAATTCGGCTTTTTGAGGCATTCTTCTCCTCATTGCCTTCTTGAACCTCTTTTGCCATTTGAGGTAGTCTGTTTTTTAAGGTGTTATTTTCTTCAGTCAAGTTGTTGACTCTCATTTCATAATTTTCTTGCATCATTGTCATTCCTCTTCCCAATTTTTCCTCCACTTCTCTTATTTGATTTCCAAATTCCTTCTTGAGGTCCTCTATGGCCTGTAACCAGCTTGTATTTTTCTTGGAAGCTTTTAGTACAGGAGTTCTGACTTCACTGTCTTCCTCCTGTTCCATGCTTTGGTCCTTTGTGTCCCCAAAATAGGAGTGTAAAGTTAGGTTGTTCTGTTTACTTTGCTTCCTTCATTTGCTCATGTTGCCACTCAATTACTTGACTTTTGGGTTTTTTGCCACAGTAGGACTGTGCTACCAGACAGGGGAGCTTCGTACCAAACTCTGGAGTTTTCTTACCTGCCGAAGGTATTAGTTGGGTACCCTCTCTGAAGCTTCCACACACTCTGGGAAGCTGGTCAAACACCCCAGGACCTCACCCCAGACCTCAATCCAGATCCAAGCAGGCTAAAGCAAGAGCAATTACCCCTCAGATTGGTTGCTTGGTCCCCCCACAATCTGCAGGCCAGGAGTTGAAGCAGCTATGTGTTGCTGCGGCAGCAGGGCTGCAGCACCTCAGCCACTTCTCATGGGGAGGGAGGGGTGGCAAAAGTCCAAGAACTTCCAACTACTGGATCCCAAAGTCCTCTAACCTCTCACTGTGTCCTTAGCATCTATGTGTTGATAATTCTGGAAACTGCCACAGCTGCTGGTGATCTGAAGTCCCTCCAGGCAGTGGCTGGTCAGGCAGCTCTGGGACAAAAAAGTGCAGGGCTGTGGTTGGCTCCCAGAGCGCTGCACTGGCCGACTCCTGCCGGGCTGTCGTCAGCAGGAGGTTAGCTTCTCTGTGTCATTTTGTGGGTTCTGTAGCTTCAAAGTTTCTTCAGAGTCACCTTTTACATGAATTGGAGGAGGTGAAAGCTGGAGCTGCGTGGAAGTCCTGTTTCTACTCCACCATCTTGACTCTGCCCCTCCACCCCCAATAATATTCCATTATGTTCATACACCACAATTCATTTAGCTATTTTTCCAGTAGGAGGATAGCCCTTTACTTTCCAATTAGGGTTATTTGAAATGAAAAGAGCTGCTAAAAATGTTTTTTTTTTTAAATATGTAGATCCTTTCCCTCTTTCTTTTATTTTTTTGCCAGTATGTTTAATATTGGAATAGCTGGGTCAAAGGATATACCTAGTTTGGTGACTTTCTAAGCATGGTTCCAAATTGCTTTCTAGAATGGCTGGACTTATACACACCTCCAACAGTGCATTAGTGTACTTGTTTTCCCACAACTTCTTCAACAATTGTCATTTTTTTTTAACTGTGCAAATTGATATGTATAAGGTAGAATCTCAGAGTTGCTTTAATTTGAATTTCCCTAATTATTAATAATTTGTAATGATGGGATGCTTGGGATCTATGTTTGTAAAATCTATTTGTAAACTCAATTTGTAATACCAATTTGTAACATCAGTAATGATGGGGTGCTTGGGATCTATATCTGTAACATCAGTCTGTAAAACTTTGTAACATCAATTTGTAAAACAAGTTTGTAAAATCACACTACCCCCCCCCATCCCAGTCTCAGAGTATTAACTCTGTCCCTTCTCCCCCTGCCCCTAGCTTCAAAGCATTAATTGTGCCCAGCAACAACTCATGGATTGTTTATCTCAGCCTTGAAACACTAGCAAGCTATACCTATCAATCCTTCACAAAAGTATCTATAAACATTCCAGCTTAGGCAACTATTATCTCCCCCTTGCATAGTGTCTCGTTGCCCCCATGAATTCTTCAGTACCCTATCTCTAGGTTGACTCCTTGGCTGCCTCAATGAATCCTTCAGGACCCTATCTCTGGGTTAACTCCTTTGCCTATTATCCACTGATTCCCAGATATCAATTGTTCCCAGACATCAATCCTGTCAAGCATGACACTGATGGGAGGCAGACTGGGCGCTTCTCCATCAGCCCTTGACCCACCTAGTTAGCATAATTGGCACGGGTTCTACTATGGATGATTCTATATAAACCTTAAGTCTACCCCTTTAAGGTTTCAGGTCCCCTAAGGATCCTTGCCCGCTTTAAGGCATATAATAAACTTTTTCAACTCTGATTCCAAGTAAGCCTGAGCTGAATTCTTTCCAGACTGAATCGCAGGTTCTGGTCTTAGATAAGATCAGAGTTCCTGCTGAACCTATTGGGAGCCATCCCTCATCACGAACATCTTTTATATGGTTATTAATAGCTTGGATTTCTTCCTTTGAAAAATTGCCTATTCTTATACTTTACCAATTATCAGTTGGGGAATGGTTCTTAGTTTTGTAAATTAGAGTCAGTTATATTCACTGTCTTGGAAATTTGACCTTTTTTGGTGAAATTGTTGCAAGGATTTTTCCTATTTTTCTGTTTCTTTTCTAATTTTAACTATATTTGGTTTTTTTGTGCAAAAATTTTTTACATTTTATCTAACCAAAATAATCTGCTTTCTCTTCTGTTATCTTATCATTTGTTTAGTGTTGAAATTTTTTCCTCTATCCCTAGATTGGAAAGATAATTTCTTCCTTTTCCCCTAACTTTTTTATGATGTGACTTTGTCTATCAAGGTCATGTATTCATTTGGTGCTTGTTTAGAATATGGTGTTGAGGTTTGGCGTTTAGGGGTGCTTGAGACCCCAAAATACCAGCATACTGGGTCCTACCAAATGAATTCAACTCAAGCCTTCTCTCAGCCAAGGTAAAACAAAATTTATTAAATATTTGCCATAACGGGTAGACTCTTAAGGAGCCTAAGTATTTGTGATGTGTAACAGGGATTTGGGCCTAGAGATAATGAAAGGCTTATGGCCTCAGGCAAACGCCTCATCAAGTGGGAAGATTCAGGGGGGTTCCCAGAGTCTGTACCTCATCAGTGTGAAGTTTTGTTCTAATTTTAATTTCTGCTAGACCACTTCCCAGTCTTCCTGCAAGTTTTTGTCAAATAATGAGTCCTTCCTCCAGGATTAGAGATATTTGGGTTTGTCAAAACTATGCAATTGTATTTGTTTCCTTCTGTATGTTTGTTTTGTACCTAACCTATTCCACTGATTGACTCTCTGTTTTTAAATCAGTACCAAACTGTTTTTAAGAATTACTGCTTTGTGGTATAGTTTGAGATTTGGTAATGACACTTCCTGCCTTCTTTCTTTTTTTTTTCATTATTACCTTTGAAATTATTGATCTCCAGAATAGCTTTTACTATTTTTCTACCTTTAAGAGTCCTTTGGTAGTTTTATTGGTAGAGAATTGAATAAGTAAATTAATTTTGGTAGTATTGTAATTTTCATCATCTTGGTTCAACCTACCAATAAGCAACGAAAATTTCTGCAGTTATTTGTGTGCAAAGAGTGTTTTATAGTTAGTTTTATATAGTGTATAGGTGGTTCTGGGTGCAGCTTGGTAGAGCCACTCTCAAGTATTTTATAGCTTCTGCAGTCATTTTGAATAGAATTTCTCTAGCTCTGGGGACTAGACTTTGTCAAAATCCTTTTCAGTATTTTTTGAAACAAAAATTTTTTTATTGTTTATATTATTAAAATTATTTATTATATTTCATCTTCCTTATGTTGAACCAAAGTTGCATTCCTGAGATAAATTTAAGCTGGTTATAATGTGAATCTTTCTAATATATGTTGTAGCGTATTAATTTTTTAAAAACCATTTTTGCATCACTGTGGTTAGTAAAAGTGGCTCAAACATTCCTATTTGCATATCCTCCCACCCACTGAGCCTCTTCAACTAATAGGCTACTTGTGTTTCCCAGTATAAATTCTTTCTTTGCTTTAGGAAGTTCAAATAACTAACTATTATGCGCCTACTAGGCCTCACGAACTGTGCTAAGGCATTCTCTGTCTCCATGGAGCTTACAATCTAACAAGGGAAGAGAGCATAGGAAGTTGAAAATGGGGTGGGGCACCTGGCTGGGGGGCGGGGGACTGGCGGGTGTTCTAGGTGTTCCTAGAGTCCAAGCCTGAGCTGCTGATGGAAAGTAACAAGTAAATTATTGCTGGCGTATTTTTTTCCCCTTATTATTGTATTTTTTTTAAAAGAACGGGCGTGGGAGAGTAGTCTGAATTGGGTTATGGGATCCTCGGGGAGGTAACCCACCTCAGCCATTGCACTCACTTCGCTGGCCGTGAGTCGTTTCCAAGCCCAGTCGGGGGAGGCATCCGCCCAGGTCACCCACATCGGGTGGAACCGCACAGGCTTCTCCTGCCCAGTCTACCCCCGACACGGGCCCCATTCTCTGGGAACTCACCCCCCCACAATTGCGGGAGGAGCCCTGCTAGGGCCGCTATTGGCCCTTGTCTCAGACCTTCCCAAGGGCTTGGTTGGTGAGTGACGTAATGCACTCAGTTCGTAGCCCCAACGATGAGCTTCCCTCCGCCCTATGTAGATTCCCGCGCTAGCGGGGCTATATAAGGTTCGCCAAATGCATACTCTTTCTTGCAGAGGGTGAAAATTCCATGATCCTTGGCGGCATGCAAATAATAGCTTGCGTCAAAGTAGAGCACCGCCTTCCAGTCCTCCCTAGCGCGGGAAATCCCGTTTCCTTCTGCGGTCGTCGGGACGCGCGCCTGCGCTGTAGTCAGAGAGAGGTCCCGGAAGGTGGGCCGGCTGGGATTCGGTTGAGACCGTTATGGCCTCGCGCGGAAGGGGAAGAAGCACCGGCCACGCCCGAGGTGCGAAGCAGGTGTCGAGGTTTAGCTTTGCGAGAGGGTTGGAGAGAGGGGGCGGTGGGAGCGTTCCTCCCCTCCCCCCCACCTCTCTCCGATTGGTCTCCGGGAATCGGAGCCTTCCGGGCTTGCTATTGGCGAGACGAGGATGGGGCTTCCTCGCGGGAGTGTTTGCGGGGACATGGCTGGTGCCGGGGGTCAGGGGTCCGGCCTGACGCAGAGCCGGCTCCTCTGCCCTGGGTCTTCAGGCTGGGGTTCCCGCCCTGGTGTTTGTGCGGTCTTGGTTCCCTGCCCTGGCTTGTTCTTTCCACCCCCTCTCACGGGTCCGTGAGTTCAGAGCAGGGAGTTGAGACCAGTCAGCCAGCATTTATTGAGCTCCTACGGTGTGCTGCACTGTTGTGAGCACCGAAGAAGGGCAGAAACAACCCCTGCCCCCAAGGAGCTCCCGGGGCAAACTCTGTACAAACAGGATATATGGGGAATAAATCGGAGATAGTCACAACACTAGCTGGAAAGGATCTTAAAGCCCCACACTTTACAGATCTACAACCAGAACTAGAACACAGTTGTGTGCTATATTGTCGCCATCGTTAGACTGATTTCCCCAAGGGAGCACCTCCCAGCACTTTGCGCTATGTCTGCGATGCACACAGTAAGCATTTAATAAATGCTGCTTGGCTTAACTTGACCAGAGGGGGAAGGGACCTTAAAAAGGCCCGTGAGTCCAGACCTTTCATTTTACACAACCAAAGCTAGACCTGGAAGGGACCTTAGTAACCGTCTGTTCCACTCCCCTTACAGAGGAGAAAACCGAGGCTCAGAGAAGTTAAACAAATATGCCCGGGAACAACTAGAAATTGTCCTAGGTAGGATTTAACCACAGTCTTCCACATTCCAGGACCAACAGTTGAATCTTTATCATGGTATTCGGGGTTCTTCCCTTTCCTACTCTCATTGATCTATGGGGACCCCAACCCCTATGGGAGTCCCCATGTTCCGTTTCTGTTTCCTCTCCAGGTGCAAGGGTAAAGCTTCAGTGCCCAGAGTCTGAAAAGAGTGAGGCAGCCTCACCTAGCCTCGAATTTCGTTGGCAATGGGAGGACTCAGAGGGTATCTGGCATTGGTACTCTTCTGCTCAGGATATGGAGATAACAGAGGCTTTCAGGTCAGTACCATTCAGAATTTCCTTCAATTTTCTATACCTGAGGTTTAAAGGTTTGCTCCAAAGGATCAGTTTCCTGGGGATGCTAGCAGGAGAATTGAGTCCTTTCAGGTTCATGCTCTGACTTGTATTCTCACTTACACTGAATTAGTCCTATCCAACTTTCTGTGTTAGAGTAACAGACTACAGATATTTAAGAAAATATCACTGGTCTCTGAGTCATAGCATTCTCAATAGTCTCTTAGAATCTCTTTTACAGGGGAAAAATTCACTTGAGTATTAATAGGTCAGTTTCCTATTCACCATCCTTTTCTCCATCTCAGAAATGTTCTTCAGTAGCTAGTTCTGTGAGATAATGCTAAGATTCATAAGGCAGATCTTTAATTTTTTGTGTTTTAGGTTGTGTGGCTTTTCTCCCATCAAGGAACTACTGATTTTTACACTGGAGAATCAGTTATCCTTTCTCCCCCTTGCTGTCAATCCTTTTGGATAGATTCCATCATGGGACTTAGTTTGTTTTCCATTTTTGCCTCGTTAAGGATTAAGAAACTGGAATACAAAAAGAAGCAAAAGACTGTCCTTGTCCTCTAGGAACTCACAGTCTAATGGAGGAGACAACTCACAAACAAATATGTACAAAAAAGCTATATACAGGACAAATGTTGTCCTTTGTTCTTCATAAGGAACAAAATGACCCTACTATGTTAGAGTCAAATTACAGTGTGTCCAACTGTGGCTGATCAGACCAATATGAGATCAATACAAGCTTGGAATGCTCTGCTCCAGGTTGGGTACAAGTCTATGGGACCATTTGGGGTGGATTCTCTAAATTTGCGAATCTCAAGTTTCTTTTTTTTTCAAGTTTCTTTTGAACTATTTCAGTTCTGCTTTACTCATAGAGCACACCACCTTCACTGATGAGGGTACACCATGCTATGTGGTCCTGTGCCAGTGAGTGTCTCCCCTGTCACACAATCAATTCCAAAGTTTTTAAGAGAGAACTTGATATTGTGGTTTAAAACCAGGGACACCAAAAACTGTTGAGGTGGGGGCTCTGCCCACCCCAAAACTGTTGTGGTTTCATGATGTATTGTGGTGGATCCATATCAAAGAATTCAGTCAGACCCACCTCTAATCCAAGTATAGGCATTTATTGAGATTGACGCCTCTCATGAAGCGGGCTAAGTTCCAATAGGAATCAGCAACTTTAGAGAAAGCAAGATGGATTTTTATAGGGTAAAGATGCAATTATATAACAAATTTACATAGAATAGAGAAATATCATATTAAAAAGGCAGGAGGAGTTTGTTAAGGGATTAGGTAATGGTGGAGGGGTTTGTTAAGGGATTAGGTAATGGAGGAGGGGTCCCATCTATGATTTGGTGGTTAAACATTTTGGTCATTATGCCCTCTGACTGGCTAGCTATTGTGGTCCTGTCTGGTCAAGATGGATGATGTGATTTTGACTGAATACAAGAACACACCTGTTTCTGTGGGAATGGGTCTGGGGGCAGTGACCAAGTAGAGACAGTAACTAGGTTCTCATCACATGGACACACCTTCTATTTCTGTGAGAACTAAGAGTTCAGGGACACACCTATTGTTTCAGTAAGCAGTGAGGCATATATGAAGAGGTTAGGACATTGGGGCCAGGCCTATAATGAAGTTAGAATATTTAGAATATTGGGGCTGGGTGCAGCTTTATTAGGATTCCATTATTGAGATCCTTATATCACTTTTGACCCCCATGTGATCACTTGCCCTGTGTGAGTTCTCCATAGAATAGTCTTTTTAACAAGTGTACATTTGGCATTCAACAGCATGGCCAGCCCATTGGAATTGCACTGTCTGCAATAGAGTTTGAATGCTTTGCAGTTTAGTTCAAGAAAGGACTTCAGTATCTGGTACCTTATCCTTCCAGGTGATCTTCAGAATATTCCTAAAACAATTCAAATGGAAGCGATTCAATTTCCTAGTTTGGACAAATAGAAAGTAATTAAAAGAGGGAGGCATTAGAATTAAAAGGGGCTGGGAAATACTTCCTGTAGAAAGTGAGATTTTAGATGGGACTTAAAAAAATCGAGGGAAACTAGTAGGTGGAGATGAGGAAGAAGAATGTTCTGGGTGTGGGGGACAGTTGGAAAAAGTGACCAGAGCTGAGAGATGGAGGATCTTGTTCCTTGAACAGGAAGCTAGTATCTGAGTATGTGGAGAGGATATATATGTGTATACACACACACCCACACACACACACACTTATACCTTGTATAAGGAAGAAGAAGACTGTAAAGGTAGGCAGTTGGCCAGGTCATTGAGGACTTTGAACTCCAAACAAAGGATTTTGTATTTGATCCTGGACTGGAGGAGTGATAAAGTTTGAACCTGCACTTTAGGAAAGTAACTTTGGGGGCTAAATGGAAGGTGGGGCGTGTGGAGAGTCTTTAGAGAAGCAGATCTACCAGCAGGCCATTGTAATATTCCAAGTGTGAGGTGATAGAGGTCTGCACTAGAGTGGTGGTAGTATCAGAGGAGAATAAGGGATATATTTGAGAGATATTCCATAGATGAAATTTATAGGTACTGTTGATTGGATATGTGGGGTGAGAGATAGTGAGGAATCAAGGATAACACCTACCTTGTGACAAAAGAGTTTTTAAATATAATCAGGACTGGAC
This sequence comes from Petaurus breviceps papuanus, assembly GCF_028583685.1. Taxonomy (NCBI): domain Eukaryota; kingdom Metazoa; phylum Chordata; class Mammalia; order Diprotodontia; family Petauridae; genus Petaurus; species Petaurus breviceps. Next base: position 7,814,991 of record NW_027186296.1, on the reverse strand, counting down.
TTGTTCCTAAGCTGAGGATGGCCAGAGCTAAACAAAGCAGGGCAAAGGCTGATGAGTCAGGAATCAAATAGTGGTTTAATTTCAGTGAGGAAAATGCTTGCAAGCAAAGTCCACCTTCCAGAGAAGGAGGGCTTATTTGTTTATGGTAGGGGTACGGTTTTTTAAGCATAAAAACCACAAAGGACTGAACTACAACAGTCATTCTTAGGTCTTGAATAAACAGTTCCCACAGTGGGCTCACTTGTGCAGGTACTTTTGGGGACAATGCTGGCATTCTTTGATCCTATGGGTACAGTCTCCAGGTTACTAGAATTGTTGAGCCTTGTGACTATTTCAAGTCATTAGCCTTGTGATTGTTCATTGGGGTACAGAACCAGGATTAATGTGGCTGAAATAGGAGTGTAGCACCTAGCTCAGTTCACTTTGCAATTACGAGCATTTATATTATTAGCATATCAGGAGATATGATTGGTCCCTTTCTGCTGTAGCACGTTTGGCTGCAGTCCCTGCTGTCAGGTCAGAATCCCTTGGGAATAGGGAAGTGCCAACAAATTTAAATAATGTAGTCATTACACATACTGTGAAAAGCATAAATCCCAATTTTTGGATTTTGCTGTGGCTGAGATCATCCAGAGGGCGAATTAAAAGGATTGTTGTTATGCCAAGTTCAAGGCACAGCTTGCTTACTGGGCCTTAGTTCTGAAAAACAGGGTGTCTCCTAATATCTTGACACTTGAGAGCCTGAGGAACTGTGAGGATGGTGTTGCCCTTGACAATAATAGAGAAGATTGGTGGTTAGGGTATGGTTTAGAGGGAAAGATAATATCTACTGGACATCTAGTTCTAGACATCTGAAAGACAGTTGGAAATGCAAGATTCCAGGTTAACAGGGAGATTGGAGCAGGATAGGCAGATTTGAGAATCATCAGCATAGAAATGAGAATTAAATCCATGGGAACTGATAAGATCATGAGGTATAAAGGGAGTAGTAGTATAGAGGGAGAAGAGGGCCCAGAATTGAGCACTTTGGGACACCTATAGTTGGAGAATACGACTTGAATGATGATCCAACATTTAGAAGGTATGACTTAGATGAGAATTTAGCAAAGGAGATGGAGAATGAAGGATCTAATAGATAAGAAAACCAGGAAAGAAAACTAAGTTTTCTCTCTGAAATCTTAGAGAGAAGAGAATATCCAGGAGAAGAAAGTGATCAACAGTGTCAAAGGCTGCAGAGAAGTTGAGAAGAATGAGGGTGGAGAAAAGGCCTTTGGATTTTGCAGTTAAGAAATCATCGTTGAGTTTGGAGAGAGCAGTTTTAGTGGAACAAAGGTTGGAAGTCACATTGTAGGAGATTAAGAAGAGAGTGAGAAAAAAAAACAAAGAAAAAGAAGAGAGTGAGAGGAGAGGAAGTGGGGGAGTATTAGTGGAAGTATTATCCTTTTCAAGGAGTTCAGTCACAGAGGGCAGAAGAGATAAAGGACAATAACTAGGGGGATGAAAGTATCAAGTGAGGGTTTTTTGAGAATGGGAGAGATGTGGGCATGTTTTGCAGGTAGTAGGGAGGAGCCAATAGGAAGAGATTGAAGATAGGTGATAGAATGGAGAGGACACAGGGGAAATCTGTTGGAGGAGATGGGATGGAATGGGATTGCTTGTACAGGTAGAGAGGATAACCTTGGTAAGAAGTAAAGCCCCCTCATCATGTGAGATGGGTAAAGGAGGAGATAATGGTAGAAGATATATATATATATATGTATAAGTAATATGAAATAAGGAATAAGAAGGAATTACCTCAATTTTTTTGTAAAATGTGAGGCAAGGATCTCAGCTGAGAGGGTGGAGAGAGGGTGGCACCATGGGAAATTTGAGGAGGCATGAAATGGTTTGGAAGAGTTGCTGTGGAGAGAGGGGTAGTGAGTTGATAAGGGAGGTATAGTCAGATTGTCTAGCAGCATTGAGGGCCCAGTTTAGGTTGTGTAACATAAGTTTGTAGTGGACTTAGAATAGTTGTATGATTTTCTTCATCTTATCAACACATGTATAGGAGCAAAGGTGGTGGATGGTGGGAATGATACAAGACTGAGGCTTGGCAGCTTGCAGTTGGTGGTATGATAAGGGGACTAGGGACTCAAGAAAACAGTGTAAAGTTGAAACTGGTTCTCCAAGGAATCAAGATGGAGAAAAGAAGAGAGTGTGGCTACTACAAGAGAGATGGCCTGGAAGAGAACAGAGAGGTCAAGGAATTGGAGGTCAATGTGTGGACAAAATTGAATTGGCAACAGAAGGCAGAGGAACAAGTGGAAAGCCAATAGATTATGGTCAGATAAGGGGATTTTAGAATTCTCGAACATGGAATTGGTACATTTTGTGGGTGATTGCAAGACCAAAAGTATGACCATCTTTGTGTGTGGCTAAGATGGGGCGAAGGAGTAGGTCATGGGAAGTGAGTAGGTTGAGGAACTGAATGGGTGGTTTGAGGGAGGGTCTATATGTATGTTGAAGTCCCCTAGTATGAGGGCAGGTGTTGTGGAAGAGAGAAAAATTGTGAGCCATGTACTGAACTCATTGATGAATGAAGGGGAGTGATCTGGATGTCTGTAGAAAGCAGCTACCAGGATTTTGATTTTAGGAACTTGAGTAGGGATAATTTCTCAAACTGGGGTTATTTTTCAGGAAAGGAAGTACTTTAGTAAATATCTCATCAGAGAGTGGAAACATGAAGCTCCAGATGGACTTCAAGAAGATGGTCCAAAGGAACACAAAGACAAGGACTGAGAGGAGAATTGCTGTTGCCATCAAGGAACATGGCTCCTGTAAGTGTGTATTCTTTTATTGGGAGGTGTTCATTTTAGGGACAGATACTATAAGTCCATTATTTATTATTTTATCATTCAAAGATATGCTAGTAATCTCTACAAGTCACATTTGTTGTCTTCATAATGATTTATAGTGCCTCTAATCATAACACATTTTGTAATATGAATATTATCCTTATCCCTGGCACTACCATTAAAAAGGAGTTTTGTTGGGTTTTCTTCCTAGATTATAAACAGAAGATCAGGAAAGTGATTTGCCTCTTGGGATTTCTGTATTAGATAATTTGGTTTCCAGGACCTTTGGGTGGTAGATATATTGCTTGAAAAAGACAAAGCACTTAGTAAGTGTTTATTGACTCAAATTTGAAAGACCCAGTAAAACCTTGGGAAAGAAAGAAAAGCAACTTATATTTTCCTTTGAGACCTTTCTGAGAAATACTTCAGAGCAGAGGTGGTAATGCAGAGACTTGTCACCGTCATTCCTACAGAAGCCTCCTTTTGATGTTGTTACATTTTAGATTTTGTCTGGCGGTGGCAGAGCAATGAGGAAGATGACTGGATCCCATATGATGCTAAAACTTGCCTGGCCCTGGAGGCAGCTCTAGCAGAAAGCAGTGAGTCGAAGATAGAAGTGATGTTTGGCCGAAAACATTTTTCTCTAGATGTGGGCAACATGGTACAAACCAATTGCAAAAGTGGATCCCAGTGCAGAATGGAGCGCCGGCCTTCAGGTATATGTAGTCGTTAGTTTAATGAGAAGTGCCTGAGATTCAGCATAGGCTTGATGTATGGAGAAAGAAGTAGCTAATTTGAGATCCTTACGGATATAGTAAAGGAAAAGGGAATGGGCTATACAAGGCTTGCTCCTGTGTACAAAGAAGGACTAAGACATACTAGGAAACATAACCTGAAGAGAATGGGGTAGGGGGAGGCGGGCTTAGATAAAGAGACATTAAGGAGAAAACTTGTTCAGTGTTTCAGGATAGGAGATAATTCATTCACAGGAGCATGGGGAACATTGTGAAAAACAAGTCTCAGTTCATAGAGGAAATCAAAGAGTAGGGACAGAGAATCACAAAAAACACTAGAAGTTGAGGAGCTAGCTCATGGTCAGTCATTGGTTGACAAGTGAACTGGGGCCATTAGCTCTTCAGGTATTGTAGGAGAGAACTACTCAGAGACAATAGTAATGTCAAGAATATTAGGCATAGGAACTATTGGTAACAAATGTGTTGAAGTTTTAGCCTTTTTTTTCTACTGCCCAGCTCACTCTTTGTGAAAAATACTTGTTTTTCAGGGAAAAGGTCATATTTTATATTTCTTTCATCCTTTTCTTTTTTTAAAATGCATTTTTATCGATATCTTTTGTTTTTATATCATCAAAAATTTCCCCCTTATTTCCTTTCCCCTGCTGCATTGCCAGAGAGATCTCACATATAAAAAGAATTCTATCATTTCTTTATATTGTACTTAACTCTTTTTTTTTTTTCTGTTAGTGGCTGTGGAGTTGACTGAAGCTAATGGAGAAAGTACTGGAAACATATCCAATGTGGAATGCCCTTCTGAAGCCAAGAAAGCCCGAGGTAAATTTGTGGTACAAGGAGTGAAAGAAGCACCGTTGGCAGATGCTGAGAGGAATGACAAGAACAAAGAGAATAAAGGTTAGCTTCAGGTGGGAGAGAAGGGAACATCAAAGGCACTTTGGGGGAATAGGTTTCTATTGGACCCTTCAGCTTTGCTGAGTAACTTCTGTGCCATTTTGAGATGTGATCTGAAATAACCATCCTTTGGAGACCCTGAAGGCAACTGACTCCATCATTCAACTAAACACTACCATCTCCAAAGTTACCAGTGATCTCTTAACTGCCAAATCTAATGGTCTTTTTCATTCCCAATCCTTCTTGATCTCTGCAGCATCTCACACTACTGATCACTTTAGTTCTCCTGTCTCTCAGGGTTCCTTCTCAGTTTCCTTTTTTGGTTTTTCTACCTTGTCATACACATTAATCAGAGATATTCCCAAAAGGCTCTGTCTTGTCTTCCTATCTCCTAGTTATCCAGACAGGATTGATCAGGAAATAGAAAGATTACCATGTGAAAAGGGTGCTGGCTGTCCTCTACATTCTACTCTGATTCAAGCACCAGTTGTAAACAGTGCTTATCTATATCTCCTCAGTAGTGAAGACCTTGTTACGGAAGGGCAAAACTCCAGTGGACCCAGAGTGTACAGTTAAGGTGGGAAAGGTGAGAGACCTTTGACCTAATCCTTGATCAGACTGTTTTGCCACTTTTCCTTTAGAAAAAATGTCCTGCCTTTGATAGATATTGCTGCTAAAATAGAATTTAGTGCTAGTGATTCATCTCTCCTGAGGCTGGAGGACTATGGGGCAGTGTCCCAAAAGAACCCATTCCACAGTATGGGAGCATCTATTGGGTGTGGGGCAGAGGTTTTAAAAAGGATTGGGCCATAACTTGATCCTGCTGGAGACAGGGCAAAGAAGTAGGTGTTTAAATTGTGATGCAAGATGTTGGAGGAGCCAGCTACTCCTGCTTCTGAGATCTGCAAATGGGGATGAGTGCTTTGATCAGGGCCATTTCTGGCACATTTTCTTTGAAGTGTTGCCCTGTCAGAACATGTCCCAGTAGAGATGAGAGAAGTCCTGAGGTCTTGCTCAGGGCCCAGTCTATCCTGGTGTCAGAGAGAGTAAAGTATAGTGAAGAGAAACCAGGATTTGAGGTTCCAGTGCTGCCTTCAACAATGACCAACTATACATGACTGTGAGCAAGTTATGGAACCCCTTTGAACCTGATTCTCATCTATAAAATGAGGGTAGTGATAGCACTTGATAATGTCCCTCAAAGTATTGTTAGGAGGATGAGATTGGTTATGTAAAGTGCTTTGCAAATGATAATTTTTTTTTTTTGGTAAATGCCAGCTCTCCTTATGTCTGACATGTCATCTTCTAGGCCCATGTATACTGTGAAGGGGATGATGTGTATGACGTTATGCTGAACCAGGTAAGAAGGAAAGGCCTGTTTGAAAAATAACTTTCTTGTAAATTGTTAGGGTCCTAGTGTTGATATGTTTCTTTTTTGTTTTTGTTTTTTTGGAGGGGGAGGGTAGGTCAGTTGGGGTTAAGTGACTTGCCCAAGGTCACACAGCTAGTTTTTTGTGTGTGTATCAAGTGTCTGAGGCCGCATCCGAACCCAGGTTCTCCTAACTCCAGGGCTGGTGCTCTACTCACCGTGCAACCTAGCCGCCCTGTGTTGATGTGTTTCTAATTCCTTACACTAGGTACAGACTGACTTACAATGCTCACTATAACACAGTACTACACCTGCCTACTATTAGAATCAAATCTTTTCCAAGGCATCTTAAGCTGAGGGGCAGCCAGGTGGCTCAGTGAGTAAGTGCACTGGCTCCAGTGTTGGGATGACCTGGGGATCAAATATGGGCTCAGATACTTAGCACCACACCCAGAAATAACTGGCCGTGTAACCTTGAGCAAGTTACTTAACCCTGATTGCTTTAAAAAAAAAAAAGACATCTTAAGCTGAAGCTGTCTGTTTGTCAGCAAGTTTCCTTAATTTCCTTGGCTTTCTTTTATAAAGTTGCCATATAGTTCTTATTTAGAAGTGGTTATGGAGAGAGGGGGAAAAAGAAATTTTCTACTTGGTAGGTCCCACCAATTACAACAACTTTTCCAATTACAAACCTGTTATACTTCCTTATACCCACTCTTTCTTTTTTCACTGGGAAATTGGCAATTTCTTTTATGCTTTATCTTCAGAATGAGGACTTTGGATTAAGCAAGCTAGAAGGTCCTATTCTGACTAGTTTTTTTTAACTATGTTTAGGAGACTAGGAAGGGAAGGGAAAAAAGGTCTGTGTATACAACCAAAGAAAGTATATGCTGGGCCAGACAATGCAGGGAACAGTATTCCGGTGTAGAGGCCAAGCTCTGCTTTGTGGATTTCTCCTCACTCCAATCAATTCACAGCTGTACTCTGCCCTGATGCTACTACTTAAGGCCACATTCTTCCCAGAATGGCCTACGTGGCCCCACTCTACACCCCTAGTTGAAGGGACAGAGGTCCTTGCCCTTTGTCCTCTTCTGCCATTGCCTGCTCTTAGCTCTCTGTCAGATTGCTATAGAGCCATGGCTGTGGTCAGTACCGACAAAAGAACAAACATCTAGAACCAGGAACTAGAGTAGTCCTGCACCTCTAGGTTTGAGGGAGCTTGTTTCTTTGTAATAAATACATTGTAAAATTATTTTTTGTTTTCCTTGAGAAAATGATTACTGGAGACTAGAATGGATTAAGAACAAGGACAATCAAATGGCTTAGGTCTTTAAGGATGGGGAAGGATGAAAAAATGGGAGAAGGAGCAGAGGGACAAAATGGAAGAAGCCAGAACAGGTTACTTGGGGCTAAGTTCAGAGCTTCAGGATGTTCACTGGCTCTTAACTGATCCTTAGAATTGCAGAATGCTTTCTAAAAGCTATGAGGAAATGGCAGTTTCTTTTGGTTCTCATTCCTCTTCCTTAGCTCTTTCTCATAAAATTAAGTTCTTTGTCCCACACTACTTATTTCCCAGGGGGAAAATTGGTGTTTATATCCAAAGAAGAGTCATTTGTTCATGTGAATTTCCTACACAACCTAATTTATGTTTGTGTGCTATTTTTTATCTAAATCATAGACCAATCTCCAATTCAACAATAACAAGTATTATATTATCCAACTGCTAGAAGATGATGGACAGAGAAACTTCAGTGTCTGGATGAGATGGGGCCGAGGTGATGTCTATAGTAGGGGATTTGGGGGTGGGGTTCAACATTTGAAAAGTTGGAAGGACAATTTGCCAATAACTGAAGGCTTTTCTGGATTAGAATTGATCATATGGGAATCCTGAAGGGTAGGAGTGGTACAGAGATCAATCTGGGTTTCTTAAGGAAAGAAATAAAAGTTATTGTTCCTGGGATGGAAGTAAGTGCAAAGAGAAGCAGTACCGTCCTCCAGAAACTTCCATCCTGCAGGATCCAAGAGGACCCTATCAAAACTAAGAGCAATTTGGCAGTTAGATTTGGGTCTCTCTTTTATGGAGGTTTTAATACATGTTATCTGTATTAAGAAAATCAACATATTCCCAAACTCTACCCAACTCCACCCAACTCCTTAAGCCCTGTGATATCTTGGTCCCCTTCAACCATTGTAGCCTTCTTTTGCCTAGCAGTGAATAGCAGTCCTGAAGAAATGATGTTTTTCTCTGTCTTAATCAACCGTACAGTGCTTGAGCTTTTCTGAAGGATTGACATTCTTACCGGTTTTTCCTTTGCAGTTGGGAAGGTTGGACAGCACAATTTGGTGACCTGTTCTGGGGATCTCAACAAAGCCAAGGAAATATTTCAGAAGAAGTGAGTGGCCTAGCAAGTGGGTAGGAAAGTATCCTTCAGAGTATCTTCTTTTAACTAAGATATTACCTTCTTAGTCAAGTAGGAATTATCAGTTGAGCCTTTCTTAGGCTGTAAAATTCAAGTATATGGTACAGGACTGAATTTTTGGGAAGGCAAGGGAAAGGAGACTTCCAATGTTTGGAGAATATTTAACTAGAGATTAGAGACTGTTTTCACTCCAACTCCCCCCTCCTCCCCTCTCCCTTCCATATATATCCCAAGACCTACTGAAATCCCTAGAAATACCTGCTTATCAAGACAGAAAAATGGGAGCTATTTAGGTTATCCTAGGCTCTTCTGTGCCTAGGCTTAGTGATTCATGCACATATACATTGAAAACCCTTATGATTCTGTTCTTCCCTCTAAGTTTTCTCTCTTTCCTGGCCTTTTCCATCTCTCCAGAATCCTTGAATACAGGTTTTATGGAAAAGTGATGTATGAGATCATTCTGTGCCATAAATGGGACTTTGAGAAGGTCATTTGTGAGCAGGCAGAGTTGCTGCGACTGCTGAAAATGTCCTTGTAGCTTCATCCATGGATTTTCTCCCCTTCTCCTTTGAACTCCACAGATTTTTTGACAAAACAAAGAATAGTTGGGAAGATCGTGGCAGCTTTGAGAAAGTCCCTGGGAAATATGATATGCTACAGTTGGACTATTCAACCAATACTCAGGTATATCCTAATGTTACCTCTGGGAAAAAGCTATTCCATCTCACTGTCAGGATGAGAGCTAGCAAAATGGCCATGCTGTAGTCAGCACACCTTAAGTAGAGCTACCCTTCCCTCCAAGGATTGACTATTCCCTGAGGACTAAGACTCACCAGATTTTGTGACTGATGAGACTGGTTAGTTGGGGCTATGAGAATGAGACAGGGTAGACAGGAGGAGGGAGCAGATCTTTCTTATGTCCTTGGAGGTTACGGGGAATTTTCATTTGCTACTTTACCATGTATTAGTAGAAGAGTAGTGTAGAGAACAAGAAAAGTAGTGGTCCAACTATATTGTGCATGGATAAGATTCCATCTGGAATATGGTGCTCAGCTTTGGCTACCATTTTTTAAGCAGAGGGACACTTATAAATGGAAATGTGACCAGAGAATAGTGAGGAGGATAGTAAAGGCTCTGGAAATAGTGAGAGGAATTAGAGATATTTAGCTTGTAAAAGAGGACTTGAGATTTGATAGATATCTTCAAGTATTTGAAAAAGCTGTTATTTGAAAAAGAAATAAATTTATTCTGTGTTGCTTTGGAGTGCAGATGTAGGAACAATGGGCAGAAATTACAGAGGCAAATTTGGTTCAATATAAAAAACTTTTTGAGAAACAGGTGTAGTGGATAGAGATTTGGCCTTGGAGTCTAGAGGATTTGGCTTGAAGTCCAGCCTCAACTCTTTGTGGTCACTTAACCTCTCAGTGCCGTAGGCAATTCTTTAAGACTTCTTTAGAAAGGACTTCCTTTTCTACATTGGTTGAGGAAGTTCCTTATGAAGGATTCCTTATGCCAATGAAACCATGAGTCTAAACCAAAAAAAGAACTTTGTAAAGATAAAAAAAAGTCTAAAAATGGAATGGGTTGCCTCTAAAAATAATAAATTTGCAACCACAAGAGGTACTCAATCAGAGACTGAATGACTTTGTTGGGGGGGGGGGTGTTATATAGAAGTGTAGTGGATAGAACTAGATTACCCCTATAATCCTTTCCAAATTGGTTTTATAATCTGTCTCAGGGTGAAGAAGAGTCAAAAGAAGGCACATTTGCTCCCATTTCACCTCCCAAAGTAGAGTCTCAACTGGAGCTTCCAGTCCAGGAGTTGATAGAGTTGATTTGCAATATTCAGACCATGGAAGAAATGATGGTGGAGATGAAGTACGATATCAAAAAAGCCCCACTGGGTATGAGCTCTGTATTGAATTTTTCCCTTATTCCCCCAGTCTCCAAAGTTCGATGTTCTTTCTCCCCCATGAGTCTAGGTGGGACTTTCCTTGTACTAGTATCAAATTGGAAGTAGCAAAAGGAGGGGGAGCCTGGAGTCTTTTTTAAATGATCTAAAGGGAAAGATCAGAAACTCATTTAGGAAATCTGGTCTTTGACTGGGCCTACAGGGAAGCTGACAGTGGCACAAATCAAGGCAGGTTACCAGTCACTTAAGAAGATAGAAGACTGTATCCGGTCTGGACACAGCGGGCGGACCCTGGTGGAAGCATGTAATGAGTTCTATACCAGGATCCCACATGACTTTGGGTAAGGTTGCCTCTGGGATACTACAATCATAATATACCTTCAGTCTTGTCCTCTTCATCAATGCAAAGAAATTTACCAGCAGAAGAGAGTACCTTTATTGACATTCTCTTATTTGAGAAACAAAGGTCCTTCTTAGATCCCAAACTAGGATTGAACAACTCAGGAAGCAGGGCAGTCAGTCTCCTGTTTAGGAATTTGCATCTTTTTGTCAGATTATATCCTTAATCTTCAGCTAAATTAGAGTTTCTAGCTTTAGGAAGAATTGGACCTAGCATTATAAGTACCAGTGGAACACCCCTTTGACTGCAAGCTGATGTATTCCTTGTTATTTTCTACAGCTGTAAAAGTAGTACAGCCATTCTCCCATGAGAACCTATTATCAGGAGATGAATCAAGTATCTATAAGCATTCCATGTAGAAGGGAATTCTGTAGTCCTTTGTAAAGCAAGCCTTAGTTAGAAAATTAGAAAGTTTTTCCTTTCTGTCTCCTGTCTTCTTCATGGCACCTATTTCTTAATATACCTGGAAATTCTGTTCTCAGGTTTTGATCTACTCTTAAGTAATCTGGTTCCTCAGTACACCTTTTTATAGAGTTTATTTTAGTCCTTTAAATCATTCTTTTTGTGAACTGCTAACACTTGTTTATGCTAACAAGTACATAACAGTTTGCTTATATCTCTGGCCCTAGACTCCGGTCTCCACCTCTAATCCAAACAGAGCAAGAATTGAAAGAAAAGATACAGCTTTTAGAGGTGAGATATGTGGATTGATGGATGTCCTATTTCCTTTAGCCCTAGGATCCATCATCTCTCACCACTATGTATCTTATGCCTTTAGGCACTGGGAGACATTGAAATTGCTATCAAACTGGTGGAGACAGAGCTGAAGATCCCAGAGCACCCACTGGACCAGCATTATAGAAAACTGCATTGTGGTCTTCGCCCCCTGGACCATTCCTGTCATGAATTCAAAGTGATAAAAGATTTCTTCTCTTTCCCCTATTGAAAGTGCCCCTGTTTCCTTTTCCTATTATCATTTCTGACATTAGGCTCTAAAATCCATTAACAAAAAGAGTCCATATTTTTACTAGCCATAAGATTTTTAGCTCAGTGGGTCCTCTTCCCAAATGGCTTGTAAAACTGGAGACCGAGAAAAATACTTCTGCCTGTATGGCCTTAGTGATCCGAAGCCTAAAATCATTTTCTTCCACCTCCTCATCCAGGTGATCTCACAGTATTTACATTCTACCCATGCTCCTACGCATAAAGACTACACTATGACCTTGCTTGATGTCTTTGAAGTTGAGAAAGAGGGTGAAAATGAAGCCTTCAGGAAGGATCTTCCCAATAGGTCTGAGTTTGTTTTTGGCCTTGGTATGAAAAATTTCTGTCTGATTTCTCTTCAGTTGATTTCCTAAAGAACTGAGTATGGGCATATGATTTGTATAGAGGGAGGAAAAGAAACTGTATACTTGGTCCTATCCATAGCCTAGCAGGAAGGGAAGCAACAAAAGATACATGTTGATACTATTGGCTCTCCCTTAGGATGCTGCTGTGGCATGGTTCTCGATTGGGTAACTGGGTGGGGATCCTAAGCCATGGACTTCGAATTGCCCCACCTGAAGCACCTGTCACAGGCTACATGGTGAGTACAGTTGGAACTCTCAGGTTGAACATAACAGTCATGACCTTTCTTTGATGTCTTTAAAGTGGAACTCTTCCTGTTCTGGTGATAATTCCCCAGGTTCTGCAGAGCTCTAGTCTGATACACGAAGTTAGGCCTCAACTCCCTTCAGTGGTCATGGAAATTGTGACTGATGTCTGGGACCTGATATAAACTGAGGTGCCTTTCACCCCACCCCATGGACTCCCAACCAAACTTCACAGTTGTTTCTTAGGTATTCAAAGGAAAATAGAATTTAGGATCTAGATATTCTGAACCCCTTTGATAGCTGGGCCTTTTTTAAAAAAAATTAATTTATTTACTTTTAGTTTACAACATTCAGTTCCACAATCCCTTGAGTTACAAATTTTCTCCCCCTCCCTCTCTTTCCTCTCCCCCATGGTGGTATTCAATGTACAAATACCTTCACATTAAACATTAGGTTGTAAAGGATTATAACCAATGGAGTAAACAGTGGGTAAGAGGAAACAAAACAAAACAAGAAAAAGAAGCACAGCAAGTAGTTTGTTTCAGTCTGCATTCAGACTCTGCATCTCTTTGTCTGGATGGGGGTATATCTCTTTTGATCATGAGTCTTTTGGAGTTGTCTTACAACCTTGTATTATTGAGAGGAGTCCAGTCTATCAAAGTCAGTCATCACAGATAGGATGTGTCTATAATTACATACAAATTTCTCCTGGTTCTGCTCTTCTCACTCAACATCAGTTTATATAAGTCTCTCCAGGTTATCATGAAGTCCATCTGATCCTCATTTCTTATAGTGCAGTAGTATTCCATTATATTCATATACTACAACTCATTCAGCCATTCCCCATTTGATGGGCATCCCCTTGATTTCCAGTTCTTTGCCATCACAAAAAGAGCTGCTATAAATATTTTTGTACATATGGGTCTTCCTCCCACTTTTGTGGTCTCTTTGGGATACAACCCTAGAAGTGGTATTGCTGGGACAAAGGGTATGCAATTATTTATAGCCCTTTGGGCATAGTTCCAGATTGCTTTCCAGAATGATTGGTTCACAACTCCACCGACAATGCATTAGTATTCCAATTTTCCTACATCCTCTCCATCATTTATCATTTTCCTATTTTGTCATCTTAGCCAATCTAACCAGTGAGATGTGGTACCTCAGAGTTGTTTTGATTTGCATTTCTCTAATCAGTAATGATTTAGAGCATTTTTTCATATGCTTACAGGTATCTTCAATTTCATCCTCTGAAAACTGCCTGTTCATATCCTTTGATCATTTATCAATTAGGGAATGACTTATGGAGCTTTTCTTACAAGGCTTTAGCTTCTAAAAGCTTTTTATCAAGGATTCTAACTCCTGAAATAAAACAAAAAAACCTGATTTTTTTCCTAGTCTTTAGAAAGCAAAGGTTCCTCTACCTTCATTATATCCACTCAACTAAAGTTGTAGGAAAACATAGTAAAAGCCCTAACCCCAGGGTGTGAGTTGATCTTTTGCTGAAGACTTTTAAAATCTAGGGCTAGTGCTATATTCAGCTATTCCTTTTCTTCTATGCGCTCAGCTGCTGACCTAGGTATATATCTTTCAATTGCAGTTTGGAAAAGGAATATACTTTGCTGACATGTCCTCCAAAAGTGCCAATTACTGCTTTGCTTCACGCCTGAAGGATGTTGGGCTGCTGCTGTTATCAGAGGTGAGGAAGGGGCTCAGTTGATAGGACCCACTTCCTGTCAGTATCAGTCCTCCTCAGGGTGGGAGAAGATGAAAACAAAAACCCTTTCCTAGGCTTTTTGTGCTATACTACTGCATGCAGCTGAAATGAGGCAAAGAATGATGGAAATGCCAATAGTCTTCCTTCTCAGGGACAAGCATGTTTTACTAGGAGTGAAAAGATGAGGGTTCACGTTCTAGACCTACAAATTATGAGCTCTGTGACCTCAGTCACTTCCACTCTTAACGCTTAAGGGAATCTGTTAATGAGAGAGTTGGTGACAAGGATTCTACCAAAGTCCTTCCCAAATGTTATCACCATCAGCTATCACAGGGAAGCACAGCATGTGAATCCCACGGACATTTTGTTTTGCAGGTAGCTCTGGGTGAATGTAATGAGTTGCTGGAGGCCAATCCTGAAGCAGCAGGACTGCTGCAGGGCAAACACAGCACCAAGGGAATGGGCAAGATGGCTCCCAATCCCTCCCATTATGTTATTCTGTAAGTAGTCACAGTTGTCTTAACCAGTCCCATTATTCTTTCTATTCCTTGACCAGACAGGTTTTTTAACAAAGCCTTTCTATCTTCTTTCCTCTGGTAGAAATGGAACTACAGTGCCCCTAGGACCAGCAAGTGACACAGGAGTTCTGAACCCACAGGGCTATACCCTCAATTACAATGAATTCATTGTCTATGACCCAAGCCAGGTTCGTATGCGATACCTGCTAAAAATTCAATTCAACTTCTCCCAGCTCTGGTGAGGGAGGAAATCCTTTGTTTTCTACCCTCTTTAGGTTAGCTCATCAGTGACAAATCAGACAATATAGAACTTGTGATTTTGCTGTTATTTTTGTATAATAAATATTGAAAAGCTGGCATTATGGCATCTTCAAACTTTGTCTTCAGACAGATGATTGTCTCTGTCCAACCATCTTACTCCCATGATAGAAAGTACATGTGGCCCTGGGCATCTCCCACAGCCAGTTGCAGGGTAGACACAGGCCCAGGTCTTGGCTCCACACAGCTTACTGCTCCTTCACAACGGAAGAGGCCCCGCTGCAACAGACACAAGGACACAGTCTCACTTTCAAGGCTTTCACTATAGGGTCTGTGGAACTGGCCAAAATACTAGCTTTTCCCTCCTGGTGCCATTCAAGTTCCCATATGCCATGCTCACCAGCTGTAGGTTGGGTCTCTCCCAGAGCTTCACATCTCGGTCTTCAGAGGCTGTCAATAGCAGTTCAGGGAGCACATGGAGGGCTGTGACTGAACCAGCATGTATCTAAAGAGAGACAGAGCAGGGAGAGAGAGGCATGCTAAACTCCCCCAGAGCCCTACCTACTACAAAACTCTTGCTTTCTGTCTTATCTCACCTTCTTGGACCACCGTGTCTCCAACTTCCGGAACTCCAGTTCCTTGCCTGTGTCCTGTTGTATGTTGCTTTGCCATATGTTGCTGGTGCCCCAGTCTCCCTCAGGGGTACGTTCTGCCATGTTCCAAAGGACCCCTTCTGAGCTGGTACACAGGAAAGCTGAGTCTGCCATTCCCAGGGCAGAGTTAGAACCAGAGCAAGCCACTAGGCCCTCAGCACGCACCTTTCCCCTTTAGGCCCCCCCATTCTCTTGGATCCTTTGCAGCTTACCAGACTCAGGCTTGGCTTGGGTTATCCACAATGGCGTTCCTTTGGGATTTTCCAGCTGTAGATTAAAATTCTTTACGTGCTCCACTATATCTGACTCTTTCTGTCTCTGTCGAGGGACAGATAGGAACAGGCATGTATGCACATTAATTTATCTGCAGGATTCCCTGCCATTTGCAAACCTTAGCCACACCAAAGAAACCAACCTTTGAGTGCCCATGTTAGACCCTATAGGAGGTTCAAAGTATTAGACGTATCTGTCCCCAGTGAACTCTATATAATTGGACAATAAACATGAATGCAAAAAGATAAATGAATCATGTATGCATAGTAATCCACAAGTCAGGAACCATGCTAGGTGCTAGGGATACATATACAGAGAATCAAACCATCCATATTCTCAAGGAGCATACACTTAGAAAAGCATTTAGCCACAAATGAAAGACTTACATAGACAGAGAGTGAGATGTCACCCAGAGTGTCCAGGACAAATACACCATATTCCTTGTGGGTAGAAAACATACTGTGTATATTGAGAGGGAATTTATGCCTAGAGTGAAAGGAACAGAGATTGAACTTGGAACCTTTTCCCATGACTCAATGGATCTATATCCATGACTCATAAACAGGATCAACTTTAGAGAGAGGCAGCTTGTGCTGTACAAGTTAGATAAAACCTTCATACCTGAAGGTTCTTCCCACTCATGCCTCAACTTAGGAAGAAGGCAGTACCTAAGATCTTACCAGGATTCAGAGACGGAAGAATCTAGATTCAGTAGCAGCATCCCCAAAAGGGGCTTTGCCAAGATGAGAGAGCAGCTATCTGGGGCCAAGTCCATAGCAGAGAGCAGAGTGTTGCTATCCTTCAGGTTCAGCTGAAGGTTATAGCCCAGGCTAGGAAATTAATAGAAGGGAGAAAAATGTCCAAATCCTACTGCGTTTCACCAGAGCCACCCCTGAGTTCCTTGGGATTAAGACAGAGGTGATGAAATCCTTTTCCAAGAATCATAATTCTTCCAGGGATATTTTACCCAAATACTGAAAAAGGGCAGTGATCTGACCTGTGTTCCCCTTTGCTCAGTGATTGAAGTCCCTGTTACCTCCATTTCACCTGAAAATGTTGGGCGCGAGGCCCTCCTTTGCCACTTGCCACTTGCTGAGATTTTTGTCATTGATCAGAGCAAAGAAGGTTTGTGGAGAGGACCAGCACAGGATGCTGACCCGGCCAGGGACCTGGTACAAATCACAAAGTGGGCTCAGTGTCTTGGGTCCTTCCAAGGGCCCAACCAGCCTTCCCACCCAGCCTCTCTTTCAAACATAGGCACAACTATTTTCCTAGGCCACACTACTAAGCACCAAGCCTTAGGTGGGGCCCCAATAAAACCGAAGCCACTTCTACTCACTTGAGCTCTGGCTACAGCTTTGGCTTCCTGCCATAGGATTAATTCCCCAGCCTGGCTGCCAGACACAGCCAGAGAACCATCTGGAGCCCAGGCCACAGCAGTAATGGCTGCGGGCCTCTCACCGGCACCTACATTATCTGGAGAGGAGGAGAGGCCTCATCAGAGGAAGAACAAGATAACACTGACTATAACACCGTCAAAACAGATAGGCAACACTTCTTAATTTGCAACAGAATGTTGGCACCAGTGAAAAGCCATATCCCTCTTTTTAACAACACAACAAACTATTTTTGAGGAATATACTTTGTCAGAGGACTGGCTGTGTGTTGGCTGGGGAGTATCTGTAGTGCCAAAACATAAATTTAATAGGCACATAAATAGTACGCAGAGATGTATACGCTAACAAAGAGGAACTAGAGTTGGAATGAAAGCAGAAGTGACTCTCCTTGTCACAAGTTCCACCCGACTCTTCGCGGCCCACTTACCCACTTTCTCGGGCACGTGCCAGAGCCTCACTGAGCCATCTTTTGAAGCAGTCAGGAGAAGACCCAAGGTCTCTGAGGCTGCAGCTGAAATGATGGAACCACTATGTCCTAGAAGGGTATGGGTCTGAAACACCTGTAGGGAAAGTAGAGATGGTAAGTCAATAATCCACAGTACTATGGTCAGGGCATCATCATCTTCCCTCTTTCCCTCAAGCCCACTGGGGACTCACCAACAGTGGATACCACAGCTGTGTGGCTCCATCTAGTCCAACAGTTACTACTAAGAGCTCTGACCCAGGCTGTCCAGCTGAGAAGAGATGGAGACAATGGAGGGAGGAGGTCAGATAGAGGGCCAAGAAAGGAAGAAGGAAAGGGACAGAGGGAGGGAGTTTTGTCACCTGTACGAGGCTCCAGGGTGGCCACACAGTGGCTGATGGGTCCAGAGTGGGCAGGAATGCTGGTCAGCTCCACTCCATGAAGGTTCCACACTTTTAGTGCTCCATCCCGGTCCACAGATACCACATGTTCCTCCTGCTCCACCCCACCCCCACATCAAAAGCATGGTTATGTTGAGGACAGGTAAGTGTGGGTTTTGCCATAGCTTGTCTCACCACCCATATACCCACTGCAGAAGGGAAAGAATTAGATATAGCCTTAAGCTTAAGTGATCTGGAGTAAGTAATCAAACCCAGGGAAGTAGTTAAGTGGGTTCACCATAACAATTCATTAATAAGCTCAATTCTGATGTATCACTCTCCCTCTTGTAGAGCATCCCCTTACCCTTCTTACCAGACTCTTGACTCCTACTTCCCTACCCCAAGCAAAGCAATTCGTTAAGACTGTGAGCTCCTATAGTGCAGGGCGCATCTTTTGTCTTTCTTGGTAACCCCATCTTAGCTCAGGCTCTGGTACATAGTGGGTGTTGAATAAATGCTTATTGACTGACTGATACCCTTGAAACCTATATGGACAAATTATTTAGGACACTTGATCACCCCAATTATAGTATAGGACTGCCCTCCAAATCTAGAGTCTTCCTAAAGAGTGTCGCTCACCCAGCCTCCCCATGATCATTTCCCCATCAGGAAGCCCCATTTCTATCTCACCACAGTGACCACGGTGCTCACTGCACTCTGATGACCTAGAAACTGGCCAAGCTGCTGGCTGGACACTGGGTCCCATAGCCGTATAGAACCGTCATTGGAGCAGGAGAGCTGGAAGTTAGAGGTCACAGATGAGGGACATTCATGCTTTCTATTTTTGTTTAGCAGTGGCTATATATAAGACATAGGGCTGGAAGCACAGCCTGTCTTCACTCCCTTTTAGAGTGGCATCTTGTTGGATACAGATTTGGCAAGAGACTAAGAGATGCCTTCCTGCCTGTCTATCCATCTGTTTAGATAAAAAGCTATCTAAAAACTGGAAACCTGGCTGCCAATCAATTGGGGAATGAACAAATCATGAAACATGAATGCAATGGAATATTACTGTGCCACGATAAACAATGAATATAAGGAATCTGGAGAAACAGGGAGATCAGACATTACAATGAAATCAAATATTGTAACAGCACAGTAACCACTGTTGGCCCTGAGGGAAAAAGAGATGGACATGCACCTGCACCTCCCTCCTTTCCTTTGAGAAGGACATAAATTCTGGTACAAAATGTTTATATGTGTTGTCTGACACTATCTGACGATTTTCCCACTAAGCACTTACTCTCTCCTCCCTAACTTCCTGTTGAAGGTAATACCATCCTCCCAGGAACCCGGTCTCACAAACTAAGTGTCATCCTATACTCCTCCCTCTCTCTTATCCCCCATAACCCGTCTATTGCTAAGGTCAGTCAACTTTGCCTTCATAACCTCTCTCATATATCCCCCTCTTCTGTCCTGACATTGCCACTACACTCTAGTGCAGGTCCTCACCATCTCATTCCTGGACTATCACAATAACCTTCTGGCTGGTCGACCTGCCTTGCTCTAGTCCATCTCCACAGAGCTGTCAAAGTGATCTTCCTAAAGTCCAGGGCTGACCATCTCACTCTCCCTCCTATTCAATAAGCTCTTCTTGTCATTCAGTCATGCCCAACACTATGCGACTCCATTTGAGGTTTTCTTGGCAAAGAATCTGTTGTGTTTGCCATTTTTCCCCCTCCAGCTCATTTTACAAATGAGAAAACTGAGGCAAATAGGTTTAAGTGACTTGCCCAGGGTCACACAGTAAGTGACCGAGGCCACATGTGAACTCAAGAAAATGAATCTGACTCCAGGCCTATCTACGATGCCACCTAGCTGCCCTCAATGAACTCTAGTGGTTCCCTGTCACCTCCAAGATCAAATAAAAAATCCTTGTTTGGCTTTTTATAATATAATTTTTATAATATCTTCAAAACCTAGTCCCTTTCTGTCTTTCCAGCCTTCTTACACTTTGCTATCCACCATGTACTCTTTGATTCAGTGACACTGGCTTCCTTACTGTTCCTTGAGCAAGATGCTCCATTTCCCAACACCAGGCATTTTCAATGGATGTCCCCCATGTCAGGAATTCTCACCCTCTTTATTTTCATTTCCTGCCTTCCTTCAAGTCCCAGCTATAATCTTATTTTCTTCAAGGTTTTCCTGATCCCAGTTAATGCTAGTGCCGCCCCTCTATTGACTTTTCCATTTTCTCCTGTCTATATTTTGTTTATACATAGTTGTTTGCATGTTGTCTCTCCCATTAGACTGCAAACTCCCTGAGGGTAGGGAGTGTCTTTTGCCTTTCTCTGGATCCTTGGTCCTTAGCACAATTCCTGGCAGTAGAAGTTGCTTAATAAGTGTTTGCTGACTTGACTTAGCACTGCTACTGTGACACCCTCGTGAACATTTTCTCTTTTTATGATACTACTCTCTTCTGGTCTTCCTCCTACATGACTGCTCCTCAGTCTTTGGATAAGATTATTCCTATCATGTCTACTATCAGCATACCTGAAGGCTCTGCCCTGTGGCCTCTTGTCTTCTCCCTTTATATACTCACTTGGTAACCTCTTCACCTTCCATGGCTTCAACTGCCATTTCTATCCAGCTAACTCTCAGATCTATATATCCAGATCCATTCCTTCTCCTGAGTTTCAGGTCTACATCACCACTGACCTATTGGACATCTCAAAATAGATGTTCCACAGATAGCTCAAATTTAACATGTCCCAAACAGAATTCATTATCTTTTCACCAGAACCTATCTTCCAAACTTCCCCATTACAAGAGCACTACCATCTCTCAAGTATCCCAGGTTCTCCAACTCAGGGTCACCCTTGACTCCTCACCCACGCTAACCCTACACATCCAATCCAATGCCAAATCTAGCCACCTCTGTCTTCACATTTCTCACAGAGGTCCCTTTCTCTCCATTCACAAAGCTATCACCCTAGTTCAGGCTCAGTATCTCTCACTTGCATTATTGCAGTAGCTTTCTCATTGGTCTCCCATCCACCTGTCTCTCCACTCCAATTCATCCAGCCACCAAAGTGATTTTCCTAAAGTGCAGATCTGACTGCATTAACTTCAGTCAACAAACTCCAGGAACGTCCGATTGCCTCTAGGATAAAATATCAACTCCTCTGTTGGGCATTTAAAACTCTTCATAACCTGCCCCTATTCTGCCTTTCTAGGCTTGCTTTGTGGTCCAGCCATACCTGCCTACTTGCTGATTTCCACACATGTCCTATCTCTATTCTCCTCACCTCTGTACTGACTGACTCTCATGCCTGGCATACTCTCCCTCCTCACCTCTGCCCTCTTGGGATCCCTAGTTTCCTTCAGGACTCAGCTCACCTGCCACCTTCTGCATGTGGCCTTTCCTGGTCTCCCCATCCCTTCCTACTCCATGCTCCAGATGTCAGTGCCTTCACCTCCCTCCAAAGTTACAATTTATCTGCTCTATGTGTGATCTGTATATACCTGTATATGCATATGCAGTCTCCCCAATCAGGATATAAACTCCTCAAGGGCAATGAATATTTAGCTTTTGTTTTTATATGTTTTAGCCACTGACTATGTAGTGTTTGTTATGTTAGGTGCTTAATAAAACTTGCTGGTCAGTTGATTTTAACTGTCTTTGGTGATAAGAAAAAACTCTCAGTTGGGGATATTCTAATATAATGACTAAAATAAAAACAAAAGATATCAATCAAAAAGAGGAAAAGATAGCTACTTAGAGGCAAGGGTAGGAACAAATGAACACCTATAAGGGTACTCTGATTACCTTAAGCCGTGGGCCTAAAGTCAGGACGACCTGAGTTCAAATCTAGTTTCAGACAAATACTAGTTGTGTGACTCTGGGCAAGTCACTTAACCTCTGTTTGCCTCAATTTCCTCAACTATGAAATGGGGATAATGACAGCACCTACCCCGAAGGGTTGTTATGAGTCTCAAATGAGATGAAACTTATAAAAAACACTTAATACAGTGCCTGGCACATATACATTCTTATTTCCTTCTCCTCCCCCTTTCCTTATTCAAAAAAGTTATGGGAGAATCTAAAGTTGGAGGTAAGATTCCTAGGTTGCAACCCTGGACCATCATTCATATCATGCCCAATAACTGTGATGCCACTGTGTCCATGACATACAGTTAGTCACTCTACTTATTTGCACATGCTTTTCTGGCTTGAACCCATAGGAGGTACAACTATATTCACTGGTACTAGACACAAATCTTCAAATCCCATGGAAGTAGTGGGAGCTCAGAGGCCAAACTAATATGAAAATGGCTGAAGGGGTTAGAGAGTCTAACATCTGCCCTATTAAAGCATCCTTTCCTAAAGAAAGGATTTCTGGGGCGGCTAGGTGGCACAGTGAATAGAGCACTGGCCCTGGAGCCAGGAGAACCTGAGTTCAAATCCAGCCTCAGACACTTAACACTTACTAGCTGTGTGACATTGGGCAAGTCACTTAACCCCAATTGCCAAGCTCTCCAAAAAAAAAAAAAAAAGTAAAAAAAGGAAAGTATTTCTCACTTACCAGCATGGCATCCTTGGTCCAGGAACAACCAGTGACCCAGTCACGGTGACAAGCAGGAAGGGAATACATCAAAACAGGAGCCTCAGGCATCCTCACATCCCAACACAGAAGACTCTGTGAGAAAGAGACATTAAGATTAAGTGAAGAACAAAGAGACAGATGTATTAAGGCTAGAAAGGAGACTGGCAAAGGAGTGGGGCAGATATAGTATGAAAGGAAGGCAAATGAATAGAATCAGATGTCCAAGACTGAAGGTACCCAAACCAGACAGAATATTAGGGGCAAAGTGAGGGAGACAGAATAGATATAAATATAGATGGAGTTGCAGGCATAGATAGACATAGATGTGGATGCAGATATTGCTATAGATATGTAAATAAATATCAAGATGAACTTCTTTATAATATCTAGGATTTGAAAGAAAAGAAATTGAGCATGAAAGCCTGGGAGGTCATTTTATTCTAGAAGTATCTGATTCCGTTTTGGAACAATCTCTCTTTCCGTGTATGTGCGAAATGTCCTTTAGTGTCCTTCATACTACAAGGATCAAAACTGCTGTCTGAAAGGGAAAAAAAAGACTTCTTTGTTTTGTTTTTCTTTTGTATTTTGGTAAAAACTGAAGAAATTAGAATTGTCAAAGTTTATCAGCAAAAACTCAGAATCGGTTTGTTTGATGTTATGGAAACTCATGGCTAAAAGTTGAGGAATTAAATAATGTCAGCTGACTATGGAAGGTGAGTATGCCAGAGCAAGAGTGAATGGTAGAAAGGCCAGTGTGGTATTCTTCTGAGGTTTACCTGATCCCTGCTGCCAGTGGCCAGGATGCCCCCATCAGGGCTGAAGCTGCAGCAGGTGACGGGGCCTGTGTGTCCACAGAGCTCCGTACCAGGATGGAGGACTTTTGCCATCTCTGGCTGGATCAGGAATGGCAGTGACCATAATCGCACAGTAAAGTCCTCTGTAGCAGGCAATGGGGAGAGAGGATACAAACTCTTAGGGAACAATACCAGACCCCACCCGGAGGTGAGGACAGAGAAAGACAAACATGTGCTAAGTCTCCAGCGACTGAGAAAAGATTTAAAGGCACAGGGAGCAAGGATCAGGTATGAACTTACAAGTTCAACTCATACACCCCCTCCTTCACAAAGCCTTCCCTAATCTTTCAGTTAATATGCCCATATGACCTCCAAAGGTACTTTATACCTCTCTTACGTATTACGTATTATTTTGTACTATAGTTATTTATGTATACAAACTATCCCACTGCTGATCCTGGTAAGTCAGGAACTATGACTTATCCAAACTTTGTTTTCCCCCACAATCTTGCACAGTTTTCTACATCTAAGAGATACTTAATTAAAGCTGGACGGAACTTAAGTGAACTAAATTGGATAAAAGAGACTGGAGTAGTTCTATGGAGGCAAGTAGTAAGGCCACAACTACGTACTGTAGCTAGGCTTTTAGGTTCAAAGACAAGACACAGTGAGTGCCATGACCACAGAAGGGATTTAATAAATATATTGAATTGAGTAAGTGCTATGAACACATTACAAATAACACCCATCTAGCCCCTATCAGTATTTATGCTGTCTCACTTCAACTAGGTCCCCACCACAACTTGGCAATTCTTCAGTCACTGATGCTACAGTGACTTTCTGTGTTTATCCTCAAACTCCCACTGCCAACTCTCAACATCATTCTGTTCTTAGCAGATGACAATGCCTCTTCCTCCACTGAGATGAATAAGGCCATAGGGCATGAAGCGCCTCCTTTTACCTTCATCTTGACTCTAGCATCCTCTCTCCTTCCCTCTTGCCTTAGAAGAACTCTCTCTCCTTCCCAAGTTAAGTAACCTCTTCCCATTTACATAAGTCTACCTGACTTATGGGGACCAAGAATGGGTCTCCAGGATTGAATTGGCCCTCTTATCCATGACTATTCCAGATATCATATGCCCAGCCCATGAACATTTCCTCTGCCCATTCCTTTGGGTTACCTGAGGCAGAAGCAAAGAGTTCCTGGGAGGTCGCTAAACCCAATACAGCCTTCTGGTGTGCAGGTAGAAGCCAGAGACAATGGGGAGTTACATCTCCAAACACCCAGCACTGAAGGTTCCCATCTTCTCCACCACTCACCAGGACCCTGTGGTTCAACCAGGCCAGTGCGGACACTGACACATCTGACACTGGGCATCGATGTTCTTCAGTACCTGGACAAATAGAGAGCAGCTTAGAGTAGGGCCCAAGGCTTGACCCCTCCCCAGGCTCCTATGCCAAATATCTTCTGTCCTTTCCCCATTCATTTCTCCTGCTATCCCAAATCCCAATACCTGAAGAGGTACTGTAGATTCTGATGCCATCTGTGTGGTGACCAACGGCCACATGAGCCCTGTCTGGACTGATTGCCACAGAGAGGGCAGGGGAGAGGGGCAAGGAGCCCAAAGCCCCCTTGGGTTGGCCCAGGAATCCTGACCACACCTGTACCTATAGCCCAATATAAAAAGTGAAACCAAAAGATTATTCAACACACAAAGAAAGCTGCTCCCCACACCGAATACATCAGAAATTTTGATACAAGATCTGCCAAACATTGGGCACCCACTTAGAACAAACCTTTCCCTTGCCCCAGATTCCATTTCTCCCCAGTCATTTTCTCCAACAGAGGTACTCTCCCAAATCTGCCTATCTCCCCAGGGCTCTTTCCCACTTAGGTATATATCTCCACAGAGATTCTCCTACTGAAATTGCAGAGACTCTTCCCCAATAAAAAGAGACACAAAGATCCCACTTTATGTCCCCAGTGCCCCCAAGGGCTACAGAAAATTCAGCTCTTTTGGCGGCTCTCCTTTTCCTGACCCTCCATTTGTGTCATCCATGGGCTGACCTTGCCATCCTCCCCAGCAGTTAGCAGCTGGCGTCCAGATTGCAGGAAGAGAGCAGAAGTAGCATATCCTTGGTGGGCAGGGAAGGCAGCCAATCGTGCTCCCTTCTGCCAAGCCCACAGTTCAACAGTCCCATCCAGATGGCTGGCAGCTAAGACTGACCCAGTTGGGGAAAATGCCACAGCACGGACTGAGGACCCTGGGTCTCCCAGCTCCTGCAAGGTTAGGAGGAAAAGAAAGAGAGTATCATGGGGGCACTTTCCATCCTACCCCCAATATGCCAAGCCTTCAATTCACTCTTCCCTCCCATACTAGTCCTTCCTTCTCCTCCCTCTCTCCACAATGACTCAGACTTTCTCACCATGGCTACTCTGAGGCTGTCCAGTCGCAGAACACTTAGGCGCCCAGTCCAGTTTCCTGTGATGATCACCTGCCCCTCAGGGTGAAAGGCAACACAGTTCAGGGGCTTCTGGGACAAGTGCTGGGCAGCTAACTTTGCATGAACTGTGTCCCACAGCTGCAGAGAGGGACAATAAGCATTAGGTACCATGTACTAGATCCTGAGGTCCCCACATCCAGACACTTTTCTAATTTAAGCTCTCAGAGGTTCCAAAGGCCATTCCATTTACTCCCTTGCCTCTCTGAAATCTGGCTCTCCTTCCCATCAAGCCAGATGGCAGCCAGCCACACCTGACCAACAAGCAGCATTTTATTCTGAACCAAGAGATCAGCTTTGCAGGGCTGTCTCCTAATCAGTTTGTTACCCCCTGGGACAACTAGATCTTTTTCTATCTCTAACCCCAGATCCTCAACTTTACCTTAAGATGTCTATCCAGGGACACAGTGGCTAGTAGTCGGCGATCAGGATTCAAGCAGCAGTCAGTGATCTGAAGCTGGTGGGCTTTGGTCTGGAATACCCTGAGCCCAGGAAACTCAAGTCAGGCCTGGGGGTCTCCTCCCCTCCCTCATTGAGGTCTCTGGCTCTACTGCTTTTCCCCTGCCGTACTCCCACTACCGATCTTCAGGTGATTGGAGTCTAGCCTTTAGAGAAGTAAGGACCAAAAGTGAGGGAGATTAGTAAGGATCAGGGTTGGTCTCTGGGGAATTAGAGGTCTTACCGCCAACCACCCTGAAGGTCCCAGAGCTCTAGGAGACCATCCGAGGCTGCGAGGAAGAGAGTGGTATTTGAGGGGCACAGACAAGAAGCGATTCCATCACAGCCACTCACTATGGACTTCTCTTCCTGTGGATACAAAAGCTCTGCTTAGCTCATACTCTCATTTTCTTATGTTCCTGACTTCCAATCCTAACCAAAAAGGTGTCTGAGACAGCTTGGTAACTCTCTGTACCTTCCTAACCCAGAGGACTCTGAGCTCCTCTGTACTCAAATGACTGTCCTAAGGGACTCTCAGTCCAGTTCTAGGTCACTCCTCTTTCTTGGGTCTTCTCTGAAGTTACAGTGGTCATAAAAACTCTAAACCAGGACCCTGGGACCTATCGACCTTGCCATTCTCTCCTACTTTTTTTTGTGAGCCCTCCACTCCACCCAGCCAGATCTTCTCATTGTCTCCTTAACATGTCATGATCATTTCCACCGAAGCAGGTTCTATCATACTAGAACTTCAAATAGAGACCCACTGGTAGTTTTATACACCTGGAATATAATAGGCACTTGACAAATGTCCATTTGAATTAATCTGAATCCTCTGAGGACCAGCCTAGCTAAGTTTGGAGCAGCTTATCGCCAGAAGGTTGACCAGAGAACAATGTAATAATGGGCCATGGTAACTCAAGAAGACTATTTACAGGGTTTTTTTGGACCTGGGACTATAGAGTAAGTGAGTGAGTGTGTGTGTGTGTGTGTGTGTGTGTGTCTGTGTGTGTGGGAAGGCAGGGTATGTGTGTGGGTGTTGGAGAAGTTGAGGATTCAATGGGATATGACAGTAATTTAAAAAAAGAGAAGGGCATCAAAAATATGTTAAGGCACAGAGTCATAATCTGCATCAGTAAAAGGAACACCCACACAGTGCTGAAATTACATATTTTGCTGTATTGCCATATAGTACTAGTTATCATCTTTTGTTTTGTTTTTGCTTTTTTTTAGGGGGAGCTTAGGGCAATTGGTGTTAAATGACTTGCCCAAGGTCACACAGCTAGTAAGTGTGTCAAGTGTCTGAGGTCAGATTTCAACTCAGATCCTTCTGACTCAGGGCTGGTGTTCTATTCACTGCACCACCTAGCCGCCCCCAGTTATTTTTTTTTTATGGTCCTACACTATCCTTCATAAGGTCCTGGAATTCAGGGACCATTTCTTACTCTCCTTTGAATCTCTCCACAGCCTTTTAATAATTTTTTAAACAGTTATTTGTCACTTGCTCAAACAGTTGCACTGACTGATGAATTATTCTAAGAAGTCCTTGTCCTCTGGACCTCAGGGTTCTAGGGATGAAACTGTCGAAAAGGCAAGAGTGACATCATCCCAAAGTGAATTTGTCTGTCACTTAGTCTAGAAGGGTAGCCTGTGGAGACATCCTGAAGGACTCTTTCTGTTTCTCTAACTTCTTTGCTCCTTCCTCCCATGCTCTCCTACCTGCCAAGTACATGTGTCCAGCAGGTGAACAATCCCACTGGCAGTAGCCACAACTGCCCGTTGTCCATTGGGGGAAAGACCCACAGCTGTCGGAGTCGAGGGAGGTACCAAAGACAGGCTGGAACTACAAAGGAAGTGTGAGAGAGGGAAGAGGCAGGGGAGGAAAAAGGAAGAGGAGAAAAGGGGAAAAGAAGAAAGTGAGGGAAGGGGGAGAGTTAAAAGGTAGGGAATGAGGGAGAAGGTGGAGACAGAGAGGGGGAGGAAAAAAGGGAAAGGAAAATGGGGAGGGGGAGGGAGAGAGTAAACAGAATGTTCCAATATGTAGATATTCAGATATAGAAATATAACTATCACACCCTTTTCTCCTCAACAATTGGGGTTTGTCGATGTTATCTATTATGTAAATGAGTACCTTCATCATTCCAGAGTGCCCTCTCTTCCCATTTCTTTTTTTTTTTTTCAAAGCAATAGGGGTTAAGTAACTTGCTCAAGGTTACACAGCCAGTTATTTTTGGATGTGGTGCTAAGTATCTGAGCTTGGATTCGATCCCAGATCATCCCAACTCTGGGGCCGGTGCTCTTACTCACTGAGCCACCTGGCCGCCCCTAAACGAAGTTGATTTTTTTTTTCCTTTTGGAGGGCAATTGGGGTTAAGTAACTTGCCCAAGGTTAAATGGCTAGTTTTTTGTGTTGTCTGAAGCCAAACCCAACTCTGGTCCTCCTGACTCTGGGGCTGGCACTTTACTCACTGAGCCACCTAGCTGCCCCCATCTCTCTTTCCATTTCTAATGTGGACCTCAGTTATTCCTCCTATCTTTCTCTCTTTTCTCTATTGCATGACTTTCAAGACTCCTGTCACGTTCCCTTTCCTATCCCCCCAGATTCAATGGATGAGGCAGGGGCTTAAGTCTTTCCTACTTTCTCAACACCATTGTCCCACTCTCCATGAATCATCATTTGAATTCCCAGGCCTCTGGCTATGCCACCCCCTTTTAAAATCTTAGCCACCATCATCTCTCTGTGTCTCACCCACCCACCTACCCATTCCCACCATCTTAAAAGACTCCAGTCTCTAACTCAAGTCCTCAATCTCCAACACATCCCCTATAATATGAGCATCCACATTGAGGCTATTTGATGCTATCACCTTTAGTTTCCTTGCCTTTCTTAATTAACTTCATTCAAAGCCCTTAAGAACTATATGCTATCCTACCTACAGAGTTGTGAGCATCAAATAAGATAACAATGTAAAGCACTTTACAAAACTCAAAGCCCTCCAGTAGTGTGAGCTTTCTTATATGTAACTATTAATTATTTTTTCTTTTCTTTTTTTAAATTGGAGGCAGAGTTAAGTGACTTGCCCAGGGTCACACAGCTACTAAGTGTCTGTGACCACATTTGAACTCAGGTCCTCCTTACTCCAGGGCCAGTTTGCTCTACCCACTGTGCCATCTAGGTGCCCTGGCCTATTAATTTAAATGTTGTTGCCCCCATTAGGATGTGAATTCCTTGGGGGAGTGGGGAGAGGGAGGACGACTGTTTTTGACTTTCTTTGTATCCCGTGCACTTGGCACAGAGTAAGCTATCAATAAATGCCTGTTTGTTTTTTTTTTTTTAACAAGAAGCATATGCTGGGTACGCTGGCTCTAGGGATATAAAAACAAAATGGTTCTTGTCCTCAGGGAGCCAACTGTCCTCCTCTCCAGATATCCATGTTTGTTCCAAATCCATTAGGCACCAACATGACCACATGCTGCATTTCATTATTAGGAGGCACTCTTGTAGTTCTGAGGTATCTTCAAGTGTAACTGCCTCGTGTGCCATTTCTTCCAATGAATCTATTCTCTACTTGCTACCTCTCCTACTAGATCCAGAGTACTAACCACTTGCTGGCTAGTCTGGGTTCCTTCTTTATCCTCAGTTCTATGACCAATTACCTGAGTACTGTCCTGTCCTGCTCCCTGATCTTCCACCAAGGCTACCTCTAATTCTAGACTGCTCCCACCTTCCTAAGCCTATTACTTGGATATAACTGGCCCAGCAGAGATTCATAGATCAGTAGAAGTGATACCTTTGCTGAGCTCCCATGGCCTGGGGCTTGTTAAGCCAGTGCAAGATGGGCTGAGAGGACCATCGCTGGGTAAGCTTTGGAACCTGGTGACAGACAGGTGAGTTGGAGGGCTGGTTGGTTGCCTGCTGGGCCAGGAGTGCTGGGTGCTGGGTAAGGAGTTTGGATTGCTGCTTCAGGAATGTGTGGAATGTGGCAACATCGGACTCAGAGGGTGTTAGCTCATCCACAGGGAATGAAGATGCTATCCAAGAGAAAGGAAAGTCAAGGCAACAAGCATACACTGGACAGTCACTACCTGGCCCCATAATATCCAGAACCAAAGGAAAATGGCAGCAGGCCTAGACTACCAAGTAGATCAAAAAAGGAAATGAGGTAGGCCTCTTGAGAAGGCCTCTTTGTGGCCAAGCTTTATCTGTGGAAAATAACTCTAGCTGTCCCTCCCAGTGCTTACTGCTCTCACAAGGCTAGATCCAATAATCAATTAATTAACACAAACATTTGTTAAGCACCTATTATGTGCTAGACACTTTGCTAAGCTCTAGGAATTAAAAAAAAATAAAAAAGGTAACAGACAGTATCTTCCCTCAAGGAGCTCACAACCTAATGGCTTTTCTGAGGTGGAAGAGAGAAGACGAAGATCCTGCCTTCTCATATGTCCCTAGGGGATCCAGTTCTTGGGCCCTTTTATAGAAAGAAGCTATCCTTAACTTACCATATAGGGCATGGGCCTCCCCTAGCTGGGAGAGTAGGCCCAGGTTTAGGTAGGTAGCCATAACGTTGAGGTTGGTAAGCAGAGAAGCAAGCAGGGAATGGTTTCCACTCTGTACCTGGGGAGTGCCAATCAAGATCAAGGTTAGATATTAGCAGTAGATATGGTAAAGAAAAACAACACTTACTTAGCCGAGAGTGTGGCCCAGGGAAAGTAATCAGGATGGTGAACTCACAGGATAGTATATGGAGAAAACGTAAGATGAATGGGGAATTTAGGGGTTTGGGAGGATCCTAGGCATTTAGAGAAGGTCTAGACGATTTGTACGAAGGTAGGGGAAATACTTTACCAGGTGGTAGGGCAGGTCATTCAGGGCCTCAGGGTGGCAGTTATGGAAGGTACCCAAGGCATCAGGGTCACACATCCTCCAGAGCTGAACTATAGAGAGCAGATGGTGGGAATATCCAGGAAGTTAGATAAAGGACAGGAACTGGAAACCAGTACCTGGCATTGTTCCTTATTCTGCTGGACAGTGAGCTCCTTAGCATCCCCTGGCCAATTTCCCTCGGGACACAAGAAGTCCCTAGTCCACCCACTCAGATTCTGGAAAGAAGAGGATTTGATCAGAGGCCCCATGGGATATGATTTTCCTAACCCCAGGTCAAGATCACCCTCTTTCAGTTCCCTGCTTTGACTGCCCCATTTTGATCACCTGCAATGAGGACATGTGCTGTGGTCTTCAGTCCAGGTTTCTTCCTATAGCGTAGCTCAGCTGCTGACCTTAGGGGCCCAGGAGGGAGACGCAGTCGGGCTCCAGGAAGTTCCAGGGACCCTTCTCCTAACAAGCTGGCCATAGCAGGGAACGGAGGTAGGAGACAAACAATGAAGATGCTGACCCAGCCATGGGGAACCTGTACCACCTCACACTGGAAGGAACTTATATTCTGGGGTTTTACCCTGTTCTGGGAGAAGAGGAGTTTGAGACTGAAATCAGAGGGGTCTGCAGGGGAGCTCTTAGATGGGAAGAGCGCACAATACCAGGAAGAGTAGGCATGGCTTGAGTTGGCAGGGGTATCCATTACCTGCGCAGACTCTGGACAAGGTAGGTAAAGGGACCCATAGGGTAGGGGTCTCCTTTGTTTCTAGCAGTCATAGCTTCTGCCCAATCCACAGTCTCCAAGGGTAGTGCCCACCATGTACTTATCACCCCATGAAGCTGGTCCAATGTTAGACCTGCAATTCAGTGTAACCTTCAGTCTCTGACCATCCCTATAGTGTCTCCCTCAGTCTTTTACTAAATCCCACAGTGTCCCCATTCATCCATTACCAAGTTCTACTGTGCCTCAAATCTCTCAATAAGCCTACAAAGAGAACCCCCCAAATTCCCTGAGATCACCCCCATTTCAAACTTCAACCTAATCTTGTTCCTCCCCCTACCCCCAACTAGCACCCCTCTCAGAGGCACTGAAACAGCCATAGGCTGAGCCCCAAACCACCCTTCTCCCAAGTGCCTCCCTCATTCATCCTGTCCCTGAGGACTGACCACTGCGTGTGACAGAGAGGGCAGCTAAGGCAAGAGGCAAAATGTCAGAGCCATGCTCCTGCTCCAAGACTCCTAGCATATGCTGTAGCAGCAGGGGCACAGTGGCTGGTAATGTCCGAAGTTGCTCAGACATCTAGGAAAAAGAGTCCGGGAGTCAGAAGATGGTTGTTAATATGATATAGGTGATGTGGGAAGGACCAGAGTGAGGAAAGGACATGTGAAACAGAAAGGATATAAAAGGGGGATGGGAATAAAGGTGAGAGAATGAGGGGTTAGAGTGGAGGGTTAAAGGATAGGGAAGGGAAGAGGTTAAGGGAAATGAGGGAATAAAAGTCAGAAGATGAAAATGGACTGCTGGTTGTAGAGTGAAGGGAAAACAATGACCATGGAAATGGAAGACAGTGGAAAGGGGAGGTATCCCCCCTGATCTGACCTGCTCATACAGTGTGAAGAGACGAAGGTGATCAGTGGCCAGGCGCAAGTAAAGAGGAAGAGCTGCCCCTCTCTTTGCCAGCAACAGCCGCATCTGGAGAGATGTGGGTGAAACTGATGAGGAGGAGGGACTAGGACCTCTAATCCTGGTCATCCTAAACTCTGCTCTCCCCACATCCCTTCTACCACAATGCAGATCCCCTGAAGAAAGATCTCTCCCTTCAGCTCCTGCTTCCAGGGTCTTAAACGATGGGACCACCTCACTCCATGACACAAATCTGTCTAGTGCCTTCCCTACCGCCTAAAAGTCTTGCCAGTTGGGCAATGGCAGCAAAATAGCTGAGGACTTAAACTCGGGATTGGAACTGCTCAGATGAGGACCTGACGAGATGCTTATCACCACCTGGAGAACTGAGATGAAGCTACTGGGCTGAAGGAGCTCTTTTGTCTTTCCTCAGGGTCAGCCGGACTATGACTGCTGCATACGTGCTGTCATTTCTGATTTGTCATCATTATGCTCCTTTCCCTTAGGTTTGCTATTCAGGATTTCTAAAACTGCAAATATTATCTTTTTAAATGAACTGACATTGCTTACTAAGAAATGTACCAAGGAAGAACTGCAGCCCCTTCCTTCCCTAGCTTCCTCCAAGGCCCAGCTAAAATCCTATCTTCTACAAGAAGCCTTTTCTAATTCCTATTAATGCTGGTGTCTTTCCTCCATTGACTACTTTCAATTTATCCTGTCTATAGCTTGCTGATCCATAGTTGCTTGAAAGTGGTGTTCCCCATCAGACTGCAAGCACCTTGAGAACAGAGACTGTCTTTTGCCTTTCCCTAGTCCCTTATCCCTAGTCCCTTATATTTTGCCTTTCCCTTATCCCTAGTGCTACTAAAAATAGGTACTTGTAGTTCCGGTCTATCATTACAGGCACATAACCGCACTCTTATACTAGCTCCCAGGCTCCCTCTGTACTCATCCCATCCTTCCAAGGGCTCCCTGCTCCCCACCTGATTATTGAAGGGTGTCTCTTCTAGCCGCTTTCCATACAGGGCCAGCTCCTGCCTCACCAAGTGGGCTCGTGCCGTTGGTTCCAGGGGTTTTAGGGCCACCACATGTGCATCTCGACGACATTGAAGGATATCCCCCAACCCTGTGTTTGCTGACATACTCATGACCAGGTGTACTTTCTTTAGAGATGAGAGAATAAGAGAGTGAGGTGGTAGATGGTCCTTACACCCCCTAGCCATTCAGAATCATTCACAAATTCCTCTGCTTATTTCATCGGTTAACTTCCCTATCCCCCAGCACATACCTGAGGCAGGATCTTTGGAATCCAATCTGAGATCAGTCGACCACTTCTGTCCCCTAGTTGGTCAGCCCCATCAATGACCAGCACAAGAGTCTGGCCAGAGCGTAGGGACTGAGCTGATTTGGGAAGCAGGGTCTGTAGTTCCCACACCAGTCCCCTGCGTTTGGAGAGAGAAAACCTCAGAGATAACCCGAGTGCAGTGAACAGGGAGAGACAGCAGCCTCCTCTCCCCAGGAGGGATGCCACTTGCTACTTATGCTAGATAAGAGCAAGTCACTTAACACCTTGGGACCTCAGTTTCTTCATCTATATAATGAGGGGGTTGGATGACCTTTAACATTCCCTTTAGCACTAAATTTATGAACCTATAGCCTGAGAGGGTGGAGAAATGCTTAAGAGGGAAGCTTACCGGTAGGTAGTTGGGAAAGGCCTGGAACACTGAAGCTGATGGTGCAAGTAAGTACAGAGGCGTCTGAGCAAGGTGAGGACATAGCTCTGATCAGGACGGGCTCCGACAAAGTGGAAGAATACTTGGGAGCCCATGGTGACCCCACAGGGAGCCTGTAAGGCTGATACTAGGGATGACTGTGGAGGTAGGAGAGGAGAAGCTGTAGTCAAAGACTTATCCTTAAGAATCCTGCTTCCTTCTGTTCTCTCAACCCAGCATACATAACTCCCATCACCCTCCTTCCCTCCATCCTCAACCCCGCCTGTACCAAGAAGGCTGTCTTGCCCTGTCCAGATGCCCCAGTCACTAGGCACAGACTACCGCTGCACTGCCGTAGCTGCTGGACAGTGTCCTTTAGGAGGCTGGGTCGAGCTGGACTAGGTGGACATTGTAGCTGCTGAAAGGTTGACTGTACAGTGTCATCATTCTCAGCGGATTCAGTGTCTTCCAGTCCTGACTCCGGCTAGGATGGACATGGAGAAGAGAATCTCAGGGTGAAGGGCACAGCTGTCCTCCATCCCTAGAGTCTGGCATCTGCTCCACGGCTCCCCTGCCTCAATCTACCAATCACCTGCTATAAACTTCTCCAATACCCCAATGTGAATATTGTTTGTCCTCTCAGTGCTACCCTCCAGCCCCTTCCCAGTGATCGTCACCGACCTGTATATAGAGTCTCTGGAGCAGCTCCCACACATGTTGCAACACCATCTGCCCGAACTCTTCCAGTCCTTTCACATATGGCCGGCCTGCTGCCACCCCACCCCACACACAAGAGTACCTGCAGGCAGAAGGAGCACCGCTCAGAGCCCAACCCCCCCCTTCCTCTAAACCACCCACAGCCAGGTCTTCTCTTCCCCCCACCCCCAACCCAGAGCAGGTGCTGCCTCTTCCACA
Organism: Petaurus breviceps papuanus; assembly: GCF_028583685.1. Classification (NCBI taxonomy): domain Eukaryota; kingdom Metazoa; phylum Chordata; class Mammalia; order Diprotodontia; family Petauridae; genus Petaurus; species Petaurus breviceps. Next base: position 7,779,703 of record NW_027186296.1, on the reverse strand, counting down.
TTACCTGTGGCAGGTGACACCCTCCCGTTGGTCCAGGTAGCTCTTCAGTTCTGAGATTCGCTCTGCAGCCTCTTCTGACTCAGAGGCAAAGTCAGTTTTCCAGGCATCCGGCACAGAGCTGGTCAACCAAAGACATGCCCCACCCCCAGTTGTAAGACTAGAACCCAGCTCCCCACCAAAGAGGATGGAGACCCCCACAGAACATGCTTTGAAACACACTGTCTACTAATCTAAGGCTATCCTGGGCCTACAAAGAGAAGCCACGTGCTCTTCCTGTCCCTCTGTTTCTCTTCCTAGCATCACAGTCAGGAGTGCCTATGGGGTGATCAGGAGGGAATAGAGCCCAGCACTCAGGGTATGCTATGGGTGAGAGGGAGGGGGCAGTACCCAAAGAACAAAGCTCAGGGCTTCTGTGAAGCCAAATCTGGTGGGAAGCAAAGTACCTGAGGAAGCTGGAGTCTCTCAGGTAGATGAGAGCTGGGGTCAAACACTGGTGGCGGGAACCTCTATTTAAAAACTGCATCACCTCCATCTCGGTCACAGAACGGCCAGATGGATAATCCTTTGCCTGAGAGATGGGAAGAGAGAAGACTTCATTCTGGGCCAATGGATGCCTCCCTTTCTCAAGACCTTATTCTAGGCAGGTTCCCATAGGCCTTTAATAATCCTCCTTTATAGAGGCTAAGGCAAAAAAGCTAACAGACCCTCCCTGTTGGATCTAACCTTGTCCAGCCAGCTGACACATAATCCTTAAGAGGAAACCCTTCCCAATATGCCCTTCATCCTAGTCTTAGTTCCCTATCACCTATCTAAAATCCTCAGGAGAAGGAACATAACATAATGGCAGAGTGTTGGTTCTCAAAACAAAAGACCTGGGTTCAAGTCCAGACTCTGCCACTTACTACCTGAATAACCTTAGGCAAGTCACTTACACCAACTCATCTCCATTTCCTCATCTGTAAAAATGAAGGAATTGGACATCTGTGGTCCCTTCTAACTCTCAATCTGTGAAACTATGAGCCCAGCAAGACCTCCTCCTTGGCTCAGATCCCATCTTTTTGGTTCCTTCCACATGCCCTCCTTTCCCAAGCTGCCTTACCCAACGGAAGTGTGGATGGTCAGGGAGGCTGTAGCTGGGAGGAATATGGCCATAACGGGAGCCCAGGATCCCCACAAAGAGTTGTGAATTTTCCACCTCCCCTAAGCACAACTGCAATTGTCTACAGACAAAAGAGAAGGAGAATTATGGCTGGTACCATCTCCTCTAAGGAGTGTCCCCGGGTGGGGAAGAGAAGAAACAAACTAATACATGGGAATAACTGTTAAGTTATGGACATGGAGCAAGAACCATCAGTACAGGGAAGACAAAAATGAGGTAGGGAGACCACTGATTTTGGGATGGGAACTCTGGAGTTAGATAATAGATAAGAACAGCTAAGAGTACCCACATTTCTTCCACACTCCCAAATTCCTAAACCACTTGTTTTGTGTCACGAATCTACATGCATCGACTCCAAAATACCCTAAAACTCTCATGCCCTGACCTTTTGCCCCCCACCTTTTCCAATAACCCTCTTCTGTTCATGTGGGTCTCCTCCAAAACAACTCAGCAGCCCATATGTTTCTGGTATCCCAGGACCACATCACCTATTCATTTTCCTTACTCTACTGCACACACCTGTCTTTTCGGGTCTCCTCCTCAGTAACTCCCCAGCGCAGGTCAATGCCGCGTAGGTTGATGTGGTGGTGGGCTGCACGGGCCTGCAGGGCAGGTAGCACTGAACGCAGCAGCAGGTCCCGTTCCCCATGCATATCCAAGAAAGTAGATGAGATGAAAACACGGACACTGCGCCAACTGGAGGCAGAGCAAGGCCCAGGCATCAGCATGGCTCAGCTTAGAGATCACCCCACACCTAAATCCCAGAGAGGCTGCCAGGGTCCTAGCACAGCCTTAGTCAGAAGTAGACCTGGGGCCTGGAGATATCAGCTAGTGGGCATAAAAGGATCCAGAGAACAGTTCTTTTGGGAACCACCTGTCCATAGTCGTGGCTTTGAAAATACAGCATGCAAACCACACCTGTCCCTCCCAGTATTTACTGCTTTCTCTGTATGTCATACAACTCTCAGCAGAGATTTGCAGCATGAGTACAAGGAGAGGACCTGATAGGAACCTTACCCCTGGACCTTATAGAAGGGGTTCACCCCTACCCAGAAATGAGAAGCCATGACTCTGTGTATGGGAAAAGGTATGTCACTTTCAAAGATCCCTTCATGCACCAGAGCCCATCAGCCTTTTTAGCTTTCCCAATCCACCCTCCCCAGACTGACCTATGCTGGGAAGCAGGGGGCAGGGGGCCTGGTACCGTCTCCTCTAAGGGCCTATCAGGTAGAGTCTGTGCCTCCCCTCTTTGGGGTGGGATCTTGAATATCTTATCCATTTGGCCCACATGTTCCAGGAGACGAGACATCCCACGTTCTGAAATAAACCTAAGACATAGCAATAAGATCAACAATGGCCAAAGGGATTGAGGGGAAGGGTGAGAATCAGAGTACTATATGGATTTTCCATTGATCAGGGGCTAACAACTATAAAGGATCCAAGGAAAGGATGGTCAGCACATGAACAGCACAGCCTATTGGTCCTGGCTTAAAAGAGCATCACAGTATCAGGCCATGTTTCTCACAGGCGTCAACAGATTCACTCTTTAGATAGTGGCAGTTGTGGGTACAGGAAGGAATAGTAATTGAGGTTATAGGAGTGAACAGTTAGGTCTGCACAGCTTAGTACTTCTTAAAGAAGAAGGTATTTGATTAAGATTTAAAAATAGTGGTAGAAGGGGAATGACTTAAGAGATGTTGGAGTTCAGAGGAAAGAAAATGCGCAAAAAAAATGAGGCTGAAGAAAGACGGGCTCAAGCAAGGCTGAAAGTGATGGAGAAGTTTATAATTTGGAGGTGGGCTTTATTTTGGGTGGGGAAAGGAGTGTAGGCCACTAACATGAGTCTTCCTAATCCCTCTTGTTTCCCCCTTCCCCCGAATCCCAATACCCAGGGCTCACTTCAGTATTCCATCGGTGCAGCCTGTGAGGATGACATCATTGGGGTTCATACTGAGTGAACTGGAAAGGGGAAAGAGAGAAAGTGATATAATATGGCCCAAATAAGGAAAAACTGTAATGGTAAAAACCATCCAAAATTAGAAAGGGCTGCCTACAGAGTGAGTTTCCCATCAAGATCGGTCTCCAATGCAGAGAACTTGTCAAGGTTGTTACAAAGAAGAGTTATTCTTTTGGTAGTTGTCTCACCCAACTGCATGTGCTTTCTACAATATTGCTCTAAGGGGAGGAGTCATGGGATTCCTCACCCCAAGCTCAGTTGACGTCATATAAAACGTAGTCACATAGGATGGGGTTATTTAATGTGTAAATCAGATGTGTCTATGCTGTGGTCTTTTTGTTAGGTGAGAGAATATCTTCCTGATATTCTGATATTCTCTGAAGAGAAAAATGCGATTGGCTTAGCAAACTAAATAGCCATCCCTCTGGCTCTAAACTAGTTAAATCTTTGGATGAATTTCAGAGATCAGAGACTCTGTGGATAGACTCCATGCAGGAGGTAAGGAAAGAATTTTCTGGCCTCTCTCTCTACACAGTAGCCACATTGCTTTGAAGGGGAACTACTGAACCAGTAGAAGACATGGATTCTTCGGGGGACACACCCTCCAGATAGACACAAATACAGAGAAGACTGTCCCCTGTGGGAGGAAGCAGCCTCAAGGTGCCAGACAGAAATAGACCCTGGGAACTCAACTGTATAATCTGCCGCAGAAAGATTCTTTGGCTTGTACTCACTGAGCCACCTGGCCACCCCTCTACAAAGATTCTAAACCTAGGAAAAGCTAGGTGAGTACTCCATGAATAAAGAGAGGCTTTCCAAGCCCATCAGTGTCAGGAGTTGTGAGCTGCTATACTATCAAGCTGAGCCCACTATTTCAAAGGACATGGTATGTATTTGTGGGAGACTGTACCCCAGTGGGGGAATGATTTATAACTACTATTCTTATTATATCACTTGAGTTAAATGCCTTAGATAAGAACTAGTTTAAACTACTGACTGACTGATTGTTAATGGGGGAAGTACATTGTGGGCCTTTGTGAGCTATAGTGTTTCAGGTACAGAGTTACTTCTGGAAACAGAGCTACTCTATAGTGTTATTCCTGGAACCTGAGGTAGCAGCTACAATCCTCAAGCACAAGCTGATGGTGTAGGCAGGGGGAGTGCTATGCTATACTACCAGAACCTGTGAAGGGTACACTCTGACCTATCAGGACACTACTATTCTCTAGCTGTTGGAGAGGATATGCAAGGTGAGACCAAGACTTCCTAGGCTCAGGTCATAGTCCAATACTGAGTTGCCAACCCCAGGAAAACCCCCCCCCCAACATTTTTAAACCTGTGGTGGGGCAATGACAAGCTAAAGTTTGGGAGTTGGGGAGTGAGATCACTGGATAGAGGAAAGAGATAAGAAAAGACTCGAGTGGATGGCAAGGTTAGCTGGGAACAGTAGGACCTATGACAAGTAATAATAAATTGTCTCATTCTTGCATCAGGTGATTAGGGAAAGAAGGATGCAAGGAGGAAAAATAGACAGCCTTACCCAGGATGCATCCCAGTTAAATCAACTCCCACAAAAAGGCATTTGGGATTCACACGCTGCCAGAAGAATTGCTTGGCAGACCCAAACTCAGGCAACTCCATGGTGTCACCAACAAAGATAACTGTGTCTATCTGTAGAATAAGTAGGAGGAGCTCATATTAGAGGGAAGAAAAAGTCTGAGGGGCTTGTTGGGGATGTGGGAGAATTGATAAAGTATAAAGAAGAGAGTTTGGGGGTCAGCGGAAACTTTTCTGGGAAGAGAAATCCAGATATGCTCCCTTGATTCAAGAGTAATGCCTGATATCACACTTAGGGGCATATAAAGGTAAGGAAAGAGTTGATGTAGGAAGTACTGATGGACAGCACACATTTGAGTCTAGAGGAAAGATATGGAAGAGCTGGAGTTAAAACATGAGGGTCAAGAGAATGGTGTATCAATAACATGAGTTAAGAAGTTTGGGACTTGGAGACAAGAGTTCACTTTCTCTGAGTCAAACTTACTGGCACCCGCTTAGTGACCATGTCCAGCAAATATAGAGCAAAAGGATGATCGTCTGATTTTGATTTCTCTACAGCCATGTCCTAGGACAAACAGGATCGGTATTTGAATCAGGAAGAAAGGAATGAGCAGGTTGGTCATTCAGGCCACCTCTGAGTACATATCCATCTCTGTCCATTCCTACCCACGAGGGCTATTTCAGGTCCATCCATCCATCTATCCATGGGCTCATCTAGTCAGACTATGCTTAGGCCCATCTCCTTTATCTATCTTGCCTGTGCCAACCCATCCAGACTTTGCCCAGGCCTTTGCCTAACTGCCCATATCTCACCTCCACAAACCCCACCCAACAGAGCGTTGGGCTCACCTCTATCTGTGTCTTGAGTTCAGTTGCAGTCTTCAGAATGCCCTCCTCTGGATTAATCACAGCTTTCTTCAAAGTACGCCTTTTATAAAGTAATAGCTCAGCTTGCTCAGCACGGGCCATAACCATTGCAACCAAAAGTAACACATGATTCGGAGAATTCTATTTGAGTGAACAGAGGAACAGAAAGAAGGGTAACTCCCTACTTTAAAAAGAGACTCCTACCACAAGTAATGATGACTACGGAGAATTCAAAGAAGCAGAGAAAGACATATGAAATGATGAAGAACAGAGAAAGTAGGAAGAAAACATTATACATTTTGATAAACAATCTGGAATCAACATACATTTAAAGACATGAAGAAGTGACATTCCTGTTGTATATACATAGTAAAGAAACCAAAAAGGATAAGGAAAATTAGGATAATGTGACATCTATGTTAAAGTTAAGACACAGAGCCTTTGTGGAAGGGCTAACATTTAGCAAATAATAGAAGTCTCAGACCCTTTGTACAATCATTTATGACATGCTGGGGTTGTGTGGGGAAGAAGCCGTTTCAGCCTGCATGCTCATCTTTCTTAATTTCTTTTCTTATGTCTTTGTCCATATCTATCTAGATGTGTTTATCTATAGCTATATGTATGCCTTATAATTTGCCAGTGAAAATGAAAATTAAATTTCTATTAAAAGAAAAGCAAACAAATATACTCCCACATGGTCCTGAAATTTGAACTACTCTCCCCAGGCACCTGTTGGAAGGAGCAACTCCTAAGGGATGTTGTTTGAGAACATAGCATTTGGTGTTGACAAGTGGTCTCCTGGCCATCCCTCTGGAGACTTGAGGAGGCAACATCCCTCAGGGGATTCTTTAGAATACAACCTGAGAGAAATGATTATTTTCCATAATATTAATAACCCATTCTTAATTAGAATCCAGGCTTTTTATTTCCTCATTCAAGAACCAGCCCCTGTAGATCAGTCAGTCAATTTTTGAAGGCCATGGCTGATAGATGAAATGGCCCTAATTCTTGGGGAACATGGGGAAGAACCCTACTCAACTAGGAGACCTTCTGTTTAGGGTGTAAACAGAATCTAATCTAATCCAAGTGAATTCTTGCCCTCAGGGAATAAAGTCTCTGTCCCCACATCCCTGCACTGGAGTTTAGGGTGACTCAGCTCATGAAGGGAAAAACCAACCAGAGTGTCTGGGTGGAGATGGATGCTGCAGTCCAGACTGCTAGAGGTGGCTGAGGCTCACCCACAGTCACTAAACTAGTCAGAGGTGGGATCTGAACCCAGATCTTCCAGGCTCCAAGTCTAGCATTGTTAGTCACTATGCCTTGGTGCCTCTTTTACATACAAACATGATATTTATTAGTAATCATGATAACAAATGAGGTTAGAAAATACACAACAGGGATATCCTCTCTATAAGCAGTAAGGGATCAAGCCTCATGCCTAGTGACAGAACTCAAGTCCTTTTTTTTTCGTTTTTTTCGTTTTTGTTTTTGGAAGGGGCAGGGCAAGGCAACCGGGGTTAAGTGACTTGCCCAAGGTCACCCGGCTAGTTAAGTGTTAAGTGTCTGAGGCCAAATTTGAACTCAGGTCCTCCTGACTCCAAGGCCGGTGCTCTATTCACTGTGCCACCTCGCTGCCCCAACTCATGTCTTTTTAAAAATTCAGCAACAAAGGGCAGACGGCTTGTGGGGTACTTGTTAGGGAGAGTCAAGTCCAGGGAAGTAGACCACCTTCATAAGGGTCTCCAGCACCCCCTCCACCTTCCAACCCCTCATTTTGGCATAGTTCCATAACATCCCACCTCCCCCTTTTTGTTTACCCTTTTTTTATCTTGGGGCCGACCAGGACTACAGACAATCAGGGTGCGTCCAGGCAACGGTGGCAAGTTGTGCTGAACAGAAAGGTTCATGGCTGTTTCCAGGGCCTGCTGGTAGCGCTTCATCATCTCCCAGTCTTGCTTCCACTGGCTATGGGAGAGAGACAAAAAGACCCCAGAGAGAAACCCCAAAGTTTATTTCCCTACTTTTCTGAGGAAAGATGGGAGGTTCTTCCAGGGAGCACACAGTCCCATCCTCCTCTCTGACTCCTCACCTGCACAGCAACCCCCTGAGGCAGGAAGCACTGACCAAGGCTCTCACAGCCTTCTCTCCAACAACTCCTCCACCAAAAACTTTGTCATGGACAAGAAAGAGGGGATCCTTCCAAGGTTTCTACCGCAAATCACATGTGATTATGCTTGGATAAGAATAGTAATAGTGGCTAGCATCTATACAACACTTTAAGGTCTGAAAAGCACTTTGATTATTATCTGTTATTATGACCCCCATTTTACAAATTAGGAAGAGGGTGGTTAAATGACTTGCCCAGGGTCACAGAGTGAGTGCTTCTGGCAGAACTTGAACTCAGGTCTTCAAATCTACCTAGCTGCCTTTAAAAGGCTCATTTAGTGCAGCAAGACAATTTCATTTACTTAGGAAAAAGTAAGAGGACTAAGGCATAAAAAGGGGCTGAGGCAAAATTGAGAATCATACAGAGAAGATAAAAAATGAAAAAAAAATGGAACCACATCACAAATGATCTGAGAAATAAGACAGAAAACCAAAAACTGGGACAAAGACTGATGGAGGCCTTCAGAGATGCACAGAGACTGAGACACATAGCAAAGAGGAACAAAATCCAAAGTGAAGATACAGTGAATGCCTAGATCAATCAGGAAGTAGTCAATGAGAACCAACGATGATGCTCCAGGCGCTGTGCTAGGTGCTTGGGGTACAAAGATACAAACACTTCTTCTATGGGAGGAAAGGAGAATGGGGCAAAGGAGTGGGGTGGAAGAAGAGGAGATATAACAAGTGAGTGTATCTGTGGGCGACTGACGTGTGATGTCACCAACGTAGGGGATTCCTGACAAGGAACTTTCTCTACCAGTGCAGATTGGCTGCATTTCCCATAACTGATAATCTTAACTGCCTGTAACACTGACAGATTCCATGACTTCACTGGGTTACGTATACAAAAGATATAAGATAAGAGGCAGGACTTGGACCCAGGTCCTCCTCACTCTTGGAGTGGCTTCTCCATCCACTGTGCCCATGGTGTCAAACTCAAATAGAAACTGATCCCTGTAGGCTGCACATTGACTTAGAAAATCACAAATTAACATTAACTATGTTGTGTTACATTTTTAATTTGTTAAATACTTCCAAATTACATTTAAATCTGATTAGGGCAGCACTGGAGAGCACTGTGGGTTACATGTCTGACTCATCTGCCCTGTGTCTCTTGTAAATATTTGGGTACATACAAAATATACATAAGCTGATTTTAAGGGAAAGGAAAAGCCTCATTGGAAGGCTTTTCAAGAGAAGACTCTTGAGTTGAGTTCTTGATGGAGATTAGCAAATTTAAGGAGCCAATGGGAAGAGACAGAAATGGCATACCATATTTTTGACTGAAACTTAAGAGTGTATTTTATTTTATTATGAGTGTTGAGTAAATTATATCATTTGAGTTCTTACTAGTTTATTATAATTATAATAATGAGTTTATGTTATGAGTATATAATGAATTATAATAGCATATTATTGTATATGATAATATCTTATTTTTTATTTGAGTATGTTATATTCATATGAGAGTATATGAAGAGAAATTTGGTGGTGGTGTTCAGTCATGTCTGATTCTTTGCGATGTCATTTAAGGTTTTCTTGGCAAAGACTGTAGTGGTTTGCCATTTCCTTCTCCAACTCATTTTACAGATGCTGAAAGTGAGGTACACAAGGTTAAGTGACTTGCCCAGGGTCACACAGCTAATAACTGTCTGAGGCTGGATTTGAACGCATGAAGATGAGTCTCCCTGACTCTAGGGGCAGCACTTTATCCACTTCACCACCTACCTGCCCTTTGAAGAGAAATAATGTATAATAAATCTTTAAATGTTGTGAAGAGCTTTAAATGATTTTTAAAAGGAGTTTAGGTGGGGCTAGGTGGCACAATGAATAAAGTGCTGGCCCCGGACTCAGGAGAACATGAGTTTGGATCCGGCCTCAGACACTTAACACACACACACACACACACACACACACACACACACACACACACACTAGCCGTGTAACGTTGGGCAAGTTACTTAACCCCGATTGCCCTCCAAAAAGGCAAAAAAAAAAAAAGAGTTTTGATTGTATCCTATAGGTAATTGGAAACTACTGTAGTTTATTGGAAAGGGAATAACAGAAATAGAGACAAAAGTGAAGACAGGAATAGAGACAAACTATTAGGTTTTATGGTCCCTATTGAATAAATTTAAATGTGAAATTTCCAGTGCTAGAGAAAACTATGGGCTAGGGAGGTCTAAAGCAAACACATTAATGAATATGCCTATATCTTTATAAAAAGACAGTTGGTATCACCAGTGTCCCTTTTTTAATGTCACCTCCTATTCTTCTCCCCTCTCAGGAATGCACATGCACACGTGGGGCACACTCACTTAATCCTGGTCAGCCGAAGCTTTTCCCGCTTGAAATGTTCATATAGCACAGGCACCAACATTGCAAACCGAAGGTCTTTATTAGTCAGCTGCTCCCGTGACTTCGGTATCTGTCCCTTCTTCCCCAGTCTTTCTAACAACTCCCGCATTATATCCACATTATGAGGAATCGGTCCTGAGGTATAAAGACATCAAAGCGATCTGAGGAAAAACAGCTTTAATTTTGGCCTGCTTGATTTCTAGAAATTCTTCCTTGCCCCTCCCCACAGACCCTGCCCCAAGAATGTTAGAGATCTCTGTTCCCTCACCCCCATCTATCCCTCTGGGAAATGGAAGCAAAGGTTAAAACTGTTCCTTGTGCTTTCTTTGCTCTCTCCCAGAAATGGGAAAAGTGTGGGGAAATGAGGGCAATGATGGGTAAACGGTACCAGAGTTGCGGAGTTGCCTCTCCAGGTCACTAATGGATGTATGGGCAGAAAGAAATCGGAATGGAAGCTGCCGACTGCGGATCACTGATTCCTGGGGTGGAGACAGAGGTGTGAAGGGTTATGGTAGATGGGAGGAAACTGGGAAGGGGGAAGTGGTAGAAGAAGGAGAAATGGAAAAGTGAAAGGAGAGAACTGTGGGGAGGGAGAACAAGATGAATGGTAGGAAAAGAAAGAGATGAGAAGGAAGAAATGAATGACAGGAAGAAGATGTGACTGGATCCTCACTTCTTATGTACTCACTTTCTGTCGAAGCTATGCAACCTTTCTTCCCAAGAAGTCTTAGCCCTTAAAGGGTGAGTCTGTTATCCTCCTAACTGAAGCCCCACATAACTGACTTGCCAAGTACTATTCTTCCCTAAGAAAATAAACCTTATGGATAAGCTCACTCCAATCCCACCTCCATTCACCTCTCTTGCCCCAAATCAAGGTGCAGCATATGTCCATACCCACCCACCCCTGCAACAACCACATGGCTCAGGAAGGTTCTCTCAGTATTTCCACACCTTGCGCTCCAACTGCTGCAGGATGCGTTCATGGTGCCGGGAGCTGATTCCGACTCGAAGCAGGCTGCATAGGTTCCTCAGCATGGCCATGTAGGGCAACTTCCCACTGTCTAAAGAAGGAAAGAGTTATTTCACTTGTTACAGAGTACAGAGAGAAGAGAAGGGTGTAATGGACCCTATAACCCAGATCAAAAAGCTCCAGTGGATGGGTCTAGGGGGAGATGGTGCCAGATAGAAAGATTCTGATGGAGAAAGGATATTAAAAAAAAACAACCAAACTATTTTGTTATACTGAAAATGGGTTTACAGCTTTAGTAAGAGGCAAAAAATAGTTTGACCTGAAGTTTGGAATTTATAATTCAGAAAATTTCTGAGATGTCTTTTTCAGTAAAGATAATCTCACTACTACCACCAAATGTGTTGTTTCCATCACTAAATTTGATTTAGATTTATAAAACATCCTCTTTGGACATTGAAAAGTTCCTCCAAGGCCAGGAGACAAGGAATCATTTTTCATTAAAAATAAGGAATTTTAATTTCATTTCATTAAAAATAAGGAATCATGAGATTCTCATGAGCATCACTAATGAGAAATAAGACCAGATGGCCATGGATGGATAGTGGAAATGAGATGTGCAATATAAAAAAGCAATTATACTTTCCACATAATCTAAGAAAAGTTTTACTAAGTTTTGTGACTATGCATTACAACTACTCCCATGATGGTAAAGCAAAATACATTTGTGACAAAAATCCCATTGAAATTACAATAGTTTTTATTCAACAATATATCACAAACACGCCACCAGTAGCTGATAACTCTGAGTATGCCAAAAAAAAAACCCTACTGAGGTTCACAGAAGGCTACCCAGAGCAGTTTTCCCAACACATTACTAGGCATTATTTCTATAACTTGTATAGCTGCCACCAGGATGGCTAATTCTACTCAGGATATCATACAACCCACAGTCATGCTCTCCTCCCACATATGCATAGGTGATGTTAAATTTTAAGATTATCAGATTTTTTATTAGCTCCTGGCCTTCTCCTGAAATCATGTTTCCAAAACTAGATAGAAATATAATTAGGTTATATGGGCTGAAGTGAATTGAATGCCTCGTGTATGGTCTATACTCAATAAATATACTTTGAAATCAGCCTCTCTATGTACATGAGAACATAGCTTGAGGTAGAAGGGGCCCTAGAAATAATTTTAACCCAATTTTGTACACTCTACACCTAGCTTTTATCACTGGTGGTTGGCTCAAATTTCTTTCAGAATTCTTTACATAAAGTTAAATTTGCATAATGCCAAAGACACTGGAAAATGCCTTTGTATCAGGAATGCTAGCCAAAAAAGGCTACCTGTAATCCAGATGGTATATACAACTTCAACAATTTTTCCTTCCTGACTAAAAAGCATATCTATCTTGTCCTAAAGATTCACAGTGAGAGAGAGGGGTTAGGGTCATTTTTTTCATGACCAACCTAAGTGATACTGCCATATTTAGCTAGCCCATAGATGAGCATCCTAGGTTGGTAGTCAGTAACATCTACCAGGTTGGGTTAATAGTGAAATTAGTAAATAAATGCTCATTTGTATTTCCCAGGGTTGAATACATGAAACCTTCAACAGTGGTCCAAGCAGCAAAAGTAGATGAATGATAATTTTTTTGAAGCACAAGAAGGAGCTTGGTTTCATCTCTCCTAAGGCCTCATGGATAGGATAGCAATAGGAAGGGAGTCAAGGGAAAGTATAGCCAAAGGATTTTTTTTCTTTTTGGAGGGTGGAAGGTAGGGCAATTGGGGTTAAGTCATTTGTCCAAGGTCACACATCTAGTTTTGTGACAAGTATTTGAGGCCGCATTTGAACTCAGGTCCTCCTGACTCCAGGATGGGTACTTTATTCACTGCCCCACCTAGCCACCCCCCAAAGGATATTTTTTTAAAAAACTATTTTGCTGGGGTGGCTAGGTGGCGCAGTGAATAGAGCATCGGCCCTGGAGTCAGGAGGACTTGAGTTCAAATGTCGCCTCAGACACAACACAAAAATTAGCCATGTGACCTTGGTAAGTCACTTAACCCCAATTGCCCTCCAAAAAAGCAAAAAAAAAAAAAAAACCCAAACCCAAAACTATTTTGTTACATTGAAAATGCATTTACAGGGGTGGCTAGGTGGCGCAGTGAGTAAGAGTGCCAGCCCTGGCGTCGGGAGGACACGGAATCGGTTCCGGCCTCAAATACTTAACACCCACACAAAAAAACTGGCTGTGTAACCTTGAACAAGTTACTTAACCCCAATTGCTTTAAAAAAGAAAAGAAAATGCATTTACAGCTTCACATTAAGAAAGCCAAGAAGAAAGGCTTCTTAAAGAGGAAAAGAAAACTAAGGTAACAACAAATTCTCCTCATATGTAGGAGTAAACTTGTTATCTCTGTGGGAAAATGGGATAGCTGAAATTATAAAGACCTAGTGACCAAAGTAGTACATTTCCCAAACCTAGTTACCCCATCCCATGGTCTCAGTAAACCAAGGAAGAGATCCAGCAGAGATCAATCTCTGTATATTTTTGATTCCTAATCATTTAAGCAGAGACTGCATATGATAAAAAGGAGAAAGCAGACAGAAATCTGCCCGTTTGTTGTATTTCTTCCTAAAGGATTCAAATAGTACTTTCCTTTAAATTGCAAGCATACAAATGTGATGGCCATTTACATGACAGTTGTCCTATTTTAATGAAGCTCTATTTCTATAAAGAAAATATAGACTGGAGTGTGTGCCAAATACTCTAAGGCATTATCTAAGAAAGAGCTACACTCTTCCCTCAATAGAGACCACTATACAATAGGTGGAAGCCTCCTAAACGACAAATATTGGCTCCAGAAGACCCCAACCAACCACTAGATAGTATATCTTTCAAATTCAACCCTATTTCGGCAACAGAACAATCACAGAGAGAGAACTATAAAGAGATACTATTCCATAAGGCTCAGACTATATATAAAGAAGAATGGTCCATAAATAAAACTTAAATAGGGAAGGTTCATTATACCAATGAGCCCCTCCCAGACAGAGGCTTTGTTCCCCTTCTGGCTCAGCTCTCGCTCCCAGGTCTCTGGCTGCGGAAGCTTCATCCGGGTCCCAGCTCTCCTGGAATCCCAGGGACCAGGTAGACGGCTCCTGGAGAACGACTGCAAGTCTGAAGGGTACCTGGAATGGGGTGGAAGACAGAGAGAAGATAGTTTTAGTATCACAGGCATCTGGTATTGGGTAGGTAGGAGTAGGTTTGAGGAAGAAAAGGGTCTGTGGTTTAATTAGTCAAAGTTCCCCAGTCATTATTGTAGAGACCAAGGTCTTAGGCCATGGAGTTGAGGGCATGGACAAAACAAATTTACAAGTAAATGGCTATGGGGGAGCTGAATGCCCTGATGTGATTTTGGGTCTGTGGGCCCTGGAAATCAGGGTCTGGACTGTGCCTGACTTACCTGCAGCCCAGCAGGGCCTTGACATTCTGTACAGGGTCCCGGATATGCAATCGTCGTATCAACTTCTTCAGTGTAAAATCTGATGGTTTCTTTTGCACTGGTTCTGTATAATAGGCCCTCATAAACTGTAGGGATACATGCAAGGCCCCAAAGTAACTTTTTCATCCACAGCTATAGCTCTCTGCTATAGTATCTCTTTATAGTTCTCTCTCTGTGATGTTCTATTGCTGAAATCGGGTTGGATTCGCAAGACATATAGAGAGAACAGGGAACTAAGATTCCCCTACACATCCTGTTCCCTGTACCTTGGATCCCTAATTGTTCTCTCCATCCTGCCAGATGAAAATAGAAGGAAATGAGCATCACTTAACAAAGTGTAAACACTTAGTTAATATTATGCTTCTTCTATGCGTGTTAGACTTGTGAAGGGTGGTCATGTGATGGTTTTATCTGTTAAATAAGAGGGAGAAAGGAAACTGAATATTTGGGGACAGAGTAAGGGAAACTAAAATTTTCACTCAGATCTACTCAACAATTAAAACACTAGAGCAAGGTGAAGATGGAAAACTGACAGAAATTGAATGCCAGAATTTTCTCTGAAGGGAAACACCCAAAATTGGGATAAATTGTTAGGCTAAATAGAGAAAAGGTCACCATGTGAGAAAAGGTTTGAGAGAACAGATTACAGAATAAAGTCTGAAGATGTCATGGAGAGTCACTCTGAAAGTTTATTAGTATTATTGGATTTTTTTTTACTTATGTTCTGTAAGCATTTCCTATGATGTTGATATGCTTAGCCTAATGATCAAGCTCTATAGAACATTATTAAAATGCAAACTTTTCCATACTGTTCACTGGTTGATCTACTTATTTAAATTTCCAGGAAAGGCAGTATGGTGAGGTTAATATATACAGTACATCAGCTTAGAGACAGAAAAACCTGCGTTCAAATCCAAATACTCAATGGTTATGTGACAAAAAGCAAGTCGCTTAACTTCTATATGCTTCAAGCAATTCTATAGTATTTATCTACTAAGACATCTCCAAAGCAGGGTGTACCCCTGCAGTGCTCATTGAAATTACTGGCATTGATTACGAGCTTAATTTTCTTGGGGAATGGCATCCCACCTTGAGATCAAGTAGTCATTCACCTGGTGAGACATGCTTATCTACTGACACCTGGTGGGAGTAGAATATATTACAAGACAGAATGAAATGAAGGGAAAAGAAATGTACATGTCTTGCTTCACTCAGGAGCTCAATCTAGCTGCCTGCCATCAGCTAAGATACTGAGACATGCGTCTCCCCTCCTCTATGACGAACAGTTCTGAACAGATGTCACCCATGTCCCACCCCCACCCCACCACAGGTGTCCTGTGACCAGGAACTCACCGCTTTTTGATGACAGTTAAAGGTCTTATATATTTTAGTCGAGTTGTACCACTTCCTTTGGCACACGTTTTCTGACTTCTGTAGTATGACAACAAAAGCAGTAATTAGGGTACTGCTCATCCATAGCACTCCTGGGGCCCTTCTCTGGCAGCGAAGTCTCAATTCTATGCTTTGGTCACCACAGGGTAAAATGGAGAACTCCTTTCCAACCTTCCAGCCCAGGCTAGTCATCTATCTCTTCAATTCCCACTGGTGCTATATCCTTTTGAATTTCTCTATCATGCCCACTTGGGATGCCTTCCCTTCCCACCCAGCTCACTCTTCAGATTCCTTTTGTGTGTTGTCTTCCCCTACCATTAGATTGTGGGCAGGCACTGTCTTTCTTTCTTGTGTTTTCATCCCCAGCACTTAGCACATGTTTATTGAATGACTAACTTAGCTCCCCAGTTTTAGGAAGAGGGTGGTCTCTTCTCACATCACCCCAATCCCCTCTGACTTGTCTGGCCCCTTTTGTTCCTAGGTAATTAGCAGCTCTTAGGGAAGAAACTGCTCAGTCTACATCTCCCAGAGGTAGAATGGTTTCTGATTCATTCTTCCTAGGAGATCACAAAGGGGAAGGAGGGCCAGATTATATCTATGATTGGGGCAGGAAAGGTCACTGACTGGACGTCGGGGGTGCCGCCGTCTTTTCTTAGCCCGGTGTTCCCGTAGGTTGTATTTAGCCAACTGGTACTCATCAAACTGGGCAAATTTGTCTGTCATGGCAGCACGGAGACAGGCAGGCATAGGTATCAGCTTCCCACTGGGCTCCCCAGCCAGGTTCTGTTAGTAAGAGAAGAGTGAAATTGGACTCAAACTCCAACACACAGATTGAGAATGGGAAGAGCAGGTCAAAATACGGAGCTAGAGCATTGAAGGGATAATGAACTTAAGGCGTCATACAGGGGTCAGAGGATATCAAGCAGAGAGGAAAAAAGGAAGGAGAAGGGCAAGGGTTCACTGAGAAGTAAAGGAGACAGGTCAATCTATGAATATCCTCTGTGCTATAGCCTCAATGGAGATAGAAGAGAATTTGTTTTCTAAAGATGTCAGTACTATACAGCGGAAAGAGCACCAGCTAAGACACCGCTAAGATCTGGATTCTAGTCCTAACTGTACCGTTTCTTTCCTTGTGACCTTGGGCAGGTTACATGTGTCAGTCACCCAGGACAATTCATCAGAGGAAGATATAATACAAAGAACATAAAAATACAGCAGGTCAGAGATAAAGCCTATGGGACTCTGAAGGAAGAGACTGGAAAAAAAGAGGGGAAAAGAAGCAAAGTTTGAGCTTGTATGTAGAAGAAAATTAAAATATGATTGCTGGTGAATTTATTTTCTTTTATTTTGAGCCAAAGAACCCTGATCAAAAAGTCAGAAAACCTGGGTTCCAGCTTTGACATAACCTGTGTGATCTTGGAAAATTATTCTACCTCTGTGGGCCATAGGCTTATCATCTGTGAGTAGATTGCATCTTCAAGCTCTGAAATGCTACAATCTAAGGGAAATATAAGGGCTTTCCAATGGAGATAATGAGAGATACTGGAAGGAGCGACAGAGGGAAGTTGGAACAATGCTATCCAGGGAAGTCTTACAAAACAAGAGGAGCACTGACACAGCTAAGTGGCTCCAGGCCTAGAGTCAGGAAGAACTGAATTCAAATCTGGCCACAGATATTTTAATACCTGTGTGACCCTGGGCAAGTCACTTAACCTCTCTCTGCCTCAGTTTTCTCAACTGTAAAATAAAGCTAATAACAGGGGCGGCTAGGTGGCACAGTTAACAGAGCACTGGCCCTGGAGTCAGGAGGAGCTGAGTTAAAATCTGGCCTCAGACACTTAACACTTACTAGCCTGTGACCTTGGGCAAGTTGCTTAACCCCAACTGCCCTCCAAAAAAGCAAAAAAAAAAAAAAGCTAATAATAGCATGTACCTCAGGGATAGTTGTGAGGATCAAATGAAATACTCTACATATAGTAGTTGCTTAATAAATGCTTACTGATTATCTCCTTCCTACCTACCTATGTGTGCCAAGGAGGGGCTATCCTGCCTAAAGGGGGAGAACAGTAGAGTGAATAATAGAGACCAAGAACAAAAATATTCTCTCTGGATACAGATAATAGCTAAGGCAAAGAGGAGAGAGCTCAACAAGAGTGAGGACAAAAGATGAGAGTGAAGGCAAAAGAAAGGTAAAGATCTCTCTTAGACATACCTGGAAAAACTGGGCCACCTGCATCCAGTCAGAGGGGAGCTGGACAATGGCACAAAAGTATCTCCGTATGTAGGGACGACAAGCAGGGAGGTAGGCAGCCATGGCTAGGACCATGACGGCTATGTCTCGAATGTTGAGCTGCTGTCGTGCATACAGGGATGCCTAGGACACAGGGTGGGAAAGGTCAGACAGGGATACTGACTCCTTCTCTTACTGATACCTTCCCAAAATTCCTAAAATTTTGATCTCTCCTCAAAATAGCTCCTTTAACTCTGATCAATACAAAGACTGACCGCAATTCCAAAGAACTCATGATGAAACATGCCATCCACTTCCAGGCAGAGAAATGATAGCTGGATTCCAAGTACAGATTGAAATATATTTTCTATTCTTTCTTTTTTTTGTGGGGTGGGGATGTCACGGTTAATGAAGGAATTTGTTTTGCATGATTATACATATTTGTAATGTGCTTTGCTTTTCTTGCCTTCTTATTAGATAGGGGAGGAAGAGAGGGAAGAAAAGAATTTGGAACTAAAAATAAAATAAAATTGGAAAAGGAAAACTCTAAATTAAAAAAAAATAGCTCCTTTTGTTGTCTACAGGATAAAATCGCAACTTGGTATCCTAAAATTCAATGCCCTCTGTAATCTGAACCCAAACTTATCTTTCTAGACTTATCTCCTCCTTTTCCCTTCTATAAGTCCTTAGTCCTAACTAAGGCAGAGGAACCAAGGCTTTGCCAAAGGCTGCTGAAATTTAGAAGGCATCAACATTAGTACTCCTGAAAATCAAAACAAATTTTGTTGTTGAAAGCAACTTGGAATCATGCAAAGTGACTAAAAAAATCCATATCCTTTGACCCAGAGATTTCACTATATTCATTATATATTCAAAGGAATCCATTGATACAAAGAAAGTCTCTGTATGCACCAAAATATTTATAGCAGCATTTTTTGTAATACCAAACACAGAAGACACCCTTCAACTGGGGAATGGCTAAACAAATTGTGGTACATAATTGAATTTTACTGTGCTTTACAAAATAATGTAATGAATACAGAGGAATATGGAAAGATCTAAGTAAATACAGAGAAATATGAAAATATCTAAATGAGTTGATGCAGAGTAAAGTGAACAGAACCAAGAAAATAATAAACACAATGACTATAAGACTGTAAAAAGAAAGAATCACCAAAAAAAACCCATCAAAAATGGATGCTGCAAAATTATAATGAACAAGCATAACATGGTTCAAAAGAAGAGACAGAAGACACTACCACCCGACCTCACGGCAGAGGTAGGAGTTCCACAAATGTTGTACGTAGCACATCTTTTTAGACTTTTTCTATGTATTGGTCAGTTATGCTGATTTTTTTCATCTTAAAAACATTACTTGTTATATAGGATGGCTTTCTGGGAGGGAGGATACAGGGAGAGACTATGGTGATGAAAATATATATAAATAAAACGTATTAAAAATTGAGTTTAGTACCTAGTTAACAAAATAACTCAATTAGGAAGCCACCAAATAGTATGAACCCTTGGTAATCTCCCCTCCATCTCAGCCTCATCGGTTCCCTCTTCTGGCAGCATGCCATCTAATAGCATCTCTCCAATGTTTTGGGGACATGGGCCAGTTCCAGAGCATCTATCACCTCTTTGTGGAGCACTTTCCCAGGATCTCTTTCCCCATAGGACCCTGTGTTCCGAGAGGTCTTGGGTACAGCACTGTGGACAATCTCTGCAACTGGATTTACTTTAAACAGTTGATTTAAGGCTCTCTTTTAAGTTCCTTGCTCCAGACATCAAAATCAATAGTTACATCTCTGGCTGTAATCACTCATGTACTTACTAGTCCCCCAGAACCAGGTTGTCTGCCTCTACTTGTGCTTCATCCTCTCTATCTCCTCTAATTAGGATCGATTCATCCTTCAAGGCTTGGCCAAAGTCCCATCTCCTTTATGAAGCTGTTCTTGATCACCCCAGAAGTATTCTCTCTTATTGCCAAACTGCTATAGCATTCACTGTCTATCCCACCCATGTGACACTTTGAAACAAAAACTGTTTTGATTTGTAGTTATTTGTAAATGTGTCTTATCTCCCTAACTAGATTGTAAACCCTGTGAAGTCAGAACTGGGAGGTCCCCTTCCTATCACTTCAGCACCTGGGACAGTTTCTTAAACATAAGCCCTCAACATTTGTTGAATGAATGAAGATACTCCTGTATCTTAGACTCCTAGCTTCATCCAAATTTCCTCTACTCCCTAAAGACAGCTCCCCACACCCACACAGGTTCCTCAAGGTAAAACTCATCACACCCTAGAAAACCCCAAATCACCCCCCACCAAGTACCTTTAGAATGAACTCAGGCTCTACAAGGGCAAGGTCCGTGCAGAGCTGAAGCAGGAACTTCCGGGTGGGATCTTCAGCCTCCAGTAGGTTTGCCTTGGAGGACAGAGCACAGCACAGCTTGGTGATTAGCAGCATCTTGGGGGGAAAAGGAAAAGAGGACAAGAGATAAGCAGAGGTATATCTGGGCAAGGACCTCGAAAAAACAAAGACTTAGAGATAGTCCAACCCAATCACGTCTGCAAGGGAATGTGAGGACCAAAAATTTCTGCCCATTCCTTACTAGCCCATATTGCTCCTCCAAACCAATGGGAACAGGCAACCCCTGAGAGCATCCGTGTACGCTGGTTCCAGTTCTAGCCCCATCCTCCCCACTTTGCCCTAACCTTGAAGCCCTTTACCTTCTTGTTCTGCAAAGCCTGGTCCATGTTCTCATGCTGGGCATCAGAGTTCCTGGGAACAAGCTCCAGCATCAGCTCTTCTGACTCCATTTCTTCCTCCAAGCTTAGGTTATAAAGAGGAATTGCTTCCTCCACTTGCTTTCCCTCTTCCTCTTTCTCCTTCTCCTCCTCTTCCTCTTCCTGCTGCTGTGGTTGCTCTTCTTTTATGAAGACAGACCAGGTATCCTGGGGGAATGGAAGAGGCATAAGTCTCGGGATAGGGAAAGGAGGCATGGGGAGACTTCAGAACCACCTTTCAGTAAACAAACCTTCATCCTTCAGAAGTAGGCTGTGACTCTACTTATCAATCACCTCGATTTTTAGAATCTTCTTAAGTCCCACTTGTGTGTCCCTTCCAAAACTAACACTTTAGTCAGAGTTTAGGGTGTAGCATGGGGGCTCACCTGCTGCCCCTGGCAGTTCCCCTTGATGCTATATGGCAAATGACATGATAGTAGCCTTGGTATATTGATTAGGATGTCGAGTTCAGACTTTAATTGTGCCATGTCCATAAAAATGATAGGAATATATAATATTATCCATGCCCCTGTCTACATACCACACACATGTAAGGACTAGTATATTTAATAGAGTATACTTGAAGGAAAGACTACATTCCTCATGAGTTTCTGGGCTTCAAGGATAGGCTTGGGTGAAGTCCTGAGAACTTTCATTTTTTTTTTTAACAGTGGCAAAGCGGGACGGAGTCATATATTAGGAGGGCAACAAAGAAAAAAAAAGTCATGTGCAGGGACCACTGCAGGCCTGTTATTTGTAACACAGGGAGTCTAAACATAAGCATGTTCCCAAAATGCCATGTAACAATGAGACATGGCTATAAAGAGCTTAGCCAGAGCAACCTGATTCCAATGCAACCTTTTTAAAAAGAAATATTATTTTTTTACTTCAAACTTTTTTCTTCTTAAATTTTGAGTTCCAAATCCTCTCCCCTCCCTCCTAAACCTCCCCCAGTCATTGACCTATACAGTATTGAAACCAGGACATTACTGAAGGTTATACTGTAACTCAGACAACTTTATTTAATACTAGATAAATAATAGAGAGAAACTTTTCTAATATAATTAATATGGGAAAGAATTCATAGAGAGGAGTGTTTTAATTCATAGAAGATAATTCATATTGAAGAGAAACTCTTTGGATACATGAAACATTCAGGTTCCATAAAGAAAGATAAAGACTTTTCCTTATTTTGGGGTTGTAGATCTCAAAGAAGTTTGCTTTCCCATAGTACTTGAGGATAAGAACCTAATTCCTAGAGTGTATGTGAGGAGAATGCTTTCCCTATTCCTTTACCAACTGTTTTTATGCTAAAATGAATGTCACAACATCATAGCAGTCTGCTTCTGACCATAAAGGCTCAGAGAATGATATATTTAGAGGAAGGAGATATTTAGAGGCCACCGTGTCCAACTTATTTTTACGAATGGGAAAATGAAGCATAGAGCATAAGAGACATAGTCAGTCATACATTAATCATATTGGGTGACAGTTGAAAAACATTGGTTACATGCTTATTATGTGCACTATGCTAAGTGATACAGCTAATAAGTTTATGAGGGAGGATTTACCCAGGTCTTCCCAACTCCAAGTCCAATGCCCTATCCACTACTCTACACTCTTTAGGAACCAGACCAAAGAGGGTGCAGATTTTCAATCCAGGAATACTTTGTTGAAGATTGAATCTTCTAGCATCCAGCCTTAGATCTTTGCTTTTGGCATCCATCTTTCCTTGCTCTGTTGAGTCTCAGGAATATTTCAGGACTCTGGAGTTCTGGACACTATCACTACAAAATCTCTACATGGCTCCCCTTTACTTTTCTCAAGGGACTCAACAAACATGTATGTGTACACACACACACATGTACACACAGCCTCAGTTATGGCACACTGAGGCACAGAAATAAGGGGGAGGGGGCAAGGAATGCCTAATAAGGATCCTTAGGGTCAGGACTAGTGGCTGGGGCTGTTACCAGAGACTTAGTTGCTTCCAGAGTCTGCTTGGGGTGTGTGGCACAGTAATCCAGGGTCCCTCCAAGGAAGTGTTGGTTCCTACAAGCTGCAGGCTCTGAGAGGAGGTGGTTAGTGGTGTCCATGAACTTCAAGGAAGCCTTGGTTAGGTGGGATGGTTGGAGATGCTGAAGCAGGTGGCTGGGAGGCTGGGCCAGGATGCGGTTCTCCAGAGAGAGAACAGTTGGCTGTCCAAACAGTTCCAAACCTTGCCTCTTCATAGTTTGGGATTGGCATGTAGATCCCTGAAAGAGAAGGATTCAGTGTACAGATTCCTCTGAATGGTATGGGCAGGGGAGAATTTTTCACACCAGCTGTCCTGTCAATTCAGGAGACAAGCAGGTAGAATCCAAATCAGGATATTTTTCTGGACTGGGGTCAACCTTCGAGAGGCACTACTAGTTGGGAGGGACAGTGAACAGGAATGAAAGGAGTTTGGGAAGAGAGAAACTGGGGGCATTAAGGAGAAAAAAGATGTAGCTAGAAGGAATGGGATGTGCACCAAAGAGCAGTTTTCATGGTAACACTGATTTAAATTAAGAAAACATTAAATATACCAATAAGAGATAGCAGGAAGATAAAAAAATTCTATTTGAAATGACCACAGATAATATAAAATACTTGGGAATCTACCTTCTAAAACACACAGGAACTATTTGAATATAATTACAAAACACTTTTCATAAAAATACAGATCGAAACAACTAGATAAATATTAATTTTTTGTAGGTTAAGTTGAGCCAACACAATAAAAATGACAATACTAACTAAATTAATTTACTAATCCAGAGATATACTAATCCAACTACAAAAGAATTGCTTCACAGAGCTAGAAAAATAATAATAAAATCCATCTGGAGGAACAAAATGTCAAGAATATCAAGGGAATCAATGAAAAAAAAAGTGATAAAAGGAAGTAGTACTAGATCTCAAACTATACTACCAAATGGTAAGCATCAAAACAATTTGGTACTGGATAAGAAACAGAGTGATCAATGGAACCAGTTAGATTAATAATGCAGAAGTGGGTGGCTAGGTGGCTCAGTGAATAGAGCACCGGCCCTGGAGTCAGAAGGACCTGAGTTCAAATCTAGCCTCAGACACTTTACACTTTACTAGCTTGTGACCTTGGGCAAGTTACTTAACCCCAATTGCCCTCCAAAAGGCAAAAAAAAAAAAAAAAAGGAGGATCTTGTAAGTAAAATGGATAATTTTGAGTACATTAAATCAGAGGGTTTGCACACACACAAATTAATGCAGCCAAAATTAGGAGAGTAGCAAACTGGGGGTAAAATTTATAGTAAGTTTTTCTAATAAAGGTCTCATTTCTCAAATACATAGGGAACCAAGCCAAATTTATAAAACTAAGAGCCATTCCCCAATTGATAAATGGTCAAAGGAAATGAATAGGCAGTTTTCAGAAGAAGAAATCAAAGCTATCAATAATCATTTGAAAAAATAGTCATATCACTAATAAGTAGAGAAATGCAAATTAAAACAACTCTGAAGTACTGTACCACACCCATGAAAATGACAAATGCTGAAGAGGATATGGAAAAATAGGGACATTAATGTACTGTTGGTGGAACTATGACTGGTCTAATCACTCTGGAGAACAATTTGGGATTATGCCCAAAGGGTTATAAAACTGTGCCTACTCTTTGACCCAGCAATACTACAACTAGGTCTATTTCCCAAAGAGATCAAAGAAAAATGAAAAGTTCTCATATGTATAATATATTTATAGCAGCCCTTTTAGTGGTGGCAAAGAATTAGAAACTGAGGGAATGTCTATCAATTGGGGAACAGATGAACAAGTTGTATATGATTGGGATGGAATGCTATTGTACTATAAGAAATGATGAGCAAGATGATTTCAGAAAAACCTGCGAAGCCTTATATGAGCTAATTCAAAGTAAGGTGAGTAGAACTAGAACATCATATATAGTAACGGTAATGTTCTAACAACAATCGATTGTTAAAGACTTGATCACTACACTAATCCATAACAATCCCAAAGGACTGATGATGAAAAATGCTATCCACCTCCAGAGAGAGACCTTATAAAACTCTTGAGTGCAGATTGAAGCACATTTTCTTACTTTATTTTCTTGATTTTTTCCCTTCCACAACATGGCTAATATGGAAATGCATTTTGCATAATAAGTTCATAGTATATGTGTATATATAGATGTATATGTATGTATGTACATACATATATCTATATATGACATATTTCTTGTCTTATCAATGGATGGGGGACAGGGAGAAGAGAGAGAATTTGGAACTGAAAATAAAAAGAAAACATTAAATCCATATTATGTACAAGGCATGATGATAATCCTAGAAATATGAAAAACAAATGCTTTCTCTTATAAGGAGTCAATAATTTTTTTTTAAAGCAATCGGCGTTAAGTAACTTGCTCCAGGTTACACGGCCAGTTATTCCTGGGTGTGGTGCTGAGTGTCTGAGACCAGGATTCGATCTCCAGGTCATTCCAACACTGGAGCCAGTGCTCTTACTCACTGAGCCACCTGGCCGCCTCAGGAGTCAATAATTTAACAGAAGGGATGAGATATGAATATTTACCTGGGTCCCTTTTTCCTTTTATTGCTACATTAAAAATGGTCTCACAATGGGTTAAATGAAAGGCACTAAGGATAGTGGATGGCATTCCAGACCTGGAGTCAGAAAGATCTGAGGTCAAATCTCTCTTCAGTTACCATGAGATAAAAAAATCAAAAATTAATTTTATATCATTACATTCTGTCATTGATTCTATTCTGTAACTGGCTATGCATTGTTTCTTTGTCTCTGAGTTAAGGTCAAAAGTTCATGAGTTTAGAAGTTCAGTTTTCCTCTGTGAGTTAAGTTTAAAAGTCAAGTTTCCCTACAAATCACTTTAACTGGAAGAAAACTTATCTCTGTTGCCCTTGTGCAATCAGAAGAAATCTGTTATCCTTGAAGGAAGCTGGTGGACACTAGGGAGTACAGTCTGTTATCTCTGCAACACTGACTGTCCTTCAAGGAAGTCTGGTCTGTTATTGCTGTGACACTAACTAGCCAGAGAGGTGGATGCCACCAATGAGTTTTCCATAGCAACAAAATGAAAGGGGGCAGGGGAAGGGTTGTTGCTAGCTCTGCATTCCCAACTTCCGGGCAATTATATTGTTTTCCATCACCTACTTCAGACTTTGCAACCAATCATACTGTTTTCCATCTGTGATATATCCTGTTCTTTGTGCTCTTATAGTCCCCAAAATTATAAAAAATTTGCTTGTCTCACCTTTTAGTCTTTTGGCCTACTGAAAAACTGAAAGAGACCCTTTGTTGGTAATTGCTAGACTCACCAATAAATTGAACATGCTTCGAACTTTGTACTTCAGTTTACCATCATTTCAGTCATGGCAGTGACCATGGACAACCTGTATCTTAAATTAGTACTTCAGAAATTTCATGAAGGCTTTTTTGAGCAATGCAGTGCTCTAAGACAATTCCAAAAGATTCATGACGGAAACTGCTATCCACATCCAGAGAAAGGACTATAGAGTCTGAATGCAGATAGAAACAGACAATTTTCTCTTTTTTTTTCTTTCTCATGGTTTGTTCTGATTCTTCTTTCACAACATGACTAATATGGAGATATATTTAATATGATTGTACATGTATAACATATCAGATTGCATGCTGTCTTAGGGAAGGGGAAAAATTTAGTACTCAAAATCTTATAAAAGTGAATGCTGAAAACTAAAAGTAAATAAATTAATAAAAAAATAAGAAATTTCATGAGGAAGTCTCTTTCACATAGGAAGGCTTCCAGGAGAAAATAGCACTTTAGCTGTTACATCAATCCATATAGGAAAACCACATGGACATTACTATCTTGTTAGCTTTGGGCCCAACCTTGCTCAAGGGTCAAGCTTACAATTCAGGCCTATAGCCTCTTAGTTCCATTCTAATGATTAGTCAAGCCAAGCCTTGAGGTGTAGATTGGGATGTCAAGTCCAAAATTAAGCTGTGGCATGTCCATTAAAATACACAGCAATAGGGATACATATCTGCATATACCTAGACTCCTGTAGATATACCACATGTAGGAAGATACCCATGTAGGAACATGTATATGTAATAGAGGACCTAGGTGGTAAGTAGATAGAATCCTGAGCCTGCAATCATGGAAATAAGGCGTCAGACACTTACTAGCTGTGTGACTCTGGGCAAGGCCTTCAACCTCTATTTGCCTCAGTTTTCTCATTTGTAAAATGGGCATCATAATAGTACCTACTCCCAAGATCAAATGAGATAATAATTGTAAAGTACTTAGCACAGTGCCTAGCACATAACATTATATGTTAGTTATTACTGTTATTATTAATTACATCTAAAGGAAGGACTACATTTATCATTAGTCTCTGGGTCTCAACAGGAGGTCTGATTAAAGTCTAGAGAAATTCCATTGATTTGAGTGCCTATAGCACAGGGTTATTGCCTCAGGAGGGCAACAGAGAAAAGAGGAAAGGTTTGTGGAGGGATTTAAATAGCAGTCCTATTTTATAGTCCCTATTTTAATACTTGATCTGAGGAATCTAAGGATCTAAGACCCCATGGGTAAGAAGGTAAAAATTAGTATTACCTCAAATTTCTAGTGTATTGATTTCTACTGTGTTGATTCTACAATGTAATTGCTTTTATGCTGTATTGATTTTTATAATTGAGTCTGCATCTGCCTAAAGTGACCTTTCTATGTCCTTGAGTTGAACTCTCAGGAATTGAGCTTTCTCTTTGAGTTAGTTTAAAGTTATAATTAAAGGAAAAGTTGTTATCTCTCATACTGGCAGCCTCTGGGATACTTTCAGGACATTTGTTTGTTATCTTTAAGTCACACAAGTTAACTTGGTACCATCCCCAAAAGATATGTTATCTTTTGTTTGTTTTGTCTGTCCTTGTGCAATTAGGGGAGCTTTTAATCTCTTCTAAGGAGACAAGTCTGGTAGTTTTGATCCCCTAGCAAAGATCATGAGCATGATGGATCCTATACTTTAACTCTCAGAGAAAAGCATCATTAGCCTCACCTGAATGCCAGCTCACCTTTCTTAGTACAGTTAGTCATAATGTTTCAAGCCTTTCTAAGACCCCTTCTTTGTTGTACATCAATAAAAAGGGTTCTCCCCTTCTTATGAGGGTCACTGGCTTTACTGAGGTTGCTAATCTGAACCGCTTTCTTAAAAGTTGTATGTGTCATTGATTTTTCCTGGAGTTTTTATCTCAATCTACGTTTAAAACATTTTTTCAAGACACGGGGCAAAGATGGATGGCTACATAAGGATGGTTTAATACTAGGAAAACCATCAGTATAATTGAGCATATCAACAATAAAACTAGCAGAAACCACATGATCATCTCAATAGATGCAGAAAAGGCTTTTGACAAAATACAACATCCATTCCTATTAAAAACATTAGAAAGTATAGGAATAAATGGAGCCTTCCTTAAAATAATAGGTAGCATCTATTTAAAGCCATCAGCAAGTATTATATGCAATGGGGAGAAGCTGGAAGCATTTCCCATAAGATCAGGGGTGAAACAAGGGTGTCCACTATCACCCCTCTTATTCAATCTGGTACTAGAAATGTTAGCAGTAGCAATTAGAGAAGAAAAAGAAATCAAAGGAATCAAGTTAGGCAAAGAAGAGACCAAGCTATCACTCTGCGCAGATGATATGATGATATACTTAGAGAATCCTAGAGAATCAAGTAAAAAACTGCTTGAGACAATAAATAAATTTGGCAAAGTTGCAGGATATAAAATAAACCCACATAAATCCTCGGCATTCCTATATATTTCCAATGAAACTCAACAGCAAGAAGTAGAAAGAGAAATCCCATTTAAAGTTACTGTAGACATTATAAAATATTTGGGAATCTACCTGCCAAAACAAACCCAGGACCTGTATGATCATAACTACAAAACACTTTTCACACAAATAAAGTCAGATCTAACTAATTGGAAAAATATCAATCGCTCATGGCTGGGTCGAGCTAATATAATAAAAATGACAATTTTACCTAAATTAAATTATATATTTAGTGCCATACCAATTAATTTACCAAAAAACTACTTTATAGAGTTAGAAAAAATAGTAACAAAATTCATCTGGAAGAATAAACGGTCCAGAATATCAAGGGAATTAATGAAAAAAAAATGCTAGGGAAGGTGGACTAGCTTTACCAGATTTCAATCTGTACTATAAAGCAGCAGTCATCAAAACTACTTGGTACTGGCTTAGGAATAGAGGAGTGGATCAATGGAATAGATTAGGCACATGAGATTCAGAAGTCAACGACTACAGTAATGTATTGTTTGATAAACCCCCAGACCCTGGTTTTTGGGATAAGAACTCACTATTTGACAAAAACTGCTGGGAAAACTGGAATATAGTATGGCAGAAACTGGACATAGACCATTATCTAACACCATATACCAAAATCAAGTCTAAATGGGTTCATGATCTAGGTATAAAGGTTGATACTGTAAGCAGTCTGCTAAAACAAGGAATAGTTTACCTATCAGACTTGTGGAGAGGGAATGACTTTATGACGAAACAGGAATTAGAGAACATTATAAAATGTAAAGTGGATAATTTTGACTACATGAAATTGAAAAGTTTCTGTACAAATAAAGCCAATGTAACCAAGATTAGGAGGGAGGTGGGAAATTGGGAAAGAATCTTTACAACCTATGTCTCTGACAAAGGACTCATCTCTAAAATATACAGAGAACTGAGTCAAATTTATAAGAATACAAGTCATTCCCCAATTGATAAATGGTCAAAGGATATGAACAGGCAGTTTTCAGAGAAAGAAATTAAAGCTATCTATAAGCACATGAAGAAATGCTCTAATTCACTATTGATTAGAGAAATGCAAATCAAAACAACTCTGAGGTACCACATCTCACCAGTCAGATTGGCTAAGATGACAAAACAGGAAAATGACAAATGCTGGAGAGGATGTGGGCAAACGGAAACACTAATGCATTGTTGGTGGAGTTGTGAACTGATCCAGCCTTTCTGGAAAGCAATCTGGAACTATGCCCAAAGGGCTATAAATACTTTCATACTCTTTGATCCAGCAATACCACTCCTAGGGTTATATCCCAAAGAGATCATAGAAATGGGAGAAAGACCCATATGTACAAAAATGTTTATAGCAGCTCTTTTTGTTGTGGCAAAGAATTGGAAATTAAGGGGGTGTCCATCAATTGGGGAATGGCTGAACAAGTTGTGGTATATGCATGTTATGGAATATTATTGCGCTATAAGAAACGGGGAGCAGGCGGTCTTCATATTTACCTGGAGAGGCTTAAAAGAACTGATGCTGAGTGAGATGAGTAGAACCAGGAGGAATTTGTACACAATTACAGACACAACGTATGTGTGATGACCATCTTTGATAGACTGGACTCTTCTCAACAATGCAGGGATATAAGTCAATCCCAAAAGACGCATGATGGAGAGAAAAACGTGCATCCAGAGAAAGAACTAGAAAGAACCAAATTTATATCCAGGTGGAAGCAAAATACCTGATCTTTTTCGTTCTCTTATTTGATTTTATGTCCTCTTTACCATTTTTCATTCCAGCTGGTACAATCCATCCTTATAACCTG
Organism: Petaurus breviceps papuanus; assembly: GCF_028583685.1. Taxonomy (NCBI): domain Eukaryota; kingdom Metazoa; phylum Chordata; class Mammalia; order Diprotodontia; family Petauridae; genus Petaurus; species Petaurus breviceps. The sequence goes on along the minus strand of NW_027186296.1, from coordinate 7,749,075 downwards.
ACCATTGTATAATGTGAAAGTATTTACAGATCCTATACTTGATTATAAGACGCCATGGGGGGGAGGGGAAGGAGGGGGACAAAATGTGAAATTCAAGGAATTGAATCCTGTAAACTAAAAGGAAACAAACAAATTAATAAATTAAAAATTGAATTTAAAAAAATAAAAAAAATAAAAAAATACTAAGCAGTACTAAAAAAAAAAAAAAGATGGATGGCTACAGAGAGCTGAGGTCAAAAGTGCTGATGCCCACAGTCTTTAAAAGGGGATGTTTCTTCCCCTGAAGACTATACTCAAGTTGTTCTGGTTTCTCACAAAAAAAGAAGCGCTGTATGTAGCCCATTTGGGGAATGTGAATCTCACAGCATATTGCTTCCCACAGTATTCCTTGGAGATGAAATCCTAATCTCTGGAGAGTGCTCAATCAAAGTGATTTCCCCTATCCTCTCCGCTGCCAGAACAGTACCAGACAATTCGAACTCAGCTGTGTGCTTTCAACGGTGAGTCTCCCATATGCGTGTCTCGATTAACAATTTAAGAAGTGCTAAAGGAGTTGCAAGTGGAAAAAGTTTACAAAGCCCTGCTCTGGAGAGTCATCTTTCCTTACTTTACATGTTGAGGATTTGTTACACGATACACCGATCTATCTCCCTTTGATAATAAGCTGTTAATGCGGGGGCTGGTAGTCCCCTGGGATAACAACAGAGGTCTAGTCAGAGTATGGATGATAAGGGAGATTTTACAAAGGGGCAAAAGACTTTTTAAAATGGGAGCAGCACTATAAGAGAAGAAAAAGAAATGTGAGGAATTAGAATAGGCAAAGAAGAAATTAATTTATCACTCTTTGCAGATGATATGATGATATACTTAGAGAATCCTAGAAAATAAGTAAAAAACTACTTGAAATAATAAACAATTTTGGGAAAGTTGCAGGATATACAATAAACCCACATAAATCATCAGCATTTCAATATATTACTAACAAAACCCAACAGCAAGAGATAGAAAGAGAAATTCCATTTAAAGTTACTATAGACATTATAAAAATATTTGGAAGTCTACCTATCAAAACAAACCAAGGAACTATATGAACACAATTATAAAACATTTTTTCACACAAATAAAGTCAGATTTAAATAACTGGAAAAGCATCAGTTGGTCATGGGTAGGCTAAGCTAATATAATAAAAATGACAATTCTCCCTAAATTAATTTACTTATTTAGTAATACCAAACTACCAAAAAATTATTTTATAGAGCTAGAAAAAAATAATAATAAGATTCATCTGGAAGAACAAAAAGTCCAGAATATCAAGGAAATTAAAGAAAAGAAATGCTAGGGAAGGTGGCCTAGCCATACCAGATTTTAAATTGTATTACAAAGCAGCAATCATCAAAACTACTCGGTACTGGCTAAGAAATAGAGGGGTAGATCAGTGGAAGAGGTTAGGTGAACAAGACACAGTAGTCAATGATTATAGCAATCTACTGTTTGATAAACCCAAAGACCCCAGCTTCTGGGATAAGAACTCACTATTTGACAAAAACTTCTGGGAAAACTAGAAAATAGTATGGCAGAAACTGGGCATAAACTAAAGTCTGATACCACATACCAAAATAAAGTCCAAATGGGTATACAATTTAGGTATAAAGGCCAATACTATAAACAAATTAGGGGAGCAAAGTAATATTTTCTGTCAGATTTGTGGAGACTGGAGGAATTTATGACCAAACAAGAGAGAGAGAACATTATGAAATACAAAATGGATAATTTTGGTTACATTAAATTGAAAAGTTTTTGCACAAACAAAGCAACCAAGATTAGGAGGGAAGCAGAAAACTGGGAAAGAATTTTTACAACTAGTGTCTCTGATAAAGACCTCATTTCTAAAGTATACAGAGAACGGAGTCAAATTTTACAAGAATACAAGTCATTCTCCAATTAATAAATGGTCAAAGAATATGAACAGACAATTTTCATAGAAAGAAATTAGTTATCTATAGTCATGTGAAAAAATGCTCTAAATCACTATTGATTAGAAAGAGGCAAATCAAAACAACCTATCATATTGGCTAACATGACAAAACAGGAAAATGATAAATGTTAGAAAGGATGTGGAAAAGTTGGAATACTGATCCATTGTTGGTGGAGCTGTGAGCTGATCCAACTATTCTGGAGGGCAATATGGAACTATGCCCAAAAGGCTATAAAAATGTGCATACCCTTTGACCCAGCAATACTACTTCTAGGGCTGCATCCCAAAGAGATCATAAAAACGGGAAAAAAGACCCATGTGTACAAAAATATTTATGACAGCTCTTTTTGTGGTGGCCAAGAACTGGAAATTGAGAGTATGTCCATCAATTGGGGAATGGCTGAACAAGCTGTTGTATATGAATGTAAAAGAATACTATCGTGCTATAAGAAATGAACAGGCTGACTTCAGAAAATCCTGGAAAAATTTGTATGAACTGATGAGAACATTGTTCACAGCAACAGCCACAGTGTTCAGTGACTGATTTTGATAGACTTAGCCCTTCTCAGAAATGCAAGGACCTAAAACAATTCCAAAGGACTCATGATGGTAAATGCCATCCACATACAGAGAAAGAACTATGGAGTCAGAAGGAAGAGCAAAGCAGACTATTTTCTTTTTTGTTTTGTTCTTTCTTTCTCACAGTCTCTCCTATTCTTTATCATTCTTCTATGCAACATGACTAATGTGAAAATGTGTTTAATAGGAATGTATGTGTACAGCCATATCATATTGCCTGCTATCTTGGGGAGGGAGGGGGAGAAAATTTAAAACTTATGGAAGTGAATGTTTAAAACTAAAAATAAATATATATATTTTTTAAATTGGAGCAGCACTGAGGATCTGAGGTAAAGATGAAGACAGGAGACACTGCCCCCCTGTCCCCCCCCCACACACACACATAGCCTCAGCTATCACTGTAGTATACATAGGGGACATGAGGCATAGAATATGGAGGTAAGGAATGTCTAATGGGGATTCTTAGGGTCAAGACTAAAGCTTGGGGCTGTTACCAGAGACTTAGTTGCTTCCAGAGTCCTCTTAGGCCATTTGGTGAAGTGGCCCAGAGTGAAGGCCTGTGTCTTCCAGGCTGCAGGCTCTGAGAGGAGGTGGCTTCTGGTATCCATTCCCTTCAAGGAAGCCTCAGTCAGGTGGGATGGCTGGAGGGGCTGAGACAAATGGCTAGCAGAAGTACTCTGCAGGCTGGATGAATGGGTCAGGATATGGTTCTCCAGAGAGAGAATGGCCGGCTGCCCAAACGGTTCCAAACCTTTACTCTTCATGGTTTTGGTTTGGCAGGTAGGTGCCTGAGTGAAGAGAAAGACCCAGTGTATAAATCTCCCCAATGGATGGGTATGGGTGAACCACTCAACTTTTCACCCTAGCTATCCTATCTTTTCAGGGCACAAAGAAGTAGAAATCAATGACAGATTTTTCCAAACTAGAATGATCCAAGTTACTACTAAGGGGAAGGGAGGGAAAGGGGTCATGGTAGAAAGAACCTGGGGGTAGTAAAGAGAAAAAAACAAACAAACCAAAAGCAAGATCTATAAGTAAAAGAGACATGTACCAAAGGTTTGTGTGTTAATATTCTAATTAAATTCAGAAAACTTTTATTAAATCTCTACAACATAATCCCATGTTCTTTCTGGAGTATGGAAACAAATAAATAAGCTAACAATTAAGCTCCTGACCCGAAAGATTTTATCATCTGACAGAGAACATAAGAAATTATTTTACCTGACCTGGGTCCATTATCTATCCAGGAGTGGGGAACCTTCAGCCATGAGACCACATATGGCCTTCTAGGTTGGTGGGTGCAGCTTTTTGACTGAATCCAAGTTCTACAGAACAAATCCTTTTATCAAAGGGTGAGGTAGGACTTCAATTAATATATTATTTGGAATAAGAAAACTATATGCACAGTACAATCCGGTTCGCTTGAATACCAGATTTAGCAAAAGGCCAAATCTGCATTCCAGGCCTGTCTCCTAGGACAAGGCTAATTGCTGTTCAAGGTTCCAGGTACACTCCCTTTTCTGCCCTGCCCTTCTAACGTCAGCTGCTCCCTCAGGTCCTGAGACAATTCTAGAATTAGCCTGTTCAGGCCACTCCCAGTTCTCCAGTGCTTAGAGAAGGGGATGTTCTTCCCTCCAGGTTTAACAGAAGCCTTCAGTAAAGGTGGCATCTGGTGTTATTAGAGGGTCAGTTAAGTGGCACAGTGGACAGGGATCTGGACCTGATGTCAGAAAGACCCCAGTTCAAATCCTGCCCTAGACATTTAATAGCTGTGTAACCTTGTGTTGTCACTTAACCTCTGTCTTCCTCAGTTTCAACTGTAAAATGGGGATAAAAACATTACCCACATCCAAGGGTTGTTATGAGGATCAAATGATAAAATATTTGTAAAGCGCCTGGCATACAGTAGGTGCTTAAATGTTTGTTCCCTCTCCTCCCCAGCCAGTCACTTTTCTTCTGCCTGAAGTTCCTCTATTACGGGTTCATTTCCTTCGAAATTATCCCTCATTGAAATGCAAACGCCACCAGGTGGAAAACACATTAAACTACTCAAGACTTCTAAAACTAATACTCTACAGGAATGAGTATATTGGACCTTGTACCACAAACAAGTTTTGGAGGGCACACCGAGAGCCTGGAGGTAAGGGAATTATCCTGAAGGGAGGTGGGAGGGTATCAAAACGCAAACTTTGCCAAGGACAGTGGGGAGGCCTTCCGGTCAGTCCCTCCTACTCCGGGAGCGGGATCTAAGGGGACCCATTCTCCCGGCCACAGCCCCTTGGCTCCCGGGTGGTCCCAGGCTCCCGTTCCCCCCTCCCATCGGTCAGAGCAGGCTGGCTCCCTCCCGGTGCAGGGCACAGCGGGGGAGGGCTGGGGATGCAAGGTGGATACAGGCAGGGGCGGGGCTGGTTACCTGTGCTTAGGCCCTCCTTGGGCGGGCTGCTGCAGAAACAGCCCTGCAGCAGAGAATCCTGCCTAAGGAGAGGGGAGGGAGGGCCCAGCTGCTCCGAGTCCTGCCGGGCGTGTAAAGCGAAAGCCTTGGCAGCCCGGAAGGGAAATTAGATAGCTGGGGGCGGGGGCGGGGGCGGAGGCAGCGGAAAACCGAGGAGAAATCGGCCGGAGTGGCGACAAAACCCCCCAGCTAAATGCGGAGGTAGGGTCTGAAGGGAGCCTAGAGGAGAAGGTAGAAAGATTTACTGAGATTTCGGCCTCGTAGGGACGGGGAGGGTCCAGCAGACTTGTCTTCCTGTATCTCTCCTGCCCAGCAATGGCAACTATGACTCAAAACTCCAAGCCTTTATGACTCTTGGAGAACCAAAGCCCAACCCGAAAAATGTTTGTGCAAACTGGCATTAAAGGGCCAGCTGCCCTCAGGCTTGATCCGGAAGTACGAGCCCAGAGTAGCCCAAACACTTTGGGTTTGGGGGGCATTGCTGCGTGCTCTCCCTCTTTTAATTATTTCCGATTTATCCTGTATGTAGCTTGCTTTCTGTGTATTTGTGTGTTATTTCTCCCTTTGGAGCGTAAGCTCCTTGAGGGCAGGGATGTCTTTTGCCTCTTTTTGCATACCCAGTGAACAGCACAGCCCCTGAACAAGCTGCTGCTGTTCAGTCCTTTCTGACTCTTCATGATCCTATTTGGGATTTTCTTGGCAAAGATCCTGAAGGGATTTGCTGTATTCCTCCTCAGCTTCACCTCCTGGCATCCCTGGCTTCCTTCAAGAAAACATTACACTTTCTGCAGGAAGCCTTTCCTGATCCTTCTCTAGATCATTTTACAAATGAGGAAACTCAGGCAAACAGGGTCACCCAGCTAGTAAGTGTCAGAGGCCTGATTTGAACTCGGGAAAGATGAGTCTTCTGTCTCCAGGCCCGGAACTCTTTTCTCTCACCGTCTAGTTACTCTGCCTGGCACGTAGTATTCCATAGTATTTGCTTGATAAATGTTTATTGGATTGAATTGAATTGGTTAGCAGTAATCATATAAACAATAACTCAAATTTCTTAGGGGCTCTAAGGTCTATAAAGCACTTTCCTAACAATAGCCCTAGGAAGAAGGTTGTGCAAGTAATATCCCCATTTTACAAATAAAGCTAGTGAAACAGAGAAGTTAAGTTATTTACCCAGAGGTACACAGCTAGTATCATAGAGTAGCCCATGTAAGCTTCAAGTATCTATATCCCAATTACCACTCTCACTGATGAGTTAGGTCCCCAGAGTTTAGCTAGCTATATCTCCCTAGCCAGGTGCTAGAAGGAGATAGGGAAGGGAACGAAAGGGAATCTTATTTGATCCTCACAACAACCCTGGGAGAGGTAGGTGCTAATGTCCCTATTTTACAGCTAAAGAAATTGAGGTAGATGGTTAAGTGACTTGCCTAGGGTCACACAGCTAGTAAGTGTCTGAAGCTAGAGTTAATTTAGGTAACAAGGTTGTTGTTCACCCATATCTGACCCTTAGTGATTCTGTGGACCATAGCACACCAATATTGTCCATGTAGTTTTCTTGGCAAAGATACTGGAATGCTTTGTCATTTCCTTTTCTAGTGTATTAAGGCAAGCAGATGTTAAATGACTTGCCCAAGTTCACACTGCTAGTAATGCCCAAGACCAGATTTAAACTCAGGTCTTCCTGATTCCAAGCCCAGCACTCTATCCACTGAGCCATCTAGCTGCCTCAAATTTTAATAAGTTAATAAGATATCTTTCCCTAAAGCAGTAGTTTTAAATATGGAGTCTGTGAAATTGTTTTAAAAATGTTTTGCTAATTGCATTCCAATATAATTGGTTTACTTTGTAATCCTTTGAATTTTATTTTATTCACTTAAAAACATTATTCCAAAAGATTAAAAAAAGACACATAAAGGTTAAAGTTCTACCTCTACCCCTCCTATTATCAGTTGAGAATCAGTTTATTCAGCCAGCTGTAAGTAGCTTTTAGAAATGAATATTTGCTAAGAAGATGAATCAAGAACAGCTGGTACAAAATGAACCCCAATGTCTGTGACACTTTCACCCACAACTACAGGGAGTGCAGGGAAAAATGGAATCAAGCTGAGATAGACTATATCTCAAAGGGATGATTCACAGCTCCTAAATGCTGGAAGTCCTTTCTCCCCATGTGGGGGATACCTAAGAGGTTCCTTATAGGCATGATATAAGTCCCTTTGTTAGGTTTCCACAGAACCATGCATCCAGCCTATCCTTGATGCCTGATGTAGACAGTGCTACACGTTGATCTAGGAATGTGAATAGGGCACCAAAGGGAAAATGGGAGCTACCTCTGCACTGGGGGAAGAGAAGAAGAGATGATGCTAGGACATCAGTGGGAGACTCAACATCCTCTGGAGCCTTCAAGGCTCACAAGGTTCTTCTCCAGGCAGAAGCCAAGGACTTTCATCCCTTCCACTCCCATCACCCCTCACACCCAAGTTCTTCCTAAACTGATCATTTATAGACAATCCTTGGAACGTGGTCAAGTTTCTTTTACCTATCCAAACACAAGTCTTGTTCATTGATATGTATCTGTTTAAAAGCTTAGTTTAAGGCAGGGTTTCATAACTTTTTTGTGTCAAGGACCCCTTTGACAGTCTGATGAAACTTATGGACCTCTTCTTAAAATGTTAATTAAAGGAAATACTATATTAAGTTAGAGGTTAGCATAATGTTTTTTCTCAAGTTCATGAATCCTGTGAAATTTATCCACATCCCTGGTCTAAGGCCTATGAATGATTAAAACATGTTTCTCATCTTATTAAAGTAAAAAGAGTAAAAAAATGGGATGGGATGGTTTTCACTCCATCATTACAGTAGTATCACAAATTTAGAACCAGATAGGATTATAAATGCCTTCTAATCCAATGCTTTCATTTTAGAGATGAGGGAACCAAGCACCAAAGATGGGAAGTGAACCTTGGCTAGAAGAGACAAAACTAGAGAGGAAAAACCCATAAGGAGGAGGGGTCCCTCTGAAGATTGTAATTTTCTGAAGGTTTTCCTGGAAAAAGCCAAACTGTATTTCTCTTCTAGATCATGCTAAACTCTTACCTAGTGCCCAAGCATTTCTCTAAGAAAATTTTTCATTGTTAACAGGAAATATGTCTCAGCTTCCTTTACCAGGTCTAGAAAACATACTGGAATGCTACATGAAAGAAGAAAGGGAAAAAAATAAGACTGATAAGGAAACATAAAAAGGACAATATAGCCTATGGACAAGATTCCATCTCTCCCCAGAGTGGCCTTTGTTGCTAACTCTCTCTTCAGTCATTGCCATTGCTTTCCTATGGAGGTGCCAAGCACACCCATAGCCCTTGGAACAGAAAATTGACAAGCCACTTTGGGGAAGACCTAACTTGATGTTATCCATAATATCTACAGAAAAGGCTCTGACACTATCCTGTCCCCAGTACTATACCTGCACTTCCCTAACTCCTGCTGGTTGCCTTTCTTTTTCTATCTTTACTTTAGGGGGCAATATATACTCAGGGAGAGAAGTCCCAATCATAAGTCTCCTGTTTCAGGTAGGAAAGACTTAACTGTGTAAAGGTATAAAGCCTTGGTTCAGCTTGATGGTCAAAGAACTGCCTTAGTTTTACACCCTTGTGACCAAAGGTGATTGACTGATTGTCACAGGATCATACAATTAGAGTTGGAAGGGAATTTAGGGGCCTTTTAGTCCAGCTCCCTCATTTTGCAGATGAGGAAAACAGAGACAGAAAGTTAAGTGATATGTCCATGGTCATATTACTAGTAAGTATCTAAGTGGGATTTAAACACTGGTCTTTTGACTTCAAATCCAAGACCCTATTCATTCTTAATCCATCAAGCTTGCTCCCGTAACCACTAGATCCAGTCACCCTCAAAGGCCTTGGGACTTTTGCTTTCCAGTTCATCCCATAGATCAGCTAGCTCCAGATATAGGGAAAATTGTATTTTGGATAGAGGAGATCAGGTCAAGTGGCTTCTACCTTGTGCTCTTTTTCATTGTCAATACAGGCTGAGAGTCACCAGAGTGATGGGATAGCCTTCAGGAGGGGATGTTATCCATGGAAAGGTGGTTATCCTTCAAAGTACTAAAAGAAGTTTGGAGGGGCAGCTAGGTGGTGCAGTGAATGGGCCCTGGAGTCAGGAATACCTGAGTTCAAATCCGGCCTCAGACACTTAACACAAAAACTAGCCGTGTGACCTTGGGCAAGTCATTTAACCCCAATAGCTTTCCAAAAAAAGCAAAAAGTAACAACGAAAAAAGAAGTTTGGAGCCACCTTCAGGTCATCTTCCACCATCACAACTGCCTGCCCTTTGAAGATTCTGATGGATCTGTAGATGCACCAATTCTATAAAAGCCTTGAAATTTGGGTGTTCAGTTGGGACAGGTATGGCAATAATGTCAGAATGTTTGATGTGCAGGATGGAACTGCCATACAAACCTCACTCAAAATAATGAGGAAATGCTTAGCTAAGAGCTGGTAATGAAGAAGGTATAAATGGTTAAGGATTGAGCTGGGGTCTTAAGCAGTGATTAAGATGAAGAGGACATGTGATGTAGTACTAGGTGGTACAGGTCTGGAGACAGGAAGACCTGAATTCAAATCCAGCCAGAGGCACTTATTAGCTATGTGACCCTGGGCAAATCACTTAACCCTATTTGCCTCAATTTCCACATCTACACTATGAACCAGAGAGAAGGAAATGGCAAACCATTCCAGTACTTTGCCAAGATGGGGTCATGAAGAGTTGGACAGAACTGAAAACAACGAAACAACAGCATACATTCATTTCCCACCTCCCCTCACCCAATGAAAAGAAACCCTGTATTACATGAGTACCATAAAGCAGAGCATATTCCCATACTAAATATACTTCTTAGAGTTCTCCCACAGTGTGATGGGCTATTTCAGTAGAGACCTTCAAGTTAAAGTCTAGATGACTATTTGTTGGATATGTAATCAAGTAGATTCTTGTTTAAGTACAGCTGGATCACATGCTCTCTGAGATGACTTCCAGCTCTAAATCCAGAGGCAGCTAGGTGGTGCAGTGCATAGAGTGCTGGACCTGGAGTTGTGAAGATGAGTTCAAATCTGGCCTCAGACACTTACTAGCCGTGTGATCCTGAGCAAAGACCACATAGGTTATCACACACAACCAGAGCTGACCAATTCTGCAATGGAAGGCTATGGCATGTCTCAGATTGGGACAAAGGGTTCCTGGGTAGCCATGTTACTGACTGGTACATGTTCTCACTATATAGTTTTCCTTAGCATCAGCATCCTCCTATGGCATCATAACTCCTTTGTGAGTATAGCTGTGGCTCTCTTCCTTAAAACCCTAAAGATATAGACATTTAAGACATAGGAGACAAGTTGAGCAAACACATCAGCTAGAGAAAATCCAGGACATGTTGAAGAAATGTTGAGGAGCTTAGTTTGGTTAAAACTATAGGATGAGGAAAGGGGAGTATTGAAATGAGACTTGTAAAAATGGAGGGCTTTAAATGCTAGATTAAGAAATTCAGTCTATATTTTATAGGCAGTAGGTAGTCATTGAACGTTTTTGTGTGGGAAGTGAGGTGATCAGATGTGCCTTAGGAAGATATATTTGATAGGAGGATATAGGATTGTGTGGAAGAGGAAAAAATGAAGGCAACAAGTATGGAAGCCATTGCAATAGAAATATTTTGGAAGCAGAATCAATGAGATTTGGGAGTTAATTGGAGAGAGGTCAGGAAAATCATTAGTGGCTTTGGAAAACAGTTTCAATTTGAGTGGGAAGATTAAAAGCTAAATACTGGTAAGGAAGGGAAAAAAGTAACTACAAGCAGTTCTTGCTTTATATAAATTGGCATTATGCAAATTTGATTTTACTTAAAGAATTCTGAAAGAAATTTCAGCCAACTACCAGTGATAAAGGGTATGTGCAGTGGATGAGGAGGGGGCAACATACTGCACACTTATATTAGCTCTCCTGTATAATACTGTGCATACTTTATCATTAACTTTTCATTTCATAATTCTGTTCATTATCATGGTATAGTATTTAATATGTCTGCATTTTAGTACATTTCATGACTTGAATAAAGTTATTTTTTTGTGTATGCCTTTGGTATATAGACGAAGTAAAGTGGGTGGGTAGGGGTAAACTCTAAACCCTAATTCTGAATCAGACTCCCCAACTCTGCCTCTGACTCCTAACCAACTCCAGCCCTAACCATCTGACTGACTGTAGCTCTAACCCTAAATTTGCCTCATTTGCATTATGTGAAAATGCTTTAGGTAGAGGCCTATGGAATGTTAGACTTGTATAAAGCAAAAACTATCTGTATAGTCTTCCTTGATCTTTTTTGGGGGAGAGAAAAGAGAGAGATGGGATTGTAGTTCAAGGGAGTAACTGAGTTGATCAATAATCACATTAAGTGGCTATTGAAGATCCTAGGTTCTGGAGATACAAATTAAAAAAAAAAGCCAACAAAACAAAACAGTTTCTGAGCTCAGGGAGCTTCCATGTAAATGAGGGTAGGTGCTTGGAGATGAGCATAACTTGTACACAGATAAATATAAAGAGGAGGCAATTGTCAGATGGCAAAGGTGATATCAGATAATATTTTGGGAATACCTATGGAGAGAGAGAAAGCCCTCTTAAGGTTGAGAAAAGAGGGAGAGGCTGGAGATAATGGAGAGAGTATTGGCAGTGGGATAGAGTATAATTGTTGAGTTCAGGGAAACATAAAATGTTGAGGTTTAAGGTTTAGGGGTGCTTGAGATCCCAGAATACCAACACGCCAGGTTCTGCCCAAAGAATTCGACTCAAGTCTTCTCTCAGCCAAAGAAAAGCAGGGTTTATTAAAGGTTAGCCATAATGCTTTCTGAGAGCAGGGACTGTCTTTTTCCTTTTTTCCAACAACAGTGCTTGGCACACAGTGAGTGCTTAATAAATGGGATAGACCACCTGATTTGTCCTTAGGATCATAGATTTAGATCTGGAAAGGCTCTTAGGGGCTCTAGTCCAACTCCCTCATTGTATAGATAAAAAACTGAAACACAAAAAGATGACTTAAATCCCTAGTCCAATTCATACAGATAATGTAGTTATCAAAGACAAAGATTTCAACCCAGGTCTTCTGATTCCCAAACCTGTGTTCTTTCTACTTTGATGCTTTTAAGGACACCTCAGGGTTTAGGGTGGGGGTGGGGGTAGGGGTGGGATGGGATGGAGGAAAAAAGATTGCCAGGTAAGTCTGACATTTTACTTCAATCTAGCTGCATCAAAACCCATCATCTCATTTGGTGAACAGCAAAAAATCCAGCAGCTAGCTACGATTTTCTATGGTTAGTAGAGCCTGTTGATACTTTAAAGATCATTATTCATTTTTTCCCTCACTTTCCTCTTTTGCAGATTGAATATGCCCCCAAGTCCTTTAACATCTTCTCCATAAACTCTGTCCTCCTTTTCATTATTTTCTAGGTCTTCCCTTAGGCTTTCCCCTCACCACCTGGGTAAGGCAGCTGCCAGTAGATCATTGCTTATTGAGCTGCCTGAGAGGAATGTGACGGTAGGCAGTGATCCAGTTTCAGTTTTGAGAAAGTTAAAGCACTGCTAGAGTAGAAATTTGGGGAAGGAGCTCAATCTTAACTTCAAGGCTCCCAAATTTTCTCAGCTATTTTCTCCTCACTTACCCTTATTTTCATTTCATTTTGAAAATGTTGAAATTTGATCAGTTCATCTATATCTGTATTTGCTTCTTAAACCCCACCTCCTGGATTAAAGTCATTGAGTAAATTTTCAAGGAAATGAAACTGAAATAATGTTTTTCAGCCTTGGCATTTTGCATATTAAAGAAGAGAAGAGAGTCATTTAGCAGAACATCCTGGACAGTCAGTAGGAGGGTCACAAGAATATCTAAGCTGGGGAAAAGTGGGTATGTGATATAGTTTTTTTTTAATATTTAAATTTTTTTTATAAAAGTGCGATGGAATATGTGTGACAGACTTTTTTTTTTTCAAATCTCTATTTCCAGATTAATTAATTCCTCCCAGTGAGCTCAAAATCACTGAACTCCCAAACCATAGAGCCATCTAAAGAATGGTAAGATGATATACTTTACTTCTGGGGCTCTTCTCTTTTGTTTTACATTAATTTTTCTTCCCTTTTATTCCTCCAGTCTCACTTCCATAATTGATAGGGGACAACAGAGACACACAGGAAGAAAGAGAGAGAACCAAGAAAAGACAGATCAGATTTTACCCTGGCTCAGCCCTGCTCCTTTCAGAATACAAGCTGGTAAATTCACCTGAGTATTTTCTCCCACAGGGGTTGCTAATCACACTGCTTCTTATCAATATCAGGCTGTGATTATTTGTCTTACATGATGCTCTTTTCTGAACTTTTCCAACAACGTTGAAGAATCTGACAGGTGGCTTTTGAATTTTGGATTAGAAATAAAAAGGTTGGATCAAACATGTCTGGATCTGTGACCTGCAATGGATCTCATCCGAGAACCTGCTATGAAAGAGACTCAGATGATAAAGATCTAAAGGATCCCAGATTCAGCTCTGAAACAGTCACATCCTCTTGTGATCCTTTCATGAGAGTCTCAGGGAGACAACCACAAGGTTCCTCAGCATGTAGCAGTGACAGTAAAGACTGGATGACGATGGATCACCTTCAGAGATGTCCAAGCACAAATGAAACTTTATATGTGACCCCTGAGGAGTTCTGTTTATGGAATGTCCTACAGGGAACACTGGATTTGTCTCTCTGGAAGGTGAAAGTTGGCTGGCAACTAGTGCAGAACTCAGCAATCATTTGCTTCTTTGGTCCCCAGAAAGTGGCCTCTAATGCCAAGATTGCCATCAGTAAACTGATGTTTCTGCTCAGTTCCACCGTGAGAATGAACCCATGGTCTAGCCTGATTCAAGAGCAAAGAACTATGAATGGTTTCTTCCAGGTAGGAGATCACCTTAATCTCTATCTCTGGAAAGGAGAAGCTTCCACTTTCCGAGCCTCTGTTACCATGAGCCTTAGTAGTAGGCCACTGGACAGACGTGAAGAGGTTAAAGCAGTGCCCAAGGTAAGGGTGCTGAGGCAGCGCATCCTGAATGAGCGAGGTATTCCCCAGGTGCTCCTACAAGTGGTGCTATTATCCTCCTGGACTTGGCATAACTCAGGGAGGAATCAGCCTTCTATAGATGAAAGCCAGGAGCTGACAGCCACTGCTGTCACTTTGGCACTGCAAGCTTCGTCCCAAGAAAAAAGTGCTTCCTTGGTGATCCATCCTACAGGTCCAGTAGCCCTGGCAAAGGGTGTCACTCTGGGAGTCCAGGCATTTAAGGGCATTCAGTCCACAGGGAGCAGTCTGAAGAATCTGACAATTGCAGTAAATGATAATGATTTTGTAGCTGAGTATGAGGCAGAATGTTGCAGGTGGTGGCCCCGAAGAAAGGATCACCATGTCCTCCTTCCCTACATCATGAGCTCCTGGGAAGCTGTAATAACCCAGGTGGTGGCTGGAAGCCTCATTAGCCAGAAAGTAAGTGGTCACTATTGAGTCCAGTTCCCCTTAGATCAAGGGTCCAAATGTAGCGTTGGAAAGGGTCCATGATTGATTGATAGGAATGATCAGTTGGGCAGTGGGATCTAGGGAAAGCTAAAAGAGCTGTGGATAAAGAAAAACCTAAAGAAGAACATTAACAGTTCTTAAATATTTTAAGGGATTCAGAGGATGTAACAACCTATTTTCTGTGTCCTTTGAGAACAGAACAAAATAAAATAGGTTAGACACAAGAAAGAACATTTAGTCAGTGAAGACTATGAGACATAGAACAAGTGATCAAGGAATTCTATGGACTTTTTTTCTGTGGGGATGTTTTAGAACATGAAGAATCCCTATTTAGGCTAAAGGTAAGAAGAATGGAGGGCTCTGGCAACCTCAAGACTGAGGCAAAATGGTTAAGAATTCTATGACCTGATGGATGTTTATCTTAATTTTTGTTAGTTATATTCATTCTTCTTTCTTCTGGGCTTTTCTTTTGTTCACAGACAGATGTGGTGGTTTTCCCTTGGATTCTGGAGCCCCACAAGAGGAGTTGGGTCCAGGACACATCTACCCAGGTTCAGGCAGCCCTGGAGACCATTCTTGATGCTCAGGATCTCCTCCATGGAAACGTCATCACCATTCCTGCTTCCAGCTTGCCTGGTCTGCATTGCGAGATCCTATATATCATCTGCCTGGATGCAGGAGTAGTTCACCTAGAAGGCAGCAAGGTTTGGCCTAATGTTGTTTGAATATGAATGAATTAAAAGGCATTTTATTAACATTTACTATGTGTAAAGCATTGTATTAAATGCTGGCTTTACTAATAGAAATAGAGGGACAGTACTTGCTCTCAAGAAATTCACATTCTAATGGGGGAGACTACACATTTAGGAGGTTTCAGCTGCATGTCAGATGGAAAGATCCCGAAGTCCTTAGGATACAGGAACAAAGCTGATGGTAATGCATTTTCTTTAATGTCACTTCCACTGATAAAATCATATCTGTTTCTGATGTTTAGTTATTTTATAATGGCAAAGGCTTTGTAAGTGAGAACTTTCTTCTTGAAATCTTTAGTACTTGTAGGTTCTAAGGCCAGAATACAATAACTGTAAAAGTAGTTGCCAGGTTCCATCTCTATAGGGTTGTTATGCAGGATGATGGCTATAGGGGCTGGGCTAGAGGCAAAGCCATGATATAATGCATCCTGCCTCTACTAGGTTTATCTGCCAGTCAATGGAAATTTGTCAGCAGTTGGTTCTGGTAGCAATTATGAGGAAGATGAACCTTTTCAACAGTGATTGATCCTTTCCATGATGGCTGTGGAGCTGAGCTTGGAAACAGGGCCAGTGGTCTAGGGGTGTTGCTATTCCCAAGGTTATTAGGTTTAAGTCAGGGATTATCTTCTTTGAGGTCTGGGGGAAGGTGGAGATTGAGGTGTCAGTAGTGGTTTGATTTGCCTGGCACATGACAATTCCTGTCTTTTCCTCAGGGTGTTTTAGTGTTTTAGTTAGGCTGGCTTACATATATCATAGATTGTGTTTGATTGGCAGTTGGTGGGGATGGCTCATCCCTTCTCCATTAGAATTGCTTTCCTATAGATAGAAATGGATAATGGCTGAGGGGATTGGGCTGGAAGTAGGAAAATTAGTCTAAGGGCCACTTCTTGATGTCATATACTGCTTATAAACTATTCTTTATGAGGCCAACATCACATTCCCACTTTAAGACCTTTAGTTTTCTAAGGTAAAGGTGAGGATCTTTGGGGTATGATTTCTCTTTCTTGTTTTGCACTTTGAAGAATACCCATCAGTTTATCTGCCTTCTATAGAGGAGACAGGTGGGTGGGATCTTACTGGAATGGACTGTCTCAAATCTCCCTTAATGCAGGGTTATTTCCAGTGTCTCTGAAATTGTATGAAATGATGAACTAGCTAATCAAGAAAGATCTCCCCCTCTATCTACTTGTTCTTTCCCTATTGTCTTCAAACATCCTTTCCAATGTTTTTTTCACTTCAATCCTACCAATCCCTGGAATTTCAGTCTTTCACCAAACTCTTAGGAAAAGCAGTCTACATTCATTGCCTCCACTTCTTCTCTTCTCACCCCTCAATGCCTTGCAGTCTAGCTTCTGACTTCATCACTCAACTGAAACTGCTCTCTCCAAAGTTACCAACAATACAAAAAACAAAACAAAACCCCAAAGCTACCAACAGTCTCTAAATTGCTAAATCTTATGGTCTTTTTCTCAATCACACAGTTTGGGATAGCCAGGGAAAAAAGCAGAGATAGGATTCTGTCTATGCTTCTAGTGCCTCTGGTGTATGGAACTCTGAGGAGACCAGTTTAGCTAGATCATAGAGTGTTTGGAGAAGGGTAATTTGTAAGAAGACATATTGACAATATGATACCCACAGCAGCTGCTATCAATATGTAGGTGTATTTCCAAGTCTGAATTGCAAGATATAACAGATTCTCTTTTTCAAAGACAAAACCAAGATATTTATTTATATGCCAGAAAGCCAAATCCATCATGATAATAAAGAAGTTGGTACACATTACCAATGCAGGGAGCACTGCCATCTCCAAGCCTTCCCTCCATCAGTCCTTCCCACAAACAAGCTCCCTTAGGCAAAATGCCCCTCTGTCACCCATGCTAGCTGCGCTCTCTCTCTCTCTCTCTATTTCTCAGCCCCATTTCACTCTCCCACTTCCTGCTGTACCCATTCCTGCTTCACCCATTGGGCCACTACAGGCTCCATGTGACTCAGGCTCAAAGCAGATCACATAGGTCTATTAATGGGTAAGAAAGATTTTCCCATTCCATTAACAATACATGAACAATACAGAAGACTAGAGAATTTCAGTGATATGCCTAGCTTCAGTATGTATCAGTGGGTCTTGAGCCTCAATCTTCTTCACTGAACTTTCTGAGGCTGACTATCCAATAGTCCATACTACCTCTCAGGTATATGTCCCATACCAGTTGATTCAAACATATTCAAACTTACTGACCCTACTCTGCAAGACTAGTGTAATGCCAGGTTCTTTGGATTTGGGAGTCAAAAGGCCTGGCTTCCTCCAAGCTATTTGCCAGCTATGTAGATATGGGCAAGTTGCAAACTACTCTAAATCTCAATTTCCCAGTTTTTAAAATGAAGATAATAAAATGTGAACTGTTCTATCTACCATCAGGATTATTGTGTGGGAATTACTTTGTGACCTGCAAAGCACCTCCTATATGGGAGATTCTTTTACTGTTTTGAATAATATTTTTTTTTAATTATCAGCTAATGAAATGGTGTCAGTGATGAAAATGGATCAGTCCTACTTATGGCTCCCTGCCCTGTTCCTTCCCTTCTGTTCACTTTGGTCCAGTTCACACTGGGGAAACAACTTCCAATGTACCTGATGGCTATTGGTGTATTTGTATATTGTTAACGTTTTACATGTGCGCATCTCATCTATCTAGATAATAAGCAAATTGGTATCTCCCTCAGCCTAGGGACTTTGTCTTATCCTTGGTGTATCTACAGTATCTACCACTGTACCCTACATGTCTTGTAAGTGCATTATACATGCGTGTGTGTGTGTGTGTGTGTGTTCAGGGATAGACCAACCTAAGAAGTGCTTTATGGCCCTTTTCCTGACACACACAAGTCTGGCAGCTTCCAACTCTATTTGTCTCCAAACCCCTTTCAAGCCTATCAATCCCTTGTGACTTCATTTGAAGTGTACTGACTCAGGAGGAAGGGAGAGATTGCCAAAATGAACTTGGTGTGCTTTATCCTATTTCCCTTTGCTCTAGCTTCTGTTGCTTCCCAACAAAGAGCAGACATTTTTATGAAGACAGACAGGCTACATATTTGTAATTATAATTATTTTAATCATCATGATTGTTATGTATTTCAGCAGGTCATTCACCAGATGGTCTGGAGCTGCTTGAACAATTTCCTTGGCTCTTTTCTGGAATCCATCTCCTTTCCCTTGTTAGACCTGGAGACTCCTGGGAATTCCAACTCCTTGCACATTATGTTGGAAGAGATCAATAACTTCTTAAAACAAAAACCCAATACATGGATGAAACTAGTACAGATAATTCAGCCCCTAAGAGTGGCCATTCCTCAGAAGGTAAAGTTTCAATAAATCTAACATCAACCATCATGGACAGAGGTACCTTAGATAAAAGTGTGAATCTTCTCACTTGCCTTCCTGGCTCTTCTATGCTTCCGATACCACCACTTTTCTGATCCTAATATCCTCACGTGCTTACTGCCTGAAGCCCCAGCATTTCATTGCCATACTCTAGTCTTCGTTCCCTAAATTGTTCCCCTTGGTCCAAAGCTATGTCTCCCTCTATGCTGTCAAACTTTCATTTCCCCAAGGGCAGCTACTCGCACTTAGCTTTCTAGAGTGATCCAACTTGGTAAAATAATTCATACTGAAGTTGGAGTAACTGATTGCCTAGATGAGGGGTGGGGAACCTGTGGCCTCAAGGCCACATGTGGCCCTCTAGGTCCTCAAGTGAGGCTCTTTGACTGAATCCAAACTTCACAGAACAAATACCCTTAGTAAAAGGATTTAGTCTGCAAAACTTGGACTCAGTCAAAAGGCTGTACCTACCTGAAGGCAAAATGTGGCCTCAAGGCCCCAGGTTTCCCACCCCTGGCTAGATTAACCGTATTACTTGTCTTAGGCAGATTTGCACTTTAATAGAAAAACTAATTGATCCAAATTAATAGATCTCTAATGGTAGAATCTAAGCAAGATATTTTTGGGACAGATGATTTTCTTCTCTCAAATTACAGTAGACTGCTGGTTGGAGGTGGGTCAGAGACAATTGAGATTTTAAGCAGAAGTCTTCCCCCACAGAAACAATAATAAAGTGAAAGTCAATAACATTAGATGCACAGTTTTGTCACCTGTTCAGATTATTGATTTGTAATTATAGTTCTAATGCGCAGGTGCTCTCAAGGACTAATATGAGAATATATAGGCTGTTTAGTTCTTTAGAGATAAAATATTAACACAGCCAAATCCAGAGACTCCTAGACCCTTCTAGAAAAGATTCAGTACTTCAGTGTTTATAAGTGGCATGGTTGCTTTTGTTTGCTTGACCTTGATTTGTTTTAAATATGTCAGGTTTCTTCCATCTTTCCCTTTTAGGTGACTGAAGACTTCAGGACCCCTCTCCGTAAGTACATTGTCTGGGAATGTCATAGAATTGACTTTATTCAGCTTTCCAGAGAGTTCAAGCATCTTCTTATTCACAAACATTTCCATTCTTCAAAATTTTCATCTAATCTAACATGTTTATCAGTGTAGTCATTCATAGCCTACTTCCTTATACTCCCAAGGGCATTATATGCCCTAAAGGACATATAAATCTGTGTCCCTGTTGCAGTTATACTTCATGCTTTATTTCCCAACTCCCACCTTTATCCCCATGTTTGATGTGCTATCTAATAACTGATATTACTACAGTTATTATTGACTCTATTGCTTAACCCTGGTGGTTTTTGCAGATATCCTAAGAGTTTCAGTCCTAAGAAAATTATAGCAGAACTCATCATTTAATTAATCAATAGATGCTGTCCACTTCCTGAACATTTAGTTCCATGGGAGAGGAAGTGGAAATTTAAGACCCTCCTGCTCTCAAGAAGTTTACAATTGAATTCAGGTGGCAAGACTAACATGATATAATTAGCAGTATGGTATATAAGAATAACATATATCTATCCTCCACTGAGGTCTTCCTCTAATACCTAGGTTTTCAAAAGCTATGACAGTGGAGCACAAAAACTAGCAAGTTTTACTAAGCTGGAAGGCCTCAGGGACTGAATGTATGCCAGTACTCTAGAAACCAACCTCACTAAGTTTAGAGGTAAGCTTATGACAGGCTGGTGGCAGAGTGATGATTTTTGTAATTGAGATGTCTCTTAAAGATACTCTACCAAAATGATGGTGAGGCTATGATCTGTGCTAATGGAGGCATTGATAAAATTATAGATCATTAAAGTATTTAATGACATGTGCATGTAGGTATATAATATATAAAAGAGAGGAGAGAGATGTGAGAGAGGAAGAGGAAGGAAAGAGAGAATATTATGAACATTTTATATGTGTACACATATTTCTATAGTTAAACATAAATTTTATATGTGGGAGGAAGCATAGTGAATTGAACTGATATCTAGCCTTAAATCCAGGAAGACCTGTATTTGAGTCCCACCTCTGACACATACTGACTGTAACCTTGGGCAAATCAGTTATCCTCTCAATGCTCTAAGCAGCTTCTAAGAGTATAATTTGCAGAGAGGGTGATCACTAGCATTGATAAAGGGAGTTTGCTCATCTGAATATACCAATGAAATCACAAATACAAGAGAAAATAAGTGCTTGTTAATTGGAAATAAGAAAATTAAATAAAAAGAAAAAGGAGAAATCATAGGTCTAGTCCCTATCCTGTATATAAACAAATAAATGTATATACACACAAACACACACACACATATATAAACACATACATACATATATTCATTAATGTATAACATAAAATTAAATGCTATGGTTATAGTATAGATAATAAATACTGTTCAGAGAAGAGAGATCATTGGGGGTTAGATGGAAGAGATGATATTTGATCTTAGTCTTGATAAGAGTATTTGAGCAAGTAAGGAAGTGGTAGATAAGACAGTGTAGGGTAATGGAGAGGTATAAAGAAGGGGCCTTGAACATTGTCATGGTGTCTTTGTATGACAGGGAGATGTGCCTGGTGATAAAGGAAGATTCATATTGGGAAATAGTGGAAGAAAAGGTTGGATGGGTACGATAGGGTCAAAAAATGGAGAGCTTTAAAAAGTCTGCAGGTATATTTGGCACAGGTACAAAAGTACAGATTTGGAAGCCATTTGCAAAGAAGTAGTTATTGAAGAAAGCTCAGAGGAAAGAATTATTTAAAAAGAAGTATGTTGAAAACTGTTGAAGACTATGGACAGAGCCTTGAGGAGAACCCACATTTAGGGTTCATAATAAGGAAGAATTAAGAGCAAAGGACGGGGAAAGAGGTAGAGGAGTAGATTAATACCAACAAAAGAGAAAGCTCAGGAGAGTATAGTGTCATGGAGACTGAATATCAAACAGTATCAAGGAGAAGGGAGGTATCCATAGGATCATAGATTTTTGAGGTGGAATAGACCACAAGGGGTCATCAAATCCAGCTGCCTAGATTAATAACAACATCAGCTAACTTTATAGAGCACTTTAAAGTTTTGTAAAGTACTTTATAAAGCATTTTAAAGTGCTTCACCCGTATTATTTAATCTTCACAAGAACCCTATTAAGTAGGGGGAAGGGAATAAGTATTTAAATAATACTTACTATGTGCCAGGTGCTCTAAGTGCTTTACAAATATTATCTCATTTCAGATGAGATAATATTAAGTGTTATATTATCCCTATTATCCCCATTTTGCAAATAAGTACCGTGAGACAGAGAAAAGTTAAGCAATTTACTTAGGACCACATAACTAGTAGGGATCTAAAGCAGTTTGTTATGGTTCTAAATCTAGCCCTCTGTCCTCTATGCCATATAGCTTTGTGACTACAAGTCCTCTGACCTATCTGCAAAATACTATAAATGAGGAGGAAGAGAACTGAGAAAAGATTTTTAATCAAACTCTGTTGGTCAGCCCTGTTTTCCTTTCTTCTAGAAGCCTTTGGTCTCTGTCAGAAGGAGGATCGAGCTTTCATCCAGTACCTTAATGACTCCCCAGCTGTTTTCCAAGAGTTTGAAGATGATTTAAAGAAGACAGGCTGTGTTTTCCAAATTTGTGCCTCTTTGGGAGTGCTTAAATTTATAGCAGAAGGAGAACACTTAGATCCATGTAGCTGGGAGAAAATTGTGGAAGAAGTTTTTCAGAAAAATAAGAAGAGATATGCTGTTCACTATGAGTCCAACTCAAATATTCTAAATGTTCTGAAGAAGCAACAATCAATAGTGAAGTCTTTTCCAACCATACGAGAATATGCAGGCCCTTGCTTTGTAGGGCCAGCTAAGGAAGTGAAGATGTTTGTACAATGTGTTCGCGAAGTGGCTTTCAAAGAAAAGCTAGTGTGTGTGGAACATCCCATTCTCCATCTGCCTAGATATATGGTGGTCAAAAACACAATAAGCAAGTTTTTCCTTCTTCCTCACTCTCCAGTGACTATAGTCTTGGAGGAACATCCTTTAGGTATGATCACTTTTCAGGGACCCCAACAGGATGTGCTTGAGGTAGAGAGGCAGTTTTATAGTCTGCTGAGTGGTTTTAAGGACTGGCCAGTCTTAGTTTCCCCATTTCAAGTGCAATTTATCCAGAGCCTCCAGGAAGAACTCTTTAATGAGAATTTTTTCCTTGCTCGAGATATTTTGGCCTTGCTGAACACTTCTGATGGAGTTACGATTTTTGGGCTTGACTTTGGAGAATTGGTACAAGCAGAAGAATTACTGATGACCTTGGTTTATGAAAGGAAGATTGATATAGGGGAAGATGTCCAGTGGGCAGTTAATGATCGGGAATGGGAAGATCTACTTATAGCACTAAGTAGTCAAAAGAAAGTCACTT
The DNA here is from genome assembly GCF_028583685.1 of Petaurus breviceps papuanus. NCBI lineage: Eukaryota > Metazoa > Chordata > Mammalia > Diprotodontia > Petauridae > Petaurus > Petaurus breviceps. Next base: position 7,725,892 of record NW_027186296.1, on the reverse strand, counting down.
TTTATAGTGTCAAATCACAGCAAGATATCTTGACTTCAGTGGTCATAGTGGGCAGTAGGGTCGAAGTAACTGAGGCAGAGATCAATATTAGGGAATATTTGATGAGTTATTCAATAATTGAAGACAGAATTATTTCCCCCCGACCAGAACTGGCTGAAGCCAGAGAAAACCTACTTCAGATAATGAACTGGGGACACTTAAAGGTGAATATTTGTATTCAGACCAATCATTCTACTTTAACCTTGAAACTAAGAGGACTGAGAAGACATGTAAACGAGGCCAGAGTTGTTGTTCATACTGATCTGGAATCATTGACTGTGAGAAGCATCCCCATAAGACACAGAGGAATACAACAATATCTTCTGGGGATTGGAGCTACAGTTCTTGTCACATTTGCTAAAGAACTCCAATGTTTGGTGAAGATGGAGGTGCCAGAGGAAACTACAAATGCTTTGCTCTCTGAGGACTCAACCTGTAGGGAAGAGATTGAATGGGTAAGAGTCATCAATTCTTGATAAAATTACAGAATTTAAAGGGAACTTAAGGAGTCTTTCTCCCCCTTTATTTTAAGACTAGGAAAATGCCTTTTCTTTTCTCAGAGGATTTTAAAGTAGGGACCCAGCCTTGTTTAAGCTCTTTTTGGTGTTCACTCATTCATTAAACATTTATTAAGTGCCTAGTAAATATAACACTGTGCTGAATGATGAAGGAAGTTCAAATTTGGTTCTTTTCTTCAAGGAGTTTATAATCTAGTAAGATGTATGCATGAATAGACATATCTCAAAGATATTGCAGGTACAGTTCCAAACCACCACAATAAAGTAAATATCACAATAAAGCAAGTCACATGATTTTTTTTATTTCTCTGTGTATATAAAAGTTAGTGTGCAATAGAATTGTATCTAAAAATGTACATACCTTAATTTAAAAATATTTTATTGCTAAAAAAATGCTAACCATAATTCAGGCCTTCAGTGAGTCATAATCTTTTTACTAATGGAGGGTCTTGCCTCAGTGTTGATAGCTGCTGACTGATTAGGGTGGTAGTTGCTGAAGGTTGTGATGGCTTTGGCAATTTCTTAAAATAAGACAACAATGAAGTTTGTCACACTGATTGACTCTTCCTTTTCACTTGAACACTTATAGGCCATTTTAAGGTTAACTGTCCTAATTTCAATATTGTTGTATCTCAAGGAATAGGGAGGCCGAAGGAGAGAGAGAGGGAGAGGAAGAGAACAGCCAGTAATGGAGTAGTTAGAACATATACAACATTTATTGGTTAAGTCTGCCCATCTCATATGGGCATAGTTCATGGTACCCCAAAACAATGCAGTAGTAAGATCATCGATTACTATAATAGATATAATGATAATGAAAAAGTCTGAAATATTGTGAAAATTGCCAAAATGTGACACAGAGACATGATATGAGCATATACTGTTGGAAAAATGGCATTGCTAGACAAAACACAACAAAGCGAAGCATAATAAAACAAGTTATGACTGTATACAAATAAATATTACACAAATGTTGGTATTTAATAACTTTTAATATTGAAGTGTTGGGAAGGGGTCAGCTAGGTGGCACAGTGAATAGAGCACCGGCCCTGGAGTCAGGAGAACCTGAGTTCAAATCTGGCCTCAGACACTTAACATAAAAACTAGCCATGTGACCTTGGGCAAGTCACTTAACCCCAATTGCCCTACCTTCTCTCCTTCAAAAAAAAAAAGTATTAGGAAGCAAGTTAGACTAGATGATTCCTAAAATTCCTTTTAACTATATGATTCTATGACCAAGTCCTACATTATGCCAGAATGTCCTGGAATTTGAGTTCTTATCCCACTTGACAGCGTACTGGGAAACAACACTCACTGACCACTTTTAGCTCTCATTGGCTTTTGCAATCTTTTTTTTTTTCCCTTTAGCTTTTCTCATCTGTTCTTAGGATGAATTTTCCCATGTTTGAGTATAGTTTCTATGCATAGATCTATATCCATCACTTATTCATTTCATAAGGTTAATTAGGATTGCCTCTTGTATTCTATATTAATCTGAAATGTGGCCAGTATAAAAATATTCTTCCTGATGTATAACCACCATCTCTCTTGTGGCATTTTTGGTCCATTTATTTTTACTCTTTTTAGTAAACACTGACTGGTGTCTTCTACATAATAATTCTTTGTATACTTGGATGCCATTTAGTGGTTCTATCAGAATAGTCCAGAATTTCAAGGCATGAGGACAGAGTCTTATACTCAGCTGACTAACAATGGGATTTATTTTTATTATATTTTAAATCCTGCTACATTATTAAAGTTATTTTTTCAAATAATTTTTAAAATTTGAAACACTGAGGTTCTTTAAATAAACAATCATATCGTTTTGCCATCATAGATAATTTTGCTTCCTCTTTGTTTATTCCCTTGATTTTATTTTCTTGACTAATTGCAATAATTAGCATTTCTAGCTCCATATCAAATAATAGTGGAGACACTCGACACCTTTGTCTTACCCTTGATCTTATTGGGAAATATTCTAGTTTTTCTCCAATTACATTTTAAGTAGATACGTTTGACCATGATAATTGACAGTTTAGTGTCCAATAGTGACCAATTTAGTGGATGGTGGCCTGGGCTTCAATCTTGGTTCTGGTTCCAGGAAGCAAAGTATCAAGTGAAATAATCTGAGGCTACCAACCCTTTCCAAAATTGTGAAGGCTGATTCTGAATGTCATCGTAGTTAGGATGATAATGTTTTTAAAATGCTAGGTAGACTAGGGAAGCAGGACTCTACAAATAAAACAGTCTGGGGTAAGCAGAACCTAACTGCCTCTGAATACACGAATTATTACCAAATAGGGATAAAAATGGAGGTTAGAAGCACTTAAGGATTGCTCTTTAATCAGTAGTTTTGTGTCCCTGTTCTCCACCTTCCTTCCAGGGGAAGGATCCCAATCTAACTAAACTGCATCATTGGTCAAATGTCAGTGTTCTCTTCACACCTTTTCCTTGATTTCTTGATCTTTTAGTCAAATTAGCTTTTTGTTTTTTAGATTAGGAAAAAAAAGACTTTCTAAATGAGAGGTAGAAGAGCAGTTTATAGCTTCTGGAACTCAGGATCATATAAAGTAGTCAAAAGAAAGATCTTCTTAGAGTCTTCTGGGGAATGCCATGTTTTGCTGATATATTTACTAGGTTTCTTATTCTTTCTTTCTCAGACATCTGCCCATGAGCTCCTGAAGGTTCTTAGAAGACACAGAAATGAGCATTTTGCTCTTGGTAAGGGAGAGGAGATGTTGTCTTGTTCTCTGGGAGCCCTACTAAATAACTGAATTATTTTTCTTTCATCTCCAGATATGTGAGAATTTGGGGGCATTATCACATTTGGAGATATTTGTGTTCCAGCTAGAAGTATCCTCTTCCTAGGTACTGTCAAAATGGCATGGGGGACACAAAGCCACAATCTAAAGATGCTGGTTGTTCAGCATTTTCAGAGCAATAGTACACGTTGCCTTTTGAATACTGCTCTGTGCCTTCTTTTAGTGTTGAATCTGTAAAGGGGACCATTGTATAGAAGGAGAAAGGGGAGAAGGGAGAGGAGGAGGATCACTGGCTAAGCTTATCAATCAGCATCAAGCCAGTCAGATATAACAACCAGTTAAGGAAGAGAATAGGCATTCATATGGTGCCCACAGGCCAAGCACTGTGCTAAGTGCTTTTATAAATATTATTTCATTAGATCCTCTCAACAACCCTGAAAGGTAAGTGCTATTATTATCCCCATTTTATAATTGAGAAAACTGAGGCAAACAGAGGTGAAAAAAGTTGCCCAGGGTCACACATCTGAAGTTGGATTTGAATTCTGGTTTTCCTGAATCCAGGCTCTTCACTCTATCTACCGTATCACCAGCTGCCTCTGATTAAACCACTGATGACTAACACTAGTTGAAACTCAGTAAGCTAGTGATATTAGTGAAAAGAGAGAGGGAGTAGTTTCCTGTAAATTAAACATCATATTTTTATCATTGTAGGTTAGATTTGTAAAAGATCGTAGACGTTATAGTTCAACTCCTACTTCCTCAGCCTATTCCTAGTGTTCGATGAGTAAATGGAAATTCATGCATCTAACAATTCTAAATATAAAATTTTCTGTATGTAATAAATTTTTGAATAAGTAGAAATTCCATCTTGTGAATCTTAAAAGTTAAAAAAATCCTGACTTTGTCATCCCTCCACAGTTTTTTTCATTTATATTTACTTATATATTACATATATTTATATATTACATAATTTATATCATTAAATTTTTTTTTTGCTTTTTGGAGGGGGAAGGTAGGGCAACTGGGGGTAAGTGACTTGCCCAAGGTCACAAAGCTAGTTTTTGTGTTAAGTGTCTGAGGCCAGATTTGAACTCAGGTCCTCCTGATGTCAGGGCCGGTGCTCTATTCACTGCACCACCTAGCCTCCCCTCATTAAATTTTTTTAAAATAGTAGTTAAAAGCTGGGGACTTCCACAAGTCATCTTGTCTTGGGTCCACAAGTCAAGTGGGTTGCTATTAGCAATATTAAGCAATGTCTATGGGTACTATTAGAAACTCAGTATATGAAGGGGAGAGAGAGATATCAATCTAGTCTTTCAATATACCTTTGCAGCTATGTTTCTGATATATAGCCTTTTCTGATATTAGCCCTTTGCTAGAGTGCTAGTACAATTTATTATTTTCCTGATATCAGTTAAATTAGAAAATAATTATTCCCATTTTCTACATGCTAATCCTTCAGAAACTGAAGGCAGTTATCCAGCCTTTTTCAGACTAAGTAATTTCTATTCTTCTGGCCTTTTCTTATACATCCCATTATTCTAGGCCCTTCATAGGCAGCATGGGGTCAGAACGGGACAGGTTTTGCTTCCTTATCAAGGATCTGGGGTATTTGACTCATTATGAATCTCTTCTCTCTGTTCTCAGGTGACTCTCCACTAGGACTGGTTCAGGTATTGGGTAGGGAGGTGAATTTAGCTAAATTTCAGGAAGCTTTAGAGGACTTTATGAATGGGTATTACAGTGAAACATTCAACAGTGATAAAATAGGCACTTTCAGTAAAGACTGTCTTCAAGAGGTCTTGAATCAGGGTTACTATTTCCCTCTCAATCTGCATCATGATGGGAATCTCTTAAAGATCCAGGGCTTTCAGGAAGATGTGAAGAAAGCTGCCACTGCTGTCCAGACTCTCATCCAGAAAGCTCAGGACAGAGATAGAGCAGCAGAAGCCCTGAAATCAGTGGTTCAATGGCAGTATGACCTTGGGAACACAGGTCTCTCCCCATTCGACAAAACCACAAACCTAAAGCTGGAAGCAGCATATAGGAAGGAAAAGGAGAACATTGAAATAATTTTGGATTCCAGAAGAACCCAGGTCAACTTGAAGAAGAGGAAAGGTTTGGTGCTGGACACAGGGACAATCTTTCAAATAAAGCGGGAAATCTACATATGGGGTGAGTTTTCCTTTCCCTTTAATTTTCATTTCTCACTTAGTCAGGGTTTACTTGGCTTTATCCCTTTCTTTAAGCTATCATTCCTTCCCATATTCATTCTCAATAATTTCTCTTAAATAGGAGTGAGAGAGGTGGTCATTGACATAGGTTGTTAATATGAGTCCTGGATGATTTTTATGGAATTTAGTAAGCTGGAAATTTGAGATATAGTTGGTACCTTGTCCCTGAAATGTTTTTTCACTGGGATGCTCTATCTACTCAGTTTCCTAATTGCTGATAATAGGAGAAACATAAATATTTGAAGTCAACTGATTATTCAAAAGGCACTTTTGCCAATCATTCTAACCTCTTTATTTTATTTTTCCTAATATATTATATTTGAACCCTCCTCCTCAAATACCTAAATAATACCACCCTCAGGATGTTCTCTGAAATGTTAAGTAAAACTGTAACTGATAATACCATAGATTTCTATATTTGTAGTTTACCTATTGCTAACAGATAGGAAGGCTGTATTAATAATTTTTACCTTTTTCTTAATCTTTTATCAGAACTCTGAACAAAGGTGTCTAATGTGCTTTTCACTTCCTCTTTCCCAGTAATCAGTTAACTGGCTAAAAAAGGAACAATTAAAAGGATACTCTAGCCTTTAAGTTGTTAAGAGTTCAGAAATAAATATGGCCACTGAATTCAACAAACATTTACTAAGTGCTTATTATATAGAGGGATATATATATGTTTCCCAAACTCAGAAGGAAATAAAACTCTTCTAAGTAATAAAGAAAAATAGATGAATATCTTGAAACCAAGTGTTAGGAAAAATTGTCCTGCATATTTATGTCATGCCTTTCATTAATAGCTCCAATAACAAAACATTCTCTCCTGGGATCCTGGGAACAAAATGGCAGCTGACCATTTCTAGAAAATTCTCAATATTGAATTCAACAAACATTTATTAGGCACCTAATATGACCTAATAAGTGTAGAACACAGTGCTAGGTACTGAGGGAAATGTGGTTAGCATATTCAAGTAGGGAAATGTGACATATACACATACATATACACCAAGGGGCCCTGGTGAGTAAGGGTAGGCACTGATAATGTGGTTAGGTTGCTGTGGTTGAGCAATTGATGCTTTCTTTCATCTCAGATATTAGTGGTTTTGAAGTATAATAGGAAAGCCCTGTGTCATATTCCCTGAAACAATGACTTTTATTTCTCAGCTGTGAACTGCTTCTGGCTTATTGCCTCCTTCCTGTCCCTCTTCCGAAAACAAACAAACAAACAAACAAAACCCCAAGCAACCTGACAATAAAACAAAAACAGTTTTATAGTAACTTAGTATTGGATTTGGGCGGTTAGGTAGCACAGTGGATAGAGTGCCAGGACTAAAATTTGGAAGACTTATCTTCCTGAGTTCAAATGTGACCTCAAATGCTTATTAGCTGTGTGACCTCAGCAAATCACTTCGGCCTGTTTGCCTGAGTGCTTTATCTATAAAACGAGCTAGAGAAGGAAATGACAGACCACTCCAGGATCTGCCAAGAAAACCCCAAATGGGGTCACAGAGTCAGACACACTGAAATGACTGAACAACAAGGAACGAACTTGGATACTATGATAAGGGTTTGTGAAAGTCAAATACCAGTCCCATCTCATCTTTCTTCTCAGTTCCTATCTCTAGGTTCAGTTCATTTAAACCAGATGTTCATCTAGTAAAGGGGAAATTCCTTTTTGAACTTATCTATACCTAAATATCAAATAAAATACAAGCAATTTTAGTGTTTATTGGCCAATAGTTTTTTTTTTTAATCACATTTAACAGCTTAGAAGTAAAAGTGAGCATTTAGGAAAAAGACTAAAGTTACTGTTCACTGCTTCTCCAGTCTTTCAAATAGTCTGGTAGGGATGAAGTGAGTTAATAACCCACCATACATTTGGTACCCCCTTCAACAGTGAGACAGAGAAGAAAAAAAAAGGAAGTCACAGTCTTCCTCCCTCATCATCCCAGGATCACCCTGCAGGATTGCAGCCATTCATTCTGGTTCAATCCCCAGCTGCTTGAAATAGCTCTTCCTGGTAGTTACAGGAATAATGGGTCCTCCCTGAGGTCTCATGAAGGCCATCACTTTTACATCTTCATGCTTTCGATAGCTTCCTGTTTTCTCTTCCAACCCCTTCAAGATTAAGATTAGGATCAATATTTGGGTAGGATTTGGGAATCTGGGTAATTAGTCCTTTCAGCCAAGTCTTTCTGTCCCCTGTGGGTATGGCCAAGGCTAGACTACATATATAAATAACTATAATACAAAATAAAACATAAATGCATTAGAAAAGAAAAAAATAAAGCATCGCGATATAAGAAATAAAAAGGAAAGGTCACAGATTTCACTTAAGATTCTAAAGTTATTTCCAACTTTTTGCAATAGAGATGAACTCCCCTCAACATTGGGAACCGATGGATAATGACCTAGTCAAGATTGTGACACTCCCATCAAATCTGGTGGAGTACCAGAGAGTAGCCAGAAGGTTCAAGCGATCCATGTACAAGAGTACCATCCTTAAGGTGAATTATGTTTAATGAATAGGCGATTATGCTCATTAAACTCAGTGTTCAAGGAAACAATGTAGATTATAACATTATTACAATCTTGTAGACATGTTATAAAGACCACTATCCCTAAAAACATTCTTTATTGACTTCACGTTTATTATTATTTCCCTTTTCTCTTCTCTCCACTACTTTCTTTCTCCTAAGCTAGTTTTGAGTAATCTTTAAGACAATATATCTGGGGTTAGATTGTAGCTGGAAGGGGTCTTAAACATCATCTAATCTAAATACTTTATTTTACCAATTGGGAAACCGAGGAAGCAACTTGCTCAGCATCACATAAATAATAGAGCCAGGTCTAGAATCCAGGTTTTCTGACTCCTAGTCCAATGCCTGCTTCTTCCACTATATCATATTCATGCGAGAGATAACAAAAAGTTAGAAAAAAGGACAATGTGAGATCTAACCTCCCACTCCCAGTTTTTCATTCCACAAGTTTCAAAGGACAACCACTATTAAAGGAAGGAGAAAGGCTAGAGCTTCCTAAGCTCAAGAAATAGATATGGGAACTTTTAGTGGTTTACATTGGGAATTACTTGCTTATTCAATGAAATCTTATTTGGAAATGTAGGTGTTATGAAAACAAAATATACCTAGAAAAATATATCAGTCTCATCTGGGTAATAGGCTCTCTCTCTTTGATTTTGCTATTTAGATAGAAAGAATACAAAACCCATACCTCTGGACCTCATACATTTACAAGCGGAACTGGATGGAGAAAAAGAATCCCCCAGGAATACAGAATGAGCATTTCCTCTTCCATGGAACACCAGCACAGAACTGCTCATCCATCATTGAAAATGGGCTAAAGAGCACCTGTAGGAAAGGTGAGTATGCCACAATTGAGAGAGGGTAGGGCTTAATGCTACTGAAATGGCTAAAATTCAGGCTTATTTTTCCTGAGCTTTGGGCTGACTTGATCACACCTGTTCCCTGATAGTTTAGGTTTGATAATGGAAGAAAATGAAATACTTGTAGGTCATTCAAAGGAGACTGACTTAGCCATAGTAGCAGAAGGGTATTCAATATGGATAAGCACTGAGGATCCTTCTAGTTGATTCAGCCAAGCAAGTCTCCCTTGCCTGAGGTTACCCCTTGTGATCCACCAGGAAAGCATCAAGAGCTCTTCACGTTTGTTTTAGCAACCAGGAAGTGATGCCAATAGCCTAGTCCTTTAATGATCCTTTAATTTCCCATGCCAACCAAGTTTTGAGGATGACCTCAGTGTCTTTTAAGGAAAAACTATCCTAAATGACATTGGGATAGGAGTTAGGCTATTGTTCCTACCACAACCTATATTCACCTGTCCCAAGGGATATTTAGCTTCTCTATTTTTTTATATCAAAGACTTAGTAACAAGTCCTTATTTTTATAGATGGAATGTATGGCCAAGGGATCTACTTTGCAGTGGATGCTCAAATATCCTCCAAATATTGTGGAAAAGGCTGCCAAGGACCCAGGCTTATGTTCCAGGTCCGTGTCCTTACTGGAGAATACTCTAAAGGTCATTCTTCAATAAAATTACCTCCAGAAAAGCCAGGAGGAGGGAGATATGATAGCTTGGTTGACTCAGTGGGTATGCCAAGGATATTTGTAACCTTTTTTGATGACCACTCATATCCAGAGTATTTAATCACATTCCACTGATCTGGTACAGTTTTTCTAGGTCCTTCGAATCAATCTCTAAAACAGCTCCTTCAGTGTAGCTATTGCTTCAGGTGAGTATAAATTAAAACAGGAAAACAGAAGTTCTAGTATCCAAGACTATTTTCTGGCAATTTTCATTTGTCTGATCTGTCGTAGTATTGGTCCAAACTATGTTATGTTCTAGCACAATACAAATTAGACATAATCACAAGCCAAAGAACCATAAAAAGTTAGACTTACTTTAAAGCAGGGGTGGGGAACCAGTGGCCTTGAGGCTACATGTGGCCCTTTAGTGTCCTCAGGTGCGGCCCTTTGACTGAATTCAGACTTCACAGAACAAATCCCCTTAATAAAAGGATTTGTTCGGCAAAACTTGGACTTAGTCAAAGGATCTAGAGGTGCTAGAGGGCCACATGTGGCTTGAGGCCTCAGGTTCCTTATCCCTGGTCTAAAAGAAATTAATCTGTTACAATGGCATTTTCTCCTTCCTGACTTCTTATCAGCTTTTGACATTGTCAGATGTCCCCTCTCCCTCCTCTCCTAGATAATCTTTTCTCTCCTAGCTTCCATGATATTCATCTCTTTGGTCTCCTCTTGTCAGGTCACACCTTCTTAGTCTCCTGTGGTGGCTCCTTATCTGTCTTCTTCTCCCTCAATGTAGTTGTCCTCCAAAGCTGTCCTGGGCCCTCTTTTCTTTTTTGTCCCCTCTCAGTAAGCTCCTGAGTTATAAAGGATCAAATTATTAACTCTATATAGATAACTTTCAAATCTACATAGCTAGCCCTCATTACTCTTTGGAATTCTAGTTCCATGTTAATTGCCTCCTGGGATGTCCTTTTAGACACCTCAAATTCTACGTGTCTAAAAGAAAAGTCATTTTCTTCCTCATTAACCTCCCAGATTCCACATTTTTACTGGGTATGCCACCATTCTTCCAGTCACTCAGATTTAAAATAGTAGTCTTTTTTGATTCTTCCTGCTCAAAAGTTAGCAATGATTTCTTAATTGCCAAAAGTAATGATCATTTCTCAGTCTGTCTTGAATCTGTCTTTTAGGTGTTTTGAACTTTTTAGCTTCCGACACTGTTGATCACCCTTTTCTCCTGGATACTCTCTCTTCTTGAGATTTCCATGACACTACTCTTTTCTGGTTCTCCTGCAAACTGACAGATCCTTCTCAGTCTCCTTTGCTGGACCTTCATTGAGTCCACATACACTAATCGTCTGTCCCTGTCCCTCTTCTCTCTTCCCTTCCCCAATCTCTATTGGGTATGTCAAACTGGATGTTCTATAGACATCTTAAATTCAACATGTACAAAACAGAACTCATTATTTTTTTTTTGCTAAATCTCCCCTCTACCCAACTTCTCTAGTTCTGTTGAGGGCAAGTCTCCTCAGTCTTACAGTTTCGGTGTCATCCTTGTCTCCTCACACACTTGTCCCACATATCTATTTTGTTGCCAGGTCTTCTGATTTGTACCTTCACATCTCTAGTGCATCTCCTTTTCTCCCCTCACACAGTTGCTTTCCTAGAGCAGGCCCTTGGCACCTCACACCTGCCCCATTCCAATAGTCTTCTGGTTGTTCTCCTTACCTTAATTCTTTTTTTTTTCTTTTTTGGAGTGGGGAAAGTAGGGCAATTGGAGTTAAATGACTTGCCCAGGGTCACACAGCTAATTTTTGTGTTGTGTCTGAGGTCGGATTTGAACTCAGGTCCTCCTAACTCCAGGGCCGGCACTCTATTATTCACTGCACCACCTTGCCACCCCCTTGCCTTAATTCTTTATCCACTCCAGTCTATTTCCCACTAATCTGCCAAAGTGGTTTTCCTAAAGCACATCCTTTCTGTTTTTAATAAACCCTGGTTGCTCCCTATTACCTCCAGGATCAAATGTAAAATCATTTTTTTGATTTTTAAAGCCTTTCACAACCTGGTCCATACTTCTATGAACTCTAGGATCAATGACAGTGGCCTTCTTGCCATTCCTTGCACAGGACACTGTGCCTCCTGACTCTGTGCCTTTTCATTGGCCATCCCCCATACCTGGAGTGTTCTCTGTCCTCACATCTACCTCCTACCTTCCCTAGCTTCCTTCAAGACTCAACTCAAATCTCATTTTCTCTAGGAAGGCCTTTTTCTGTATATTACCACTCCCTCCTTTGCTCCTTCCCCCAGCCCTTACCATACACTAGTGTATCCCTGCTAGGTTTACCTTTCATTTGCACTGATTATAGCTTCTCTATGTAATTTTTTTAACTTGTAATTTTCCATCATTAGAATGTAGACTCCTTGAGAGCAAGGACCCTAGACTTTTCTTTATATTCCCAGCATTAATGCAGTGCCTGCCATATACTGCTTAATGATGCTTATTGACTTTCCATCATGGCCATTTAGTTGCAAAGTCTTGTTCTATCTACCCAGCACCTCTGTTATTCATCGCCATTTTGCCACTTACAAAACCACTATCCTAGTTGAGGCTGTCATGTCAGTTTTCCCAAACTATTGCAACAGATTTATAATTGATCTTCTTGTTTTCTAATCTCTCCCCTCTCCAACCCATCTGATACATAGCTACCAAAGTCATTTTCCTAAAGCACAGGCATCCCTTGCTCAGAAGTCTTCAATGATCCCTACTATCTCCATTATTTTTATTGGATAACCTGTTATACTCTTAATGTTAATTAATTTTATTTAATCTGACTTGCTTTGTAATCACATATTTAAATAAATGAATTTCAATGCATTTGTTTAATATCACGATACATTCCATATGCATACATGTCTTTCTTAATTGCATCATAATATTTGTTCAAACATATCTCCATTGTTGGATATTGCTGCCATTTTTTTCAGTTATAAATAATTTTGCTATGGAAATCTAAGAATTAATAAGTTGAAAAAAACTTCATAGTATAACCCAACAAGGGAAACATTGGCTCAAAGGGTATGCTTATTTTTTAAACTTTTGCCACAACCTGCCATCTGAACATGTATGTTCCCAGTTCTACCAGCAGTGCATGAGTGTGCCTGTTAATAACATTGAAACACAGCTGCACCAGCATTGCTGTTTTAAAATGTTTAATGATTTATTTCTGTTACAATTTGTTGTAGTTCAATGCTGCTTTAGTCATATAAGAAGATGACTACAATTCATAGTATGGGATGTTAATTATCCACAAAAGAGTTTACTTAGCTAAGTGTATTAGAAACCATATTGTTGATAATTTTATCTTTTGTTCATATTGTAATATAATTCCAATGTTATTGAATTGTCATTTATTTTCATTGTTATATAGTCTGCATAATTTTTGCTTCTTAAAATTTTTGTACAGCTTCTCAATGGTTTAATCCTTTATGTTAAATTTTTGCTAGCCTTCCATGTACACTTGAAAAGAATGTATATTATAGACATGTTCTTTTCCATTCTTTATCCACACACATATATTTATATATCTATACATATCATATCCCCCATATCATAATTACAATTAGTCACAGGAAAAACACATTATTATTTTTGTTATGTATTTGTCACTCAGTTAATTTAGAATTTTTCCTCTGAAACTTGTAGGAGTTTCTTTAGTTACTGATTTTTTGCTTTTAAATTCTTCCAGTTTTGTTTTTGAAATAGTTAAAAAAATTTTTTTCATTAAATACAATCTTATTTCCAAGGTATGTGATTTGGGATTGCACTCCTATTCCTAAAATGCTTTTGTGTATTTTTGCTCAGTATTAGTAGTTTTCCTTTGTACTTTATTGAAATCACTCATTATTTTAATTCTAAGTTTTAAATATATAATCTCATGCTACATTTCACATGTACTTTCCTCTTTTTCTTCTTCTTGGTATATGGAAGTACTCATGTTTGTTGATGTTTCCTTAGAGAACTGCCAAAATTCTTTTTTTTCTTTTTGGAGGGGGGAGGGCAGGGCAATTAGGGTTAAGTGACTTGCCCAAGGTCACACAGCTAGTAAGTGTTAAGTGTCATAGGCTGGATTTGAACTCAGGTCCTCCTGACTCCAGGGCTGGTACTCAATTCACTGTGCCATCTAGCCTCCCCTCAAAAAATTATTTTTTAAAAATGTATTCTAATTTTTTCTTGATACTTGAGAATTTTTGTCTTTGTAATTTTGTGGTTCAACAGTTATGTGCACTGATTGTTCATAATTTAGATTTCTTCCCATGTATTTTTATATAAACTTTGTTTTTCTTATTAAAATTTATTTTTTTTTTCAAATAACAAGCATTTATTTTCTCTCCCTTTCTCTTCCCCATCTACTGAATTCTTCATATATGTCAATATTCTCTCTGAAGAATAATGCCTGATCTTGTCATTCTGGAAAGTTTTTTTCCTTTAAATATAGTATCTAACACACACACATATATAATACATATATGTATATATAAAATGTAACATAAATACTAGCTATTATTTTTGTCAATACCATTGTTGTTTTGAGTCATTTAACATCACTTTGTAATTTTGGAATGTCACAATTTTAATTTCCCTAGTTGTTCCTTCTTTCTTGTTTTAAAAAGTGAATTAAATTCACACTTTATGTCCTTTAATACATTTAATATCCAATTTAATTTATCATTTTGTATTTCTTCCATTTCATCTTTTGATACTTCATCTTGCATTTATTTTTAAATTTACTTTTTCTATTAATAAAAATAAATTTTATCTCCCTCCTGCCTCCTATCATTGAAAAAAAAGCAAAAACAAAAATAAACCTTTGTAACGTTATATTTGTATACACACATATAGTCAAGTACAATAAATACTTACATTCACCATGTTAAAAAATGTGTGTCTCATTCTGTACCTTGAGTACATCACCTCTCCGTTAGAAGGGTAAGCAACGTGCATTTTGTTTTTTAATGCACAAAATAAAACAGAAGGGAGTTCAGAAGTAAGCACAGATGAGCAGGACAATTTTGAAAGTAATGTGGAATGTATTATGTATTCTTTTAAAAGGGAGCATTATGAAATGGAGATTCACAGTTTTAAATAAAAAGCTCTTTTGGTTCTGATAATGCTTGTGTGTGTGTGTGTGTGTGTGTGTGTGTGTGTGTGTGTGTGTGTAAGTATAGATTAAAAAAAAAATGAAAAGAAAGACGAGAAAAAAATAACTTGGCATAGTATGATAGAGCCAGCATTTATTTTCTTCAGTCAGATTTCTGGTGTGGATGCATTTAAGGTTCCAGCCACATGTACCCATCTCAGACAGTGTGTGCCTAAGACCACACTGATGACTTGCCCTGTGCATATCATTTGCAAGCTGTCTCTTCCATTAGAATTCTGGCTTCTTGAGAGCAAGGACTGCTTTTCTGACTAGACTTTTCCAGATGGAGATGAAGGAGGTTGCATCCAGAGAAGCTATATTAGGGAAGAGAAAACCTCTTTAAATAAATAGTAAGTGACTTGTGAGTGGCTCATTAACCTGAGGTGCTAGTGTCAGGGCCTGACTGCAATGCATAGTAAGAAGAAATATTTACAAACTCCTTTTTGCCTTCCTCACATATAACTGGGGTGTACTCTTTCATAAATATTCATTATTTTGGTAGGGAAAATAGGCACAAATTTAAAGTGTAATCACAATGAGCCACATGTATATAGAACAAATATGGCCAAGGTAATTCACAACTCTGGAACTCCAAGATCCCCTAATATTTTTCAAAAAGTCCTCTCAGTACTGGCCAGTAGATACAGTATCTATGCTGGATAGGTTGTTCAGCTGGACTCACTATTCAGTGGGCAAGTTGTAGGTTCTATTACCTTTGGCTGCAGGCTTAGGCCCACTCCTTAGCTGGGGTATTATTGTGTACTTTCAGAAACGTCAAGAGACGCAGACTTAGAGCTGGCAGAAGTCTCTAGAACTCATCTCTAAGGAGCTCTATCTCCCAGACAGATGGTAAGAGAGTAGAGGTTTATACTTTGCTTTCAACAACGTTGTCTGGTTCAGGGCTGTCTCCTAGGTAAGAAACCTTGCCTTAACTTATAATGATCATGCAGTACATTTTCCAAATTTCCATCTCTGCAAATAGGCCAAACGGGCAATAGCCCCAATAATCATCAAACAGCTCTGTGGTTCAGGGGTTCCCCAGATGTTGTGTTTGTTTGGTTTTTAAACTCTGGTTCTTTTATTGGTCTAGGGCGGGGCTGCCCCACCTGAGACCTAGGAATGGCTTTTACATTTTAAAGTAAAGTTCTGTTGTATATATTCCGCATCCAGCTGTACTCCTTCGGATTTCTCCATCATGCCCAAGGAACACGTCATTTTAACAGATCACACCATCCCTGCAACTCTCACTTCATCAGTGCCCTCTGCCTCAGACCCTCTGAATGAGAGGTAGAGAGCTCCTCCCAGAGGCGGGGCAGAATGGCTCTCTCTTCATTTCCCACCCAGCCGACCTCCTCCAGAGTTCTCTCTCATCCCTCGCCCCACAAACCTTTTTAGTCTCCCTCCAAATTAGATTGTAAGCTCCTTGAGGTTAAGGTCTATTTTTTGCCTTTCTTTGTATCCCCACAGTGCCTGGCACATATTAGGGCTCTTAATAAATGTTTATTTATGGACTTCCTCCATGAGCATTTAGTAGCTCTTTAGTACAAATGGAGAAAGCAGATGATGGGGGTAGGGTGGGTAGGCCACCTATGGTTAAGCCTTAGTAAGGTATGAGCTTTAATAGGAAAAGGAGCTGTGGGAATTGGGAACAACATCCATTTAAACTAGTTTATCATAGAATGAAGATTACGAAAGGAAAAAGGTGAGATCAGAACAAAGCTGACTGATTGGGAGACCAGAAAATAATAAAAATAATAGCTAGCATTTATATAGTGTTTAATATGTGCCGGGCATTGGCTAAATTACAAATTTCATTTTGTTTGATCCTCAAAACAACCCTGGAAGGTAGATGCTATTATTACCCCCATTTTACAGTTGAGGAAACTGAGATAAATAGGTTATGTGCCTTACTCAGGATCACACAGCTAGAATTGAACTCATCAAGATTCCTGATTCCAGGCCCAGTATTCTATCCATTGTGCCACCTAGCCCAAGAGAGAGAGAGGCAAGTTGTTTATAATATTTTTCTATTGGTGGTCTGTCCTTTCAGAGAGTCCACATATGTTTATCAGTTCTTTAAGAACGCTTCATATGTCATACCACACAAGTGCTTATCATATTGAAAAACATTTTATAGAAAAACAACTTACTCTAAGCAATTCAATCATAAAATAGATGCTTAAAACAAAATGTAATTAGTGATGTTAAGTTGAAAAACTTATTTCTACTATCTTATTAAGGAAATGAAACTTATTCTTACTACCAAAGCCTTTCCCAGTCCTCCTTGATCTTAGTGCCCTCCCTCTGAGATTACCCCCAATTTGCCCTGTGCATATCATTTGCAAGTTGTCTCTTCCATTAGACTTCTATCTTCTTGAGAGCAAGGACTGCTTTTTGGTATTCCCAGTGCTTAAGCACAGTGCCTGGTACATATTAAACACTTAATAAAATGCTTGTTGACTGACTCAGGATTGGAGGTAGGGTTTTTGACTTTGAGAGATGATTTTGGATGTCAGTGTAGACTCCAGCGTCATAGATTTCTATTTTTCTGGAATTTTTAAAATGAATATTTTATATTATTCCCTAGTTAAATTCTGAATCTGACCTAGTGTGGCTTCTAAACTGCTCAGAGCAGTTTACTGTCTTGTTGCTTAGTCATTTCAATGGTCTCTGACTCTTTGTGACTCCATTTGGAGTTTTCTTGGCAAAAGATATTCGAATAGTTTGCCATTTCCTTCTCTAGTTCATTTTATAGATGGGGAAACTGAGGCAAACAGGGTTAAATGACTTGCCCAGGGTCACACAACTAGTAAGTGTCTGAGGCCAATTTGAACTCAGGAGGATGAGTCTTCCTGATTCCAGCACTCTATCCACTGCATGTATCTTAGCAGTCCACAGCAAGACACAGTGGAAAGAATGTGGATTTGGAGTCAGAAGACCTGGGTTTGAAGCTTGGTTCTAATACCTATTAGCTGTGTGACTTCCAGCAAACCACTTTTCTCTGGTTAGTTTGCTCATCTGAAAAACAAGGAGACTTGAAGAGCTTTTCCCCCAAGAGGTCAAAAGATATGGACACAGTATTCAGAAGAATTGCAATAAAAAACCATAGGAAAGCTTGTTCCAAATCTCTATAATAAAATTAAAACAACTTGATGAGATCAAATATTTGAGTGTTTTAAGTGCTGAGCATCTATATAATCAATCAATCAACAAGCTTTTATGAAGTTTTTACTGGGTGCCAAGCACTGTGTTAACTTATCAGCTACTTGGTTTCTGTTGTTCAGTTGTGTCCTACTCTTCTGACCTCAGGAACCATAGCATGTCTGGCCCTCCTATCCTTGAAGTGTGTCCAAGTTCATTCATGTTCATTGTTTCCATGACCCTATCTATCCATCTTATCTTCTGTTGTCCCCTTCTCCTTTGGTCTTCAAATTTTCCCAACATCAGGGTCTTTTCCAACGAGTCCTGTGTTCTTATTTGTGGTCAAAGTACTTCAGCTTAAGCTTTAGTTATTTGACCTTCTAGTGAATAACCTGAATTAATTTCTTCAAGTAGTACAGGCCAAAGCAAAAACAGTTTTTGCCCTCAAAGAGTTTACATTCTAATGAGGGTGGTAAACTGTATAAATGTAGATCATTATAAGAAAATTCCTGGAGACCAGAAGAGGTAGACATTGATTTTGGCTGGAGATCTGGGGTGATTTCATGGAGGTGATATTTCAGCTGGTGAATTTGGGGAATGGCAAAAAGCATAGTTTGACTGGAGTATGAGGTGAGTAACTGGAGTAGATCTTAAGAAAACTTTGAAATTAATCTTCATGTGATAATAATACCTGTAAGTTCATATAGTTTAAAATTATTTTAGTAAAAGTAAAATATTTGAATTGCAGAGTTATAATAAAACTAGAAAGGAAGATTGGAACAATATTACCTGAGGTGGTGAAAGCCAAGATGTTTTAGACTTTTAAGCAAAGGGGAACATCTAAGGTTTTGGGATAGGGATGGGGTTGCTAGAATGTTATTAGAACTGCAGATAATAGGGAAGGTTAATCAAGCATCATTATATTGATGAACTACAGCTGGGAGCATCTAGAGGCTCCAGTGCCCAGCCAGGAATTTATTTAGGATCATAGATTTAGAGCTGAAAGTAACCTTAGAGGTCAATGAGCCCAATGTCCTCATTTTACAGATTAGGAAACTTCGAGAGAGCTAGGTTAGATGACTTGCTCAGGGTCATTGCTAGTTAGTATCTGAGAAGGGATTCCAAGTCCAGCAATCAATACTGAATAGAGTAGGTATAAATGCTTAAAAAGACCTAAATACTAAGGAAATGCAAAAGAGATTACTTATTGAGCTACTATTTTATTAAGGATTTAATATGAGTTCCCAAGTGAGGATTTTCTGATGCATCACAAGTTTGATGTTCGGAGTCTATTAGCCTTCATTAGCCTGTTAAGTGGACTTTACTTAAAAAACAAACCAAATAATTTAGTTTTTTTTTCCCCAAAGAGTATCACAGACTCTAAACTCTATTCCTGAACTTGTTTGTTTTTTATATTTTGGATAACTGTATTTCAATATAATTGATTTCTTGTGTAATCCTATGTATTTTATGCATTTAAAAACATTTTTAGAAGGGGGTCTATAGGCTTCACTAAACTGTCAGAGGTCTATACCCTTAAAAAAGGTTAAGAACCTGTTTTAGGAGAAACAGGAAAGTACATCATTTTAACACCTTTTAAGGTAAGGGAGGGATGGGCCTTTGCCTTGTACTGACTAGCCAATCAGCTGCTTCCACTGCTTTTTAAAAGCCATTTCCGGGATCTCCTACCTTTTTTTTTCCTGCTGGTGGCCTGGTGAGTGGTGCTTGGGGGAGGGGGGGGTGTCTTTTCAATCCCTTTTGAACCTGGGTTTTGGGGAACCATCCACTCTTGCTTTCACTTCCTGATTCTAGCTGGAAGCAAGATTAGACTTTGTGAAGTCATAAGAAGGCGTGAGGGTGGTATGGAGCTTTAGTCTGGGAGGGGGAAAGCTGAGGCAGGCCTTGGAGCAGCTTATCAGCCAGGGTTCTGCTGGCTGCGACCTGGAGGCTGGCTTCCAGAGGACAGCAAACTGCGCAGGGAGCATTTATGAATAGCTAGGGAACTGGGGTTGCTTGCTTTTTATGAAAGGTGGTGCAACAAGCTAATGTTGCCTGTTTGCCAGAGGGCATGCAGATTCGAGCCTGGATCAGGATTCTGACCTTGCCCTCCTGGCACCTTTTCTGTTCCCATTCACTGTCTGTAAGTGGGTGAGGAGGAGGGTAGGAACTGCTTCTTTATTTAATTAACACTTTAAAATTTTATTTGATCATTATTTTAACCATGGACTTTTGCTGGTAATAGTATTTGGGCTGGATTGGAGGAGACAGGGTTTCATTATGCCTGGGAGATGAGGAACCTTTGGAAGGGTATCTTCTGAAAACTTGAGTTGTGAACTACAATTTAGATTGCTAGCCTCATTACCCCAATACCTTGATTGGCACTGAATGGAGTTGGCCTTGAATTTCATTTTATCTCAGACCCATTTTCTCTTTTAATCAGTGAGGTTAGGAATACGTATTGTGGTTTTTTATAAAAGACAGAATGGCTGAGAAACATCACCTAGATTCTTAATAAATTCATTGATTGATGTGAAGTATCTGGTGACGTATGAGAAGTATGATAGTGGGTTTCCTATTAGACATTCTAGTATTCTGATCTGGACAGGGCTTTGTTTGGGGGTGTCAGCTTTTTCCTTAAAATGAAATTTCTGGTGGTTATTTTTCATAGCAGTTTTTGCTGTGAAACACGTAGATTTGGGGGGCAGGGAGTGGGGGCTGCATCGTATGCTGACAGAAAATTAATACACATCTTTAAAATACCCTAGACTACATAATGGTTTTTCTACCAATAGTCAAACTGCCCTGACAACCCTTAATGCAGATCTTTTTGCCAACAGCTACTCTTTTTAAATATGGGTTAGTTTATTTTGCGGTTAGTGCTTAAGATGAGTGTTAAGGAGGAATGAGAATACTGGGCTTTGTGCCTTTAAGAAGAAACCACGTGGCCTCTCAATTCTCAGGCAGGTCTGCAGGCAGTAGTGCTGCCTCCCGAGATCTTTACATAAAAATTAATGGTAGTGGGTGAGTAAATAATTCTGTTTTCCTTTTCTATTTTTTAAGCATTTATTTGGGAATTCAACTGAAGCTTAGGATGCTAAGAAGTGTAGAAATAGGCTATTTTAAAATGGTCGTTGTCATTTTATCAGGGCAAGGTTTGGTGATTGGTGTTCTTTTAACAAACAGATCCCTGCTCAGGTAGAGACTGGCATAGATCATACAGAAATTGTTTTCCTTTTTAAACTATCCATTTCATTTAACTGCAGTGATCTACACATCTCTCCCTAGGCTGTATATTGCTTATTACCTAATCTAAAGTGGGAAACAGAAAGGTGGGGAACACTTGTTTCACTCATATGTTAAAAAATTTTTCCTGATCAAAATCGCTCAGCTACATTTGATTTTAATTTTGTCTTCAGTCAAGAAACAGCATAATTCCTGGGAGTTTTCTGCCATGATGAGCTGCATGTTTAGTCCGTGTTTCACATGATCACTTCTGATTATACACATGCCCTGAGCAGAGACCATATTAAGATTTTGAGGGTGGGTTGGGGAGAGGAAGGGCACCGCTGACCATGTTATTTGTATTTTTTAATTGCTATAAACTCCTAAAGATTAATCTTTCTGATTATTTCACATTGCCAGATAAACTTAAGTATCAAAGCCACAATATTTTGTGTATCTGCAAGAGAGGAGATAACAGTAAGCCATGCCCCTGATTTTTCCAGTCATAATTGACCAGTATAGTTCAAAACCTGGAATCTCTTGAACATATTAAGCATAATGCAGTTCAAGTTCATTTGTGACCAGTTTCTGTATAGCAGTCAATAACTCTTCTGTTTTTGAATTTTAGGTTAAAGATGGATTTGGCTTTTGGTGGAAAGGGAACTAAATCCTTGGCAGAGGAGGACTCATGGTTCTGGGCAAAACTTCTAGAAGTATATTACCAGAAAATCAAAACTTTGCCTCTGGTCCCACATGGACCAAGTTAACCAGGATTGAGCATTTCCACATGGCAAAGGTTGAAGGTCACATGGCTACAGGTCTGATTTAGGTAAATACTAGTGATGTGGTTCATCATAAAATGATGTGGTATAGGGTAGGGGTGCTCAAGACCCCAAAATAACACGCCAAGTCCTGCCCAATGAATTCGACTGAAGTCTTCTCTCAGCCAAAGAAAAGCAAAGTTTATTAAAAATTAGTTTGTATTGGACACAGTAAGTCTGCTAGAAAATTCTATGGCACTCTCACACCTCATGGAGCTAGATGGGGTCTTATATACAGAAAGGTTGTGGGAGGAATCTAGGGGAGGAGTTTGGGGAGGGTCTTCAGGAAGAGTTAATGAGGTCAGGTAACAGTTGATTTGGGTATAGATATTCTGATAGGCTCAAGGGTGGGAAGTAGATGGACAATGGAGAGCCAAGCTAGTAACAAAGGTTTGGGCCCAGCCACAATGAAAGGCTTACGGCCTCATGCAAATGACTTATCAAATGGGACAACTGAAGATTTCTAGGGGGTTCTCAGAGCCTGCACCTCATCACTAGGATTTGACTAAAGTACATGTTTGCTTATATTCCCTAATGGGTTAACTTGTGAAAATGATCATCTAACATAACAGGATAATAAGCTCTGGGTAGCAAGAATCATTCAGAATACTTTTGTCCTACTGCTAGGACTCCTGGAGATTGCTATTGAATTGAGTTTTAACTCTCTCCCTCAGTTTTCTCATCTATAAAATGGGGATAATAACCATCTACCTTCTAGGGTTGTTGTGAGGATCATATAAGATAACTATAGTGCTTAGAACAGCGTCTGGCACATGCTATGTAAATGTTAGCTATTAATATTTCACACTGCTGACTCAGATTGAGCTTTTAGTCCACTAAAAAATTCTCATCTTTTTCACAGAATAAGTGCTAACAATGTCTCCCATATTGTATTTGCTAAATTACTCAATTTTTTTAGTGAGGTTCAAGACTTCATATTTATCCCTACTGAATTTCAACTTATTTGATTCAGCCCATTTGTCTCACCTGGTTATCTTTTTTGCATCCTGATTCTCTAACAGTGTTAGATGTCCTAGATTTTTGTTATATTCAGGTTTGAATGAACATGCTTTATTAAATAGCACAGACCTGCCACGTTGTCATGAACCATTTACTACTACCCATGGAGTCTAGCAAGCCAACCATTTGAGTATCTCATTGTATTAATGTCTAGGCTTATACTTATACCTCTCCTCCACAAGAATGGGAAATAACCTCTCTGTGTCTCTGAAAACTTGGCTAAAATCTAGGTAAACTATATAGCCTTTTCCTCATCTAATAATCCTGTCCAAAGAGGAAATGAATTTAGGCAGGCATGGTCGGTTCTTGATGAAACAATCTTGGCTATCTGTAATCACCACTTCCCTTTCTAGATGGCTACTGGCCATCTGTTCTTGAATCAGTCAATCATGCAAGCACTGTCTCAAGCTGCGGATGGATTTAAAAATGAGCCAAAAGACAGTTCTTGCCCTCAAAGAGCTTACAATCTAATGGATGAGCCATTCTGGAATTCCACAGAAATTGAAATGTCAAATTCATTACCTTATAGTTTACAGACTTAATATTTTCTGTTTCTTGAAAATCAGAACATATGTCCTTCTACAATCTTGTGTACCTACCATTTTTTCATGATCTTTCAGCTATCTAATTTAGGTTCAGCAATCACATCTGATAGCAGTGCTTTCCCTTCTACTCAAACTATCTTTTATTTACCCATTTACATGTGCACCCTCCAGGTGGATATATGCTCTTTGGCCCTGCTGGTGTGCTACACGCCTATAATTCCTGCTTTTAGGGAGGCATAGCTCAGGAGTACTGAGCTGCAGTGGGGCTAAAGCCAGTGAAGTGTCCATACTAGGTCCAGCACTAGTATGATGAGCCCTTGAAAATGGGGGGCACCAAGCTGACTAATGTGGGGTGATTTAGTATAGATCCAGAAATGTGGGTTAGTGATCTCTCACCACCAATGGGATCAGGACCACTCTTACTTGCAGCTTGGCTGAGACAGGGAGACAAATCTATATACACACACATTCTTTTAGGGTACCTACTTCAGGGATAGTTTTTCCTTTTTAATTAATAATTTAATTTTAGTATTTAATAGAATTTAGTTTGGACCACTGCTTTTTTTTTTATCCCATAGAATGTAGTGACAATGGATTTAATAATTCTTGTCTGATATATGAAGGTGACAAAATTGAAAGATAATTCCCATATAAATTCCAACAATCTTATTTTTTTTCTCCTTCATGTTGGCAAATCATCTTAAGGGAATAAAGTCTGCTGTCCAATCTGTATTTCACATGATTTAGCTCAATGATACAGGACTTGGGAAGATGCCTATCTTGTAGGACAAGAAAACCTTGCATGTTGCCATCTTGTGGCATAATTAAGAGCTGCATAGTACTATCTTATTTTGTCTATATAAAAGGAAAGTTTTCACTTTATAAAAAGAGGCACTGTGCTTGACATGGTAGGCACTTATGTTCATTAGTTGATGGATTGATAAAGCATCTCAGGTATGGCTGATGATAGCACTTGGGTTAGCAAAACTGAAAGAAACTTGAAATCTTGGCTATTGAAGAGTAACATACTTTAATACTGTGTTTTACTGAATAAAACTTTCATTGCTTGTTGGGTCTTATGGGCATGTATGTTAAATGTTCCAAAATATGCTGTCTTTGTTCAGGGATACTAAATTTATATCTTTGGAATTTTTTAGGTAACCTTAGATGCCTAAGCAACATCAGCTTTTGTCATTTAATATTATTCATGGCCAATCAGTCATTATTGAAAATTGACTTAAGTTTAAATCGCCTGTCCAAAAATGGCTGGAATTTCTTTGAAACAGTTTTTATGATTTAAACAAGGGTGTGGTTCAATGTAGTTAGATAATGTAGATAGATATCTGTATAGTCTTATTTCCATTTATGTGATCTCGTTTCCTAGACAAGTGCTGCCCACAGTTTTAATGTGCATGACTGCAAGGCAGAAGCTGCTCTTAGTAGCAGAGGTGAGTCAAAAGGAAAAGTTTCTGACTTCTATTTGGATCCTTCATCTTTGGCTCTGGGGAGGGGAGGGAGTACTCAGCATAACTGTCTACATTGTAGGCAGCTGCGGGGAAATAGATCTGTTTCAAATTCTCTCTTCCAGCCTACAGCTTTACACACTTTGTTGCACTGAATGAGTAACTAGTATATCTGGATGAGTGACAAACTTTTTTTTTCACTTCTGAAGCTAAAGGACTTATTTTGAGCAAGGTTTCCCATTTCGGGGGACACCCCTAGAAAATCAGTCACAATTACTGGTCACACACATAAAGGGTCTGCCATGATGAAATGCATTTTCAGTCCGTGTTTCAGCTGATTACCCTGATTGCATGCATACTCTGAGCAGACTAGAGCGAGAGGTGAACATTTTAGAAAAGGTGGTTGATTTTGTTTCTGGACTCTTGGGTCTGGTTAGTTGGTTAGTGCACTATACCAGTTTCTTTTATGTTTATAATACCTTATTGTAGATTTGATTGGTAACAACTTTTTCAAAGGGGACATTTGAGTCCCTCAAGTGACATTTTGAAATGTTTGTTTTTGAGTTTGCAGTACTCTTTATAATTTTATAATTAGAAGGAATAAGTGAATGAATGAATAAGCATTAAGTATTTACTGTGTGTCAGGCACCCTGCTAAATGCTGGGGAAACATGACCTTGACACATCAATAATCATGGAACTTTTCAGATTCATAATTATGAGGAACTGAATCTTAGAAAAAAGTATTAAATTTAATGTGTTAAACGTTTCATCGACACTTTGACATCACTAGCATTGCCATGTTAAAAAATGAATACTATTTTCTTGTAACAAGTATAGTCAAGCAAAACAAATACATATAATGCTTATGTCTGAAAATGTAGGTCTTAATCTGCATGCTTATTCTCTTACATCTCTGTCAAGAGGTAGAAACTTAGTTTGTCATCCGTTTTCTGTAGTCTCCCATCACCAAAATTTTATATTTTCGAGTAGATCAAGACAACCTCTTGAAGAAGGTGGGCTTGGCTAATTTACCTTATTTATATTTTTTTCGGGGGAATCAAGGTGGTATGATACATACATGAAGGTGGTCTCACACATTCTTAAAGGAAAATGAAGAATCTTAGTACTAACATTTGGATAGTAATTTTTTGTAGCTTTTGGCCTTTTTTGCAGAGAAGAGAATGAAGCTGTGACCAAATTCACTTTGTCCACCTTGGCGTGGTTAGTGGTAGAAGCCATGACTGAAAATCCTATGACAGCAGCTTGGTTTCTCTTTATGGTAAGATTTTTGTTCACATTTAAGGAAAAACTTTTAAAATTTTTTTCAATTTTTAAAATTAAGTTTATTTTCTCTTCAAAGACAACCCTTGTAACATATATTCATTGCTAATCAAAACAAATTTCCACACTGGCCATGTCAAAAAATGTCTGTTCTCCACCCTCAGTCTTGTCCAAAGGTAGGTAGCATGCATTGTCACTGGTCCTCTGGAATCATGGCTGGTCATTGTGTTAATCAGAGTTCTTATGTTTTTCAAAGTTGGCTTTAAACTGTTGTAATTGTATAAATTGTTCTCATTTAATTCTGTATCAGTTCGCACAAGACTTCCCATATTTCCATAAAACCATTCCTTTCACTACCATACCATAGTTCCATTATAGTCATACTCTACAATTGTTTAGCCAGTCCTCAATTGATAAGTATTTCTTATTTTCCAGTTCTTTGCCCTCACAAAAAGTGTGACTATAAATACTTCTGCATGAGTCCATTTCCTTAAAGTACAGGTCCATCAGTGGTACTGTGCATCCCTTAATAATTTCTATAGCACATTAATACTCATTACATTCATATACTTCATTATAATTTTTTCAGCCATTCTCCAATTGATGGGCACCCCCTTAGTTTCCAGTTCTTTGTACAAAAAATTATTTTTAAATAAGTTATACTTAAGAGCTGTATATTATAGGCCTCCTTTCCTTAGTCTCATTAGTGGCACAGATAGGCCTAATAGTAGTATTTGCTGGGACAAAAAATACTTATAGTTTAGTAATTTTGAGGGAATAGTTCCAAATTGTTTTCCAGATAAGGTGGAGCAATTTACAACTCTTATCAGTAGTCTGTCCTTTAACTATTTTACAGATTTTGACAATATATCTTTATTTTTAAAGTTCAATGTATTCTTAAGAAGGTAGTTTTGTTGAGATACAGATGGCTGTTCCTCTCATTGCTTTGAGATATGGCAATGGGATTTTAGGCCATCACAGATCAAATCTGGTCTTTCTTCACTCAGAGCACCATTGGATGGATTGGCCGTCTGTTAGTGCTTTCTGAATTTTGCGGGGCCAGACATTTATAGGGCTAATCCAATCTAATAACATGGCATACGATCTTTTAAATAAAAGGTAACTTAGGTACAAATCCCGAGGGGACAGAAAGGAACTAGATTGAATTGAACCTAGCATTTAAAACTTAATTATGGCATAGCTTTGTATTATATTTATATAAACTGAACTATGCAGTTATGCGAATTTAAATATTTGAAAGATTGTTATTTTGATTTTGAAAATTTTTTTTCCAGAATGAAGATATTTTCACCTGCAGATCTAAAAATAGAGACTGACCTCCCTAGAACCAATAAATACCAAAAATGGATGAATCATCTTGCATAAAAACCTGATAAAATTCCTTAATTTTTGCCCTTGATAATTAGCCCTGTAAATTAACAACCAGTTTTAAAATAAATAGTATTTGAATAAGTTTTGAACATTTTTCTTTGAGATACTTTTAAGTGGCACAATTGTCTGTAGCTTATATTTTGTAACCTAGAACTTGAGTTCATTACAACTGCATGTCTAACTAGGAAAGTAGACAGAACTAAGTTCCCATAAGTAACTATTTTGTCATTCCCTAATTTGAGCATGGTGTTTCAAGATGACTCACTGTGACATATGTGCATGTGTTTGTGTGTATGCACATGTATACATAACAGAAGTTTAGGAATTGCTTTCTATCCATGTGAGAGACTTGTAACTGGCCAGAATGGTCTAGTCTTCTCAGCTATATGGAAGATGGGAGGAGAGAGGCTAAAGACAGTTCAATTACAGAACAACTGCAATAGTCCAAGGCCTGAACCAGGGCAGTTCCCAAGAGAAGGGGATGGATGCAAATTTTGTTGAGGTAGAATTGACAAAGTTAGCACCTGATTGGATATGGGGGGTAAGGGGCAGTGAAAAGTTGTTTTTGAATGTGAGTAACATTGGTGACCTCAATAGAAAAATTAGGAAGAAGGATCGAGTTTTTGGAAAGGGCAGGTGAGAGATGAATTCTGTTTGGACATATTGAATTTGAAATGTCAGTTGATCATGTAGGTAGAGATCTTCAGCATCTACCTGCTGATGTAGGAGTGGTGTTGAGGATATGTGAGCTAGATATATAGATTTAGAAGTCATGTGAAGAAATATGAACTGATACATGAAATTACAAAGGTAGCTATTGTAGAGAAAACAGGACCCAGATCTGAGCCCTGGGATGAGAAGGCATATGGAATCAAGGCACAAGTAAAGGATATATATATATATATATATAAGTCTTGACACAAAGAACCACTTCAAAGACAGAACAAAGGAAGAAGTAGACAAGGTTAGTTGTAGAGGAATTTTGAGTTACCTTTTGACAAATAGTAAGTAGGACTGGTGGTTACAGGTGAGAAGAGATGTAGAGTTTCTTAAGAATGGTCAGGGAGAAGGTAGGTTTGGAACAGCTTCTGAGGGATGTATGGTAAATTAGGGAAAAAGAAAATGACTTAACTGAAGTGGTAAATGACCTCCAGAAGATATTAGGAGGATGGCAAGGAGACTGGAAATCATGCCATATGATGTTTGTAGTATCTCTTTAATGCTTTTAACTCTAGTCCTGAATCACCAGTCTCTACCTGCATGTCCCACTGACATGTCAAACTCAGTCTGAAACAATAACTCCCCTTATAAACAAACAAAAAACACCTCTTTGAAATTTCCTTTTTTTTGGTGAGGACATCACCATCCTTCCATTCTTGTCACATCCATTTTTACAAATTTTAATCCTTAATTAATATCTCACTCTCACAATCCATACAGCCACCATCTTAGTTCAGGTCCTTGCCTGGTAAACAGGCTGTCCTTCATTCAGGTCACTTGCCTGGAATATTTGCACTCTTTCCTAATTGGTCTGCCTGCCTCTCTCTCCACATAGCTGCCAAAATATCTTTCTAAAGTACAAGACTGACTATGCTGCAAGAAATTTAAATAGTTCCTTATGGGAACAGCTACATGGTGAAGTGAATAGCATGCTGGGCCTGGAATCAGAAAGATTCAAATCTGGCCTCAGATACTTATTAGTTGTGTGACCCTGGGCAATTACTTGGCCTCAGTTTCCTCATCTGTGAAATGAGCTGGAGAAGTAAATGGCAAACCACTCCAGTATCTTTAGTAGGATGTGACTGAACGTGACTCTAGCACCTCAGCACTTTAAAGTACTCTACACTATGGTTTTAGTTTACCATTTCAGGTTTATTTCATAGTACAATAAAGAATAATTCAAGCATTCTAATCTTACAGCTAAATTGGCTTACTTGTGTTCCCTTATACCTTATGTTCCCTTATACACCTATAGCCTTGCACTGGCACCTGTACCTCAAATGCACACCCTTTGCATTTTCTTAAAATCTTTAGTTTCACTGAAGGATCAATTCAAGTACCATTAAAAAAAAAAGATGCTTTTCCTGATCATTTTAGTTCTAAGTGCTTGCTCTCTCCCTCATTAAATTATCTTATATTTACTTATCTTTGGAAATTCAATGCCCTAAATAGAATATAAACTTCTTGAGGGTAGTTAACGGGCTTTGTCTTCCACGGCTAAAACCTTAACTATCACCACCTAGTTGTGCAAATCCACTCAAATGTTTTAGAAATTTTCATTTTAATCTTTAAACCCATTATGTATGTTGTTCAACCAGCTTATATATATTTGGTCATGAGAGGCTGCTGCTTTCAAATTTCCCATCAATTTTAGATTTTAAAAACATCCATTAATTCATAAAGTGTCAAATTATTAAAGCACAAACAACTAATCAGCAGT
>NW_027186296.1:7629712-7695347 GCF_028583685.1 Petaurus breviceps papuanus | reverse complement strand
TTCTGGCGGGCTCAAGTAAAGTAAATTTTTTCCTTTTGGTGCTTCGAAGTTGCCATAAAGTGCTGAAACCCAAGTTCAAAACCCTCCCGCGTCAGTCAAATCCCGCCCCCTCCCTGCGCCTCAGCATCCCTCGCGGTCCTGGAAATCCTCCCCCAGGTGGAAAGTCTCAGAGAAGTTCCCCCTTCCCCATGCCCCGACCCCAAGCCTCTGGCGGAGAGAGACCCAGTGAGCTTTTTACCTCAGTCTCCTCACCCTCTCCTGCCCCTACGCGGCTTCTGGGCCTGGTCCCATGTTGGCTTTTCATAAAAGCTGAATAGGATTCTACTTCTAGAGCTGTAAGAAACTTCTGAGGCATTCCAACCCAAGCCCCCTTTTTACAGATGCAGAAACTGAGGGCAGTCGCAGGATCATAGATTTAGACTTGGGAGGGAGCCCCGTCCAACAGCCTCCTTTCACCCCAGCCCCTCCCTGCTGTTTACAGGTGAGGAGACTCAAGGCCGGGGAGCTGGTGCCATGCCCCAGGTCTCCCAGGTAGTCAGCATGAAGGGTGGACTTGATAGTACTATCAAGTCCGGTGCTTCCTCTCCACCATATTTTATGAATTGAATTGAAAATTGAGCCGCCTGCTTACAGTGACCAAGCCCTGTAGGACATGTCCCCGTAGCTCCCGTGGGACTCTGCGGGATGGGGAGGGCTTTTGCAGGGGAGGACATGCTCGTTGTCTGCAACCGATGATTTTTTGGCAAAATTTATCAATTTTTTTTTTCAGTAAGCAATTGGGGTTAAGTAACTTGCTCAAGGTTATGTGGCCAGTTATTTTTTGTGTGGGTGCCAAATATCTGAGGCGGGAACCGATCTCGGGTCTCCCTATGCCAGGTGCTCTTACTCACTGCACCACCTGGCTGCCCCAATTTATCAATTTCTTAAAAAAAAAAACCCCAAACCCAACCCATCTTTTTTCAGTCAGTGTGGCATTGCAACTAGTGTTGTGGATGGGGATTGGGGGTCTGATTCCACTGGATTGCCGGAGAAAAACTTAGAGCTAGGCAGTAAGACTGGCAGATAAATAGTATCTAGCTTTGGGATAAAATACCAGCCATGTCAGTCAAAAACCAGCAACTGTACTTCAATTCTGTTACTCAACATCAGTGTAATCTCTGGGCCTCAGTTTGTGTGGGTCTCCTGGATTGGTTTTAATTGGTTTATTTTGGTTTTATTGGTTTTTCATGGCACTATGACATAGGGGGAAGGGAAAGAAACAAGCATTTAAGTGTTAGCTGTATGCCAGGCATAGTGCAAAATAGCTCCTTTGATTTGAACAGCAACCTGTGAAGTAGGTGCTATTATTGTCCTTGTTTTACAGCTGAGGAAACTGAGGCAGAGGATAAGTGATTTGCCTAGGGCCAAGTGCTTGTTTGAGGCAGGATTGGAATTTAGGTCTTCTTGACACTAGGCCCAACTGTGTCACCCACCCACTCAAAAAAAATAAGAGAAAGTGATGGATTTGGTGTCAGTGTACCTGGGTTGGAATCCCAGTGCTGCTGTTTACTACTTGTGTGGCCCTGGGCAAGTTATTTGACCTGTCTGGGTCTCAGTTTCCTCATTTAAAAAATTGGGGATTAATGAAAATTAGATATTACCTAAGGTTCCTTCAAGCTCTAAATCTGTTTTTCTGTGATAAAATCAGAGACCAGCAGAAATTCTAGTCCATATTTTATAGATGAAGAAACTGAGGTCAGGATTAAAGAGACATTATGGGTAATTAATGGCAGAACCCAGTCTCTTACCTTTCAGTTCAAGGTGCTTTCCATTATAAGACTTTGCTGAGGGAGGTACTGTCTGTGGACAGAGAAAAGTCAATGTTGACTGCCCAAAAAGAGCCAAGTAGGCTTGTTAGTCTTATTCATTCTTCCATTTTCTTGACTCTAACTGCATATCTCATTTGATTCCTCCTTAGAATTCCCTTCAGCATTTTGGAGCCTGAGGGAGGGAATCATTGTTACCACTGGAATATGTCTATATGTGAAGACATGTTGCACTGTAATTATCGAAAGTGTCGCATCAGGCTCTCTGGCTATGCATGGGTAACTGCTTGCTCACACATCTTCTGTGACCAGCATGGCAGTGGTGAGTTCAGTCGGTCTCCAGCTGTCTGCCCTGCCTGCAATAGCACCCTTTCTGGTAAGCTAGACATTGTTCGAACAGAGCTCAGTCCCACAGAGGAATACAAAGCCATGGTGCTGGCAGGTTTGAGACCAGAAATTGTTTTGGACATCAGCTCCCGAGCACTGGCCTTCTGGACATATCAGGTAAATTGTGGCTGTTACTCTTCCTTTATAGAGATTATGCCTTGAGCTATCTGTGGGCATTTTCCTGTTTGCTAATATATGTGTATTTCTTCTTGTTTGTTAAATCATGAACTTTCTGAGATCTCTAATTTTTTATTTTGAAATGCTACTATATATTTTTGAACATGTTGTTATGTACTATATATGTATTTGGATTAAAACTATCCAGAAGTTACTTTTATGATGATGCTTACACATTTCATAACAATATTGATGGAATCCTAATAAAGCTGCCCCCAGCCCCAATATTCAAACTTCATTATAGGCCTTACCCTATTGAACAGCAGGCCCACTGTACCTACCTGCCTCCCCCCCCCCAATGTCCTAACTTCTTTGTATATGCCTCACTGCTCACTAGAACAACATGTGTGTCCCTGAACTCTTAGTTCCCACAGAAACAGCAGGTGTGTCCATATGATGGGAACCTAGCTACTGCCTCTACCTGGTCACTGCCCCCAGACCCATTCCCACAGAAATAGGTGTGTTCTTGTATTCAGTCAAAACCACATCATCCATCTTGACCAGTCAGAGGGCAGAATGACCAGAATGTTTAACTACTGAACCATAGATGGAAATCCTCCTCCATTACCTAATCCCTTAACAAACTCCTCCTACCTTTTTTTTTTTTAAGCAATTGGGGTTAACTTACTCAAGGTTACATGGCCAGTTATTTTGTGTGGGTGCTAGGTATCTGAGGCTGGAACCGATCCCAGGTCTCCTGACTTTGGGCCAGTGCTGTTACTCACTGTGCCACCTGGCCACCCCTCCTCCTGCTTTTTTAATATTAATGATATTCTTCAATTCTATGTAAATTTCTGTTATGTAATTGCATCTTTACCCTATAAAAATCCATCTTGCTTTCTCTAAAGTTGCTGGTTCCTATAGCCCGCTTCATGAGAGGTGTCAATCTCAATAAATGCCTATACTTAGATTAGAGGTGGTCTGACTCTGAATTATTTGAGATGGTTCTACCATAACACATCATGGAACCACAACAGTTTTGGGGTGGACAGAGCCTCCACTTCAACAGAAAAATATAGTTTGAATACCATAAGGAATGAATCTATAATTTCATTCGTTAAAGGGAAATCCTAGGTGAGGAAACTTGTTTTACTAATGAAGGCTGGAACCCTTTTATAGTGTTGCCATGAACAAGAAGGTTAAGTGACTTGCCCAGGGTTACTGTATGTGTCCTTATTGGGGCTTGGAACCAGATCCTTTTGATTTAGACATAGGGGTATGGAACCTGTGGCCTCGAAGGTCCTCAAGTTTTGACTGCATCCAAACTTCACAGAACAGATGCTTGCTCTTCATGGACTACAACACACATCTTCTCCCCTAAATACCAACTTTCAATAAATTACTGCTATTTACTAAAAATAGTGGCAACAGAGGATGAAGTATAAATCCATAGGGTTCTTTTCTGTTGATGTCCTTTTAAAATCAAAGTTCACCTCACGGAGGAAAGTAGTTGTCAAGTTGTGGAACTTTATATTTAAGGGGAGAGTCTTATAAATAACTAGAAGGAAGCAGTTTACTCACACACACATACACACACAGAATTATGTAACTATCCTGTAAGAACAAGGAACAAAGGAAAAGAATAGCATGAAATATGTTAAAAAGCAAGAGAACTTGGCTTTCAGTGGCCATTCTGTAAAACTGAGCATACTATATTATGGGAAAATATGATTCTTGAATGAGATTTAAAAACTTTAAATATTTGTCGATGAAAAATATAGAAATGAGAATGGTCTTTGCCATGATAGTTTTGGATATTTTCTTGATTGCTTTTTTTAAGTTAAGAGCCATATTTTTTCCTAATCATTTAGTATCTTCCTCTTTGTCAGGTGTCTTGAGAATCAATACTTAAACATACTGAAAATTCTGTTGCTTCTAGCTCAGACCTCCTTTGTATATACTTGGGTCCAGTTCCTTTTCTGATCTTGAATTTCTTTAGGACTATCTCTGTCTTCAATAAAGTACTTTAGGAATTGAAATTTTACAATGCAAAATGTGGAGGTCCAACTGTCATTTATGGAGAAAATAATTTGTAGAAATCTTAATATATCTTTTCGATTTGTTTGTGTTTATCCTTCTAATTCGATCCTTTTTTTGTTTTAGGAGATAATCTGACTTAATTAGTTCTTATTCCAAGCTTCTATAAACTAATTTTTCCCACCATTTGCTTCTTTTTGTTTTATAAGATGGTATTGCTCATAATTTTTCCCTGCCCTCCTCCTGGAGGTTTTTTTTCCTGCAAGATTTTACAAACAAGTTTATACTCTAAACTAGGTGTGATCTTTTAGGAAATCAAGTTCTTCATCTCTAAAATGAAGGGGTTGGTGTAGTTGTCATCTGACGCCTCTTCCAGTGATAGATCTGTGAATACATGAGCCAATGAATTGCTTTAGGAAATTATGTTAGTCTATTTAGATATCTGTTTCTTTATATATTTCTCACTTATCAGCTTCAACAACTTTTTAAAATGTAACATGTAAGAATTGCCTCAGTTGCATACCATGTCTCATTTTCACTCTTCTAATTTGGCATTGATTTTGATATTTGTTCTAACATGTCAGTGGTCTGATTTTATATATAGGCAGCTGATTTGGAAATTATTCCCACATATATTAATTAGTCATTTCCTGTTAGAACATAGTCACTTTCATTGCTTATGGTGATTTTATTAGGTGTTTTACCATGTCCAGAAATGAATAATTTTCTTCTTGAAGAAAATATTCATCAATATATAGGCACAAGGCACAATATATAATATCCATGCCTTTGGGCTTTTGTGTTTTGATGCCTGCATCAAAATGGGCACAGGCTGAACCAAGAAGTGTAGAATGATGAACACGAGCCAGGCGGGATCTGTCATAGCAGTTCCGATTTGTTGATTAGAGGGCAGGGTTTAATATCCTTATTCCCTTGCATGCATCTATGTCTGGGTCACTACTTGGTTATGATGTCCTAAACTCCTGCAAGTCAGGAAGAGATGGTGAGCCAATCTTAAGACATAATATAGCCTTCACAGGAAGCTGGCTTGGGAGAAATCCTGGACCAGACTCTTCCCACGTATGGACTGAGTCAGAAACTGGCCCTTGACAGTGTCTCTTACTTTTGAACCATGTTTTAGAACATATTTTTTCCCCATCTTCTCCATGACCCACCTTTGTATTAAGGTTACTATGTATTAAAGAATATGTTCATTTACTTTGAAAGGTCTTAATAAGTCCTCATAATTTATCTCTCTTCTTGCTCTGTGCCATAGATTTTGGTGCTTAAGCTGCTATTATCTTTCTGATGTTCTTTTTGCTTGTTTATCATGAATACTGCAAGGTGAAATGACCAAGTGTCCTATGAAATGTTTCTCCTTGCCTTCGGATACATAACATAAGCTCTGTCAGTTCCTTCACTGGCCACTTCAAGGAGAACTTGTTGAACTATCTTTCCATTTAGCTATAACATACTTTTGTCTTCTGATTTCATTTATAGTTAAAATGTCATTGTTTATGTGATTTACTTCTTTTAGTACTCAGACCATTCATTAATTTCTAGACAAAGATCTCATGTGTACTAATAGTGAAGATAATATTTTAGACAGTCTAAAAAAATCTGTGATTCTTAGCAACATTGACCCTCTTTTCTGCCATTATCATGGCAGAAGAAGGTAAAGGGCCACATAGGACTACGGACTATTTTGTTTTTTTCTTATTTCATATGTTTCCATGGCCAAAGAATTCATCATTAAGCAGCTAGCCTACTCATTGGTGATGAATATATCCATACTTAGCCAGTTTGGTTCACAAAAAAGCAGGTATAATCTTTTGCCAAAATCATATTGATATGTTTTATACCCTTGAATAAATGAACCAAATATAAAAGTCACTATTAAATTCACTAGTGATAAGAAGAAAAGGACTGGGAAAAAATCTTTATATAAATATCTCTGATAAAATTCTGACACATAGAATTGGCACATATAAGAGTAAATATCATTTCCCAATTAATAAGTGATTGATGACTATGAACAAAGAAGGAAACCAAACTAAAAATAACCTTATTTAAAATGCTCAAGATTGTTATTAATGAGAGAAATGCAAATTGAAACAGTTCTGAAATATTATTCCATCTATTAGATTGTCAAAGATAGTGAAATTCAGTGTTACTGAAGCTATAAAAATAATTACACTAAAAAAATAATTACACTGTTTCATTGCTGGTGGAACTGTGAATTGACCTAACCTTTTCCAAAAAGATTATGAAATCATGCAAGAAATGTTAGAAAATTGTCCATGCTCTTTAACCCTGTGATCCTGTACTGACTTTATATCCCTACAAGGTTATTGACAAGGAAAGACCTATCTGTATGAAGTATCTCTAATAATTAAATTTTTACTACCAAAAAATTAGAAATAAATTGTGTATCTAGGAATTGAAGACTGAACAAATTGAGGCATTTGAACTTAATGTATTAATACTGTACTATAAGAGATGATGAATATAAAGAGTTCATAGAAGTAGAAAAAGATTGGTATGAAGTGATACAGAATGAAAAAAGCAGAACCAAAACAGCAATACACACAATTCCTATAAATAAGTAAATAAAGATAACTTAGAATGGAAACATAACTCAGTAGGAAAACATTGGAGAATATTGGTACTAACTCATTGATACTATCAATTGCTATCATTTTTAGGTTGTTTTACTTAACTTTCTTCAGGGATTCCATGTGAGGGGGATTCAACTGGAAGCAACTAAAAGTATTCTAGGGATTTGTATGGTGTATTGAAACACAAGTTATCAATGAAAAAAATGTTCAAAGAAAAATAGGACCATCTGCTTTTTCAAAAAGCAACAACTAGGGAAAAATATGACATTGGCCAAGGTTAGATTTATTGAAAGGATAACCATGCCTTAACTTAGTTCTGAAGATTAAAGTTATTATCTTTCTTTCCTTTGTGCATTCATTTATTTCTCTGTCACTTGTGCAAACTTTTACAACATGCTAAAGAGGGTAAAATTTTCATTCTTTAATAACTTTTCCTTTTCTCATTCTGAATAGGTACATCAAGAGCGTCTTTATCAAGAATATAATTTCAGCAAGGCTGAGGGTCATCTGAAACAGATGGAGAAGGTATATACTCAGCAGATCCAGAGTAAGGATGTGGAGCTGACTTCTATGAAAGGGGAAGTCACCTCTATGAAGAAAGTGTTGGAGGAGTACAAGAAAAAGTTCAGTGACATCTCTGAGAAACTCATGGAGCGCAATCGCCAATATCAGAAACTTCAGGGTCTCTATGATAGTCTTAGGTTACGAAACATTGCCTTTGCCAACCATGAAGGCGTTCTGGAACCATCCATGATCTCTCAGCCAGCTGCTTTTGGCTTCCCAACAGGTAAGGGCAGGGTGTATCATAAGCAATACTTATCCTTTAAACCAGCTGTTATATAAGATGGACAAGTAGGTCATTTTACTTTCTTCATTATAAAACAGTCAATGTAATTGACACTATAATTGTACTTCTCTATTTCTAGGAATTTTACCAATAGAACTAGAAGCGGAACTCAGGTCTCTTGTATTCTACCCATAGTATACTGTCTGATAAATGGTACTGTCTGATAGACCTTTGCTATAATATACATACACACATATTTTATATATATATATGTATATATATATTCACACACATATGTATATATGTATGTACAGAGAGAGGTTAGCTTAATTTAAGAGTTCATTTCTGTAGCTGTTCTGATTTAGGTAGGCAGTATAATTTATGAATAGCTCCACCTAGCTGTGTGGGAGCAATTGCATTACATATTTAAGTATAGAAAAGTACTATGTATATTGAAAATATCTTTCTGGCTTCGTTCTCCCAGATTAAGTCTGGCTACATTTCCCCCTTTAGGATTCTACAGGTTCAATGGTCTCTTCTCTATTCAAGCTCCCATTCTGGGGATGTTCCCCATACTATTAGACACCAGTGACTGGTGCCCCAATTCCATTTAACCAATTAACGTCAATTAGCTTTTACAAAGGGCTATTTACTTCAAAGATATGATAAGAACAGAAGTATAAATAATTTCCCTCAACACCTTGAAGGGCATACTTTCCTCTTGGTCCCATCAAGTTCATATTCAAGTGTGACATCACTGATTGATCAGCTACTACTGGATTGGGTTCCAAAGATCACTCCATCTTAGGATACCACTGCTGGGATGGCTGAAAAGCTCAGTATGGACTTTGACTCCTGGATCTTGGGTAGCTTGATCCCCTGATCTTTCAAAACTCACAAGGTTATACCCTCCAACAAGTGATCAAGCACTGAGGCAAAGAGCTATGGCCCATATTCACAGCAGCATATGTCAGTCTCAGATGGGAAGGGCCCAAAGCATCTCACCTCTTAAGTGTTATTATCTTTCAGTTGAGCACTGACAGCTAGAAGAAGTCAGCTGAAGAGAGGGTAGATCAAGAGAAGGACTTGTCCAATGCCATTTGAATGCTTACCCAGTTCTGGATCTACACTGCAGCCAATCAAGAGGTTCCTCTGTATTCTGTGGTTAATAGCAGGAACCAGCTACAGAGCCAGTTATTTCTGGGTGTGGTGCTAAGTATCAGAGCCTGATTTGATCCCCGGTCATCCCGACTCTGGGGCCAGTGCTCTTACTCACTGACCCACCTGGCCTCCTCTAAGCAATTGGGGTTAAGTAACTTGCTCAAGGTTACACACCCAGGTGTTTCTGAGTGGGTGCTAAGTGTCTGAGCCCAGATTCAATCCCAGGTCATCCCGACTCTGGGGCCGGTGCTCTTACCTGCTGTGCTACCTGGCCGCCCCATATCTTCTTATTCTTCAAAGTTTCTTCCAAGGCATTTCTATGACTTATAATGAGAATGTTAATATTGCTAAGACAATAGAATATATACTCACTGGACACTGGACAAATATTTCACATTTAGAGTGATGAAAGTTAAATTTAACTTGTATAGGCAAAAACTTTTTATCCTTCCTCAAACCTCCCAGGACAGCCCTTCCTTCCATGCTCTCAGCTGAGTACCTTGCCTCATACTTCACTAAAAATTTGAATCCATTTGCTTAGAGCTTCCTCTTCTCTCTTCCTCCTTTTCTCACATCACTTTGATGCCTTATAATACTATATCCTTCACTCCTGTAATTCTTAAAGAAATGACTTCATTTTTTTCTAAAAGGAGTACATTGTAGAATATAACATTATATCAGATATTTAAAACAAAACAAAAACTTATATAGCATGTCTTGTGAGTAGTATATTTCACTTCAGTCTCCTTAGTCCTCTACAGAAAATTGTACATTGAAGGTTGATGCTCAGAATATTACTAAGCAATGTAAAAACCTGAATCATCTAAGAAAAGATGAGTTATTTGATTTAAAAATATATTAAACACTTACTAAAATCAAGGCACCGTATTGGGGGAAAAAAGTGAAAGTTGTAAGAGTTCTCGTCAACTCTAATTTTGTGATAATCATAAGCACATTCTAGTTCTACCCCAAACCTATGTCTTTAATTTTCCAGACTACTTTTGATTTGGAATCAAAGGCTAGGTATGACTGAACAATTAAACAGAAATGTGCCAGGCACATTGGAGGTGATTATAGACCTCTTATCACTGAAGATTATATATTTCTTCTCAGAGGATTGAATTTTAGGTTTCAGTCAACAATATTTATGGAATGCCTATTATCTATATATTCTTAGTCTGCAAGAAAATAAGTATTTAAATTTTGTTCTGTTCTTTCTTTTTCTCCAGGGAATACTTCCAAGTTTCCTGTGGATATGACACCAATTCGAAACTGGGGCAGTGGGGATGGAGACTTCCAGTTCAGACCATTTTTTGTGGGCTCTCCCACAGCAGCTGAACCTAGCAATAACTTTTTCAGTTTTGCTTCTCCCAGCCATGAAGCAGTGCCACAGCCAGGTGGTAGCAGAGCCTTTAAAGTGAAAAGAATGTAGCCCATCTTGGAAACAGAGGGCAAAGTGAGAAAGGGAAATTAATAATAACCATGCTGCCTACTGTGCCTCGTTCTTCATAGTTGAAGTCACTAAGAATCTAGTTTGCTTTCTTGCTCTTCTCTGGTGGTTTCTAATAGAAAGTGGACCCGAGTTTTGGTGTAGCCATTCTTATTGCAAGTGTTGTTGCTCATTCCTGAAGTTATCACTTTCCTTGTGCTATTAATTCTACAGAGTTTACTGCTTGCTGTGAGAAACTTATGAGGATGGAAGTTGGCTTTGGATTCTGTTCTTTTGCCAGTCTATGTTATTTTGAATAATCAATTCACTGTTTTATTAAACTCAGTTTGATTGTGAACTGTTGCTTATTTGTGATCAGTAGTATTCAGACAAATGTGGGGATGCTGTTATTTAGAACAACATTTAGCTTACTGTAACTATCTGGCTTGTGTGGCCACATATTGCTATATCCATATAAAGTCTTAAATTTTGTAATGTCTCTGTGTTTAGTAGGTGATCATTTGTGGCTTCTTTGTGTGTGTGTGTGTAGTTATCTGAGTATGTAGGTTCTAGTATTTATGTGTGTGCATTTTATTTTACACCTGCATCTTTGTTATCATATTTATGTATATCTCTTACTTGGGAAATACATATGAATCTATGATTAGATGTTTTTGGTATATTTTGGTATTTATGTGTCTCTTGATATGTTTACATGTTTGTGTGTCACTGTGTCAGCATGTATTTGAAGTACATTCATTCATGAGTATATAAGTGAACATCTTATTGCATTGGCATTTGTTTGTCAAGTCTGTTTTCCAATTTAAAACAAGTCAGACTGATAAGGATTATTATTTCTTTAAGGTGGTTCTTAGGTATCCATTTCAGTATGAAATATACACCCTATTTTTATCTTATTTATTGTCTCAGTTTCACTTTATTAGGGACATACACACACATACATATATATATGTGTGTATGTGTACATATATAAGTTTTCCTAACCCTATACACAAATTTATATAAACCATATATTATAATAGCAGCTCCCTTATAGAGCTGTTGTAAACATCAACATATATACACAACTATATATCATCCATCCATCCATCCATCTATCCATCCATCCATCCAGTGCTTTGCAAATCTCAAATGCTAGCTGTAACCAACACGCAGTTCATTTTAGAGATGACATTAAAATATCTTTTGAAGCATAGTTTCCTGTATGCTTTTGTCAGAGACCAAACATTTTTAACTTTTTCCACAAACAAGTAAAAATTAAACAGGTATTTGTTTAAAGGACAGATTCTCTGACTTTGGAGCTTCAGGAAGGTATATATGTTGAAAAGACACTAGTTAAGGAATTACAACATTTAAGTTCTCATTTAGTTTTGTGACTTTGAGATGCTCTGTGCCTCAGTTTCCTTATCTGTAATATAAGTAGATTAACTGGTCTTCTGTTGTTTTCCTCTCTAATTTTAAGATACATTTTTTTTGTAGATTAGGAAGAGGAATAGTGAAATTTTTCTTGGTGTTTTAGTAATACAAATAAAAGAATAATTGACATTGATATAGTGTTTTAAGGTCTGCAAAGACTTTCCAAAGCCTCAGTTGTACCTGACAATAACCCTACCTTTATCAGTCAATCAACATTTAAGTGCTTAAAATGTGCCAGGCACTGCTAATTGGCATTTAGTGCCAAAATGAATATATCTGATGTAAAAAGATCATAGGGGCAGCTAGGTGGTTCAGTGGATAGAGTACTGGCCCTGAAGTCAGCGGGACCTGAGTTCAAATATGGCCTCTGACCAGACACTTGATGCTTACTAGCTGTGTGACCCTGGGTAAGTCACAACCCCAATTGTGTCAACAAAAACAAAGATCATAATGGAATGTTGATGTACCCAAAATAAGTCGGGGATGTTTTTATTTGATACTGGGGGAGAGGGAGTATAAATGAACATCTCATCTCATATATGAGCACCATATTTGAGCACCAAAAGGCCTTTATAAGAGTACCTTCAGGTTTTGTTTCAGTTAAGAGAAGTAAAAATGGTTGCCAAGAAAGTGGGCGATAGCTTTTGGAGAGCTCTTAATGTGCAAATCTCCACCAGTGCAGAATGGCACACTTCTCATCTGCAACCCACAGCCCCAGTGCCTGGGGTCCTGAGAAATTCCGTGACTTTGCCTCAGGCTCACACAGTGACCATAGGATGAATGTGTCCCAGACAAACCTGGAACAAGGTCTTCCTGACTCCCCTTTATGCTGCCTCTCTCGTCCCGGCTCGCTATACATGAAAGTGTATGGAATGGACTGGCCTGCAGTTAAAATGAGACATGAGAGCACGGTGGCTGTAGTTTTGGGCCATACCGTACATAATATACAATGCATACATGCTTACAGGCTTACGGAAGTACGCCAAAACATGCGCGTAAAAATATGCCTCCCCGCCCCGGGGTTTTGTTTGCAGGCAGTTGCTGGGGCACAGACCCCATGGGCGTCCGCTGGGCGCTGCGCCACGTGCGCTGGGGAGCCTCCCCTCCTCTAGATGTCACTGTGGTTCCGCGCGAGTTCCTGTTTCTCTCTGGTTGTAGCTCTTGGGGAGGGGAGGGCTGTAGCCGGAGGAACGATGGCTGAAGAAGAGGAGGAAGCCAAGCAGCCCGTACAGCTCTTGCAGGTAGCGGCCGGGGCGAAAGCGCTTGGGCTACATTGGTTTCGTGGTTATGATTCCGCGCGCCCAGCCATGCTGCTGGGTAGATGCGGGGTGCAGTTACTCTACAAACTCTTTTCCGAGTCGGGGGCCGTTACTGGGGGTGCGGAAGCGCCCTGGCCCGGGGGTGGGGGTGGGTGGGCTGGGCTGCAAAGCTTCCTGGGTTAGGGAAGGCGTGGAGTGGGGGTCCTGTTTATGTATTGGCAGCTGCGGGGGCTGGGGGCGGGGCGGGTCCTGCTGCCGGGATGCTCTGCCGGCTCCGGGGCACCCCGTGCTATGCCAGGGGCATTGCCATTTCGTGCTCTGGTGGAAGGGGCATGGTAGGGAGATTTACTAGCCTTGCTGTACGTTTTTCAGATAGGCATT
This sequence comes from Petaurus breviceps papuanus, assembly GCF_028583685.1. Classification (NCBI taxonomy): domain Eukaryota; kingdom Metazoa; phylum Chordata; class Mammalia; order Diprotodontia; family Petauridae; genus Petaurus; species Petaurus breviceps. Next base: position 7,681,929 of record NW_027186296.1, on the reverse strand, counting down.
TGGTGTCTTTTCCCTCCAACCCATTGGATTCCCTCCCCCCCTCCTCCCCATACAATACAGTTCCTTACACCTCCCGATTTCAGCAAGTCCACCTACCATGCGCTTGTAAGACTGTTTTGGCCCCCTTTCCTCATTCCCCGCACTCCCCCTCCTTTCAGCCATGAAGCTGGCAACAGTGGAGACAGTTTTGTGCTTCTCGTGCCTCTGGTTTTTGTTTCGTTTTTTTTTTTTGTTTTTGTTTTTTTTTTTGGCGGGTCGGGGGTGGGGGAGGAGAAGTCATCTACTTCAGCCTTCCGAGCTCTGCTGTAAAGAAGTCCTTAGGACTTAAAAGTGGCTGAGACAACCAGCCTCCCAAGGCAGGTGGCTGTGAGTCGGTGTACCCGTTAGTTTAGTTTTGCTTTAATTTACTTTATAATAATCTAACATAATCCCTTAGGTTCAGAAACTCAATTCCTCATGGTTTAAGGCAGTTAAAGCTTAGATGCTAGATCTACAATATAGCTCATTTATAGTCTTTTGAAGACATTTACCACCGTATTTCTAACATTTGTGAAAACTAGTTGAAGCAGTACCAGTTGTAACCATATCTGGTTTAACTTATTCCCAAGGAACTTGGTTTAACTTTTTTTTTGTTTTGTTTTGGTGGGCAGTTAGGGTTAAGTGACTTGTCCAAAGTCACACGACTAGTAAGTGTGTCAAGTGTCTGAGGCTGGATTTGAACTTAGGTCCTCCTGACTCCAGGGGCTGGTGCTCTATTCACTGCACCACCTAGCCGGCCCTCAACTTTGTTTTTTACTTAAGAGAAATTTTAAAATATAGTAATGGTATAGTGAAAAGAATGTTGGATTAGGAATCTGAGAATTTGGTTTCAAATCCAGGGTCTGATACTTTTTACCTATAAGGTAAAAGGCAAGATACCTTTTTACCTGTAAGGCCTTGGGTCATTTAGACCTTCTGGGCCTCAGTTTTTCCTAGTTGGATCAGATAGTCTCCAAGGTTCCTTCCAGGTCTAAAACTAAGATCCAAAGATCCCTGTTAATTAGGATTGGTCAGAAGAGGAGGAGATAGGTTAGAGATTGGGGGTGCCTGTGGTACTCAAAGAATGCCCCGAATATTGGATATTATTTGTACTGGATATTCTGAAGCAACCGTATAGAGGATAGACAGAAAAGGGGGCATATATAAAGCACAGAAATAGAAGGCAGATAGAAGAAGAAAGGAATAAACTGAAATTATCTATCACAAGTTAAAAAGCTGGGAAAAAGTTGTTGTTTTTGTTTTTATAGACTTCTTGGGACTGGAAGGGACCCCTAGAGGCCACCTGCCCTTCTTAATGGAACCCAGAAAAATTGCCTAGTATGTATGCCACAAAAATTATGTTTTTTTGTGTGCCTTAGTTTCAGGCCCTAGCCAAGAGTAGTGGAACAGATAAGTTTGTGATTGAGATCCAGATCCTCAAGACAAGAACATATCCACAGATTATTGATAAGGGAGAGAGAAATGTTACTTTTTATGGAGTATAATGATGGCACCATCCCTATATTTTTTAAGGAGCTGGTAGACCAGCTTTATTCATTTCGGGACCACTACTTTGAGACACATCCAGTTGAGTATGCTGGTCAGAAGCATCAGGATGTTCGAGAAGAAATGGAGAAGACCCTAAGCAAGATGGAAGAAGCAGGAGGTATGGCCCTCAAGATTCAAGATAGAATGCCAGCGTTCCTTTGCCAAGGAAGTGAGAGGGCCTCTTCCTCCTTTTGTATATTCTGTAAAGGGGCCACTACTAGTTGGTCAAACAAACAAGTCTTTCTGATAGGTATAGACCATAGCTAATTCAGGGAGTTGAAAAAGCCCCATACCAAACCTTCCAATCTTTTAGTTCCTTTCACCCTTGGGACACACCACTGTGATGTGAAAGGGCTCACTTCTTGTCTAGAGTATTTCAGTAATCTCCTTGCCTTCACTGTTCCAACCTGAACATAGTTGCCAGAATACTTTTCCTATAGCAGCTTTTACTTAGAAACCTTTAATGACTTCCTATGCTCTTTAGAATAAAGTCTAAACTATTTGGCCCTTCATGACCTTTCAAAACTTCACTAATTCAGTAAGTATTTATTTATTAAGTGCCTCCCTTGTACCAGACATTCTTCAGGTTCTGGGAATATAAAGACAACTCTCAAGTTTAATTGGGAGGAAACAGTATCTGCTTAGAAAATTAAGTGCAAAGTATGTACAAAGTAATTTACAAGAAGATATTAACAATTGGGAGGATCAGAATAAGCTTCTTGGAGGAGGTTGCATGTAAATGGAGCTTGGAAGAATCTATAATCAACATCTGCTTGATTCTACAGTCTGGCCTCTGACTTTTATCATTCAACCAAAACTGCTCTTTCCAAAGTTACCAGTGATCTCTTAATTGCCAAATCTAATGACTTCTTCTCAGCATCCTTCTTCACTTCTCTGCAGCCTTTGACACTGCTGATCACCCTTTTCTCCTTGATGACACTTTCTACTCTCTAGGTTTTTGGAACACTTAATTTCTCCTGATTCTTTTCCTCCGCATCTGACATCTTTCTTGGTCTTGTTGGAGCTTCACCAAGGTCATGCCACCTAACCATGAGTGTTTGCCAAGGCTCTGGCCTGCCTGTTCTTTTCTTCTCCCTCTAAACTTGTTTCATTTGTTTGGTTTTTCCAGGTTTTCCTTGTTGATCTCATTAGCTCCCGTAGATTCAATTGTCATCTTTATACTGATAATTTCCAGACCTACCTATCTAGCCCTAACCTTTCTTCTGACCTCTAGTCTCACATCTCCAACTACCTTCTAGACATTTCCAGTTGGAAGAGGGAAAGAGTCCTCTCCTCTTCTAATGTCCTTATTACTGTTGAAGGTCCTTTCATCCTCTTGGTTACCTGGACTCAAAACCTAGAACTCCTCACTCTCTTTCATCTCCCATATCCAGTCACTTGCCAGGTCTTTAGTGTCATAACATTTCTCATATGTGCCACCTTCTCTTTTTTTGACATTATCACTACCTTGGTCCAGACCCTCTTCACATCACCCTTGGCCTCTTGTGATAGTCTGTTGATTGTATATGATTGTGATAGTCTTGTAGTAGTCTTTTTGCCCCAAGTTTCTCCCCACTTTAGTCCATCTTCCACTCAGCTTTCAAATTGGTCTTCCTAAAGTGAAAGTTCTATACTTCCTAAAGTGAAGGGTTGACTATGCCACCTTCTACTTAATAAACTGCAGTAGCTTCCTATTCCTTTAGGATCATATAAAAAAAAATCTCCTCTTTGAGCTTCAGAAGCCCTTCACAACCTGGCCTCCTCCTACCTTTCTAGTCTTCTTAGATCTTAAACTCCTCCACCTCCCCCACCCCCCATGTACTCTTCAATCCAGTGACACCAATTTCCTTGCTGTACTCAAACAAGATACTCCATTTCTGGACTCTGGGAATTTTCACGGGCTGTCTTCCATTCAAGCAGTTCTCTTCTTCTTCATCTCCTGGCCTTCCTTTGAGTCTCAGCTAAAATTCCACCTTCTATGAGAAGCCTTTCCTTGTCCATCTTAATGCTAGTGCCTTCCCTCTGTTTATTGTCTCCAATTTATCCTGTTTGTATGTTGTTTGCTTGTTGTCTTGTCTTATCCCGTTAGACTGTTACATCCTTGAAAGCAGGTACTGTTTATATATGTGTGTGTGTGTGTGTGTGTATCCCCCATATACAGTGCTTATCACAGTGCTTGGCATATGCTTAATAAATGTTTATTGCCTGACTGACTGAAAGAAGCTAAGTATTCTGTGAGGTGGAGGTGAGGAGGGAGTAAATAGATTTCAGACATTGTGAACAGTTTTTTGCAAAGGCACAGAGGACGGATGATTTGTTATGGACAGGAAACAATACATCGGCCATTTTAGCCAGAATATGCAATGTGAAAGTGAGTCAGGTGCAGTAATCCTGGAAAAAACATATTTTGAAGGACTTTAAATGTTAAACAGGGGATATTAGAGTAGGGATAAGAGGGAGCCAAAGAGCTTCTGGAGGGACATAATCAAACCTTTGCTTTAGGAATATCAATTTGTTGGCTCTATGGAAGATGAATCAGAGAGGGGCATAGACTAGAAGCTAGAGAAGCTGATCTACTATTCCCCTCTGTTTCAGCCAAACTGATATATTTATTATCTACCAGCTATGCCATACAGTCCTGTTTCTTTGCTCTTGTTTGTACCATCTTCTTTGTCTAAGATACTCTTCTCCTTTTCCATTTTTTAGGTGTTATTCTTCCTCTAAGAACTAACTTCTTCCTTGAAAATTTTCCTTATTCTTTATATTAAAAAAATTTGTATAAGCATAAGCCCTCCCTACTACTGGTAATATAAAAACAAAACAAGAAAAATAACACCTCATAATAAATATGCATAGTTCTCCAAAACAAATTCCCACATTGGTCATGTCTAAAAGTGTATGTCTCATTTTGCAGTTTTGGTCCATTACCTTTTTGACAAGAAGTATTTCATCTTCAGTCCTGTGGACTCATGGTTTATTGTTATATTGATCAGAATTCTAAAGTCTTTCAGAGTTGTTTTCTTTATAGCACTTTTGTCTTTGTTTTGCTCACTTTATTCAGCATTAGTTCATAGCCAGTTTCCTCTTAAAATGTACATTTTGTCTTTTTTTATGGCACAATACTATTCTTTTCCATTACTTTATATACCATAATTTACTTACTCATTACCCAGTATGAGGGCACACCCCTAGTTTCCAAATTTTTACTGTTAAGAAAAGAGTTGCTATCAATATTTTAGAACCTTTTCCACTTTCTTTGATCTCTTTGGGGTGTAGACCTAATAGTGGTACATCTGGGTCAAAGGGTATACACAGTTTAGTTACTTTTAGGGCATAGTTCCAAATTACTTTCCAGAATGGTTAGAGCAATCTACAGTTGCACCAAATGTATACTAGTGTGTCTGTTTTCCTGTAACTCATCCCAAATTTATTGTTTTCTTCTTAGCATATTTGCTATTTTTGTGGGTATAAGGTAGAGCTTCAGAGTTGCTCTAATTTTCATTTTTCCTAATGATTAGGAATGTATTTTTCATATGGTTGTTGATAGCTTGGATTCTTTTTTTTTTTAATTTTCAGTTTCAAGTTCTTTCTCTTTCCCCATTCCCTCCCTCAACCATTGAGAAGGCAAGAAATTTGATACCCATTAATCGCATAAAATCAATCAAAACATATTTCCAGATTAGCTATGTTCCTCCCCCCCCCCCAAAAAAAAAGGACAAGGAAAATAAAGAAAGGAAATAAAAATATGCTTCAATATTCACTTTGAGTCCATCAATTCTCTTATCTGGTGGTGGATAGCATTTCTTATCATGAGTTCTTTGGAATTCTGGTAGATCATTGTATTGATCAGAATTACTAAATCTTTCACAGTACATTGTACTAGTTCTGCTCGCTTCATTTTACATTGATTCATATGTCCTCTCAGATTCCTCTGAAATTATCCACTTCATCATTTCTTACAGCACAATAGTATAGTATTCCATCAAATTCTATGCCATAACTTGTTCAGTCATTCCCCAATTCATGGGCATCCCCTCAAGTTTCCATTTTTTGCCACCCCAAAAAGGACTATTATAAATATATTTGTATATGGATGTTTTTCTTTGATCTCCTTGACATATAGACCTGGTAGTTATATGGCCAAATCAAAGGGTATGCACAATTTATAGCCCTTTGGGCATATTCTAGATTATTCTCTAGAATGGTTAGATTAGTTCATAGTTCCAACCAACAGTGATAGTTTGGATTCTTGAAGACTTTCCTCAACCTTCTATTTCTCTCCAGGGAACTCTTGTAGCCTTTAGTTATTTGTACCATTCATTTGATACTTTGCATATGATGCTTTATGCTGGTGTTTGTCTTTTTTATGTAAATGACCTAGTTTTATGTACACTTCCCAGGTAAACTATAAGCCCCTTGAGGACAAGGACTATATTTTAACCTGTAATGATTTATCACCCCAGTACTTTGTATAGTGTTTTGCACTTAGTAGAAATTCAGTACTTTTGCTGATAATAATTTCCCCTAAGTCTTTCCACTTGTGTGGAGCTATTCCCTGGGGAAAAGATCACTTTTACGATTATCTCAGATTTCAGTTTCTTTCACCTTTTCCTCCTTTATAGGCTTTTCCCAGGAAAAGGCCTTTGTTCTTATGCTGACAGGGAAGGCTCTGAATGTGACTCCAGACTATAGTCCTCAAGCTGAGGAGCTTTTGTCGAAGGCTGTGAAGCTGGATCCTGAGCTGGTGGAAGCCTGGAACCAGCTGGGTGAGGTGTACTGGAAGAAAGGGGATGTTGCAGCTGCACACACCTGCTTCTCTGGAGCCCTCTCCCATGTGAGCTTCCTGCTATATTTACAGGAATCACATATGGAAAGGATGAAATTCCTCTGCTGTCTGGGAATTCCTCTCAGTGCATGAAAGCCAGGTTGAAACTAAACCAGAATTAGAAGACTAGAAACAGGAATTGAGGAACAAACCTGGAAGAGGGAATGAGGGACAAAGGCCTAAGAAAGGGAGAAGGTAATGGATTTGGATGAGGGACAGCCAGAAATGAAAACAAAGATAGATATAAAACTGGTATAGGGGGATGGGAACAAAGAGTGATAAAAGTGAGACTAAGATTAGAAATGAGAGTGATGAGAAGGTGGACTCAGGGAATATGATTTTTGAGAAGGAGATGGGGTCAGGAGGGTTTGGGGATTGACTGTATATCTCTTTCATTTGTAGTACAGGAACAAAGTCTCTCTGCAGAATTTGTCAATGGTGCTTCGTCAGCTGCGGGCCGAGACTGGTGAGGAGCACTCCCGCCATGTCATGGACAGTGTCCGGCAGGCCAAATTAGCTGTGCAGATGGATGTTCATGATGGCCGTTCGTGGTGTGAGTTCTTTTCTAGAGCATTCCCTGTCTTTTGTTTTGGGGCTGGTAGATTTTTCTTTTGATAAATCTGGGGGACCTCCCTGTTGAATTATTATGAGGAGAGAACTATACTATTTAAGTACACTTAATAGTCCAAACTGTTCCCACCCTCTATTCCTTGGGTCTGGATTTAAGTATTTATTAACTTCTAGTCCGGGACTTTCTAAACTTTTTTGAGTCATGGAACCATTGGTCATCTGGAGGGCCCATGGACCTCTTCCCAGGACACTGTTTTTAAATGTATAAAACAAAATACCTAGAATTGCAAAGGAAACCAATTATATTGAAATATAGTTGTCAAAATATTTTTAAAAACCAAGTTCTTAGATCTTAGGATAAGAACTCCTGCTCTAGGCTTTCTAAAATGAGACACAGTCACCCTAGACATGGGACCAATGGGAATTGAAATGGGGTCTGGTGCTGATTATAGATAACTTGGGTTTGTGCTACTTATTTAACTCCTTTTGTATTTCTTATTCAGATATCCTAGGGAATGCATACCTTTCCCTCTTCTTCAACGCAGGCCAGAACCCTAAGATTTCCCAGCAAGCGCTTAGTGCTTATGCCCAAGCAGTGAGTATTAATGGTTACCTGGAACAGACAGAGGTGGAGTAGCAACAGATTCTTAATATAAATAATTGTGGCCTTTCAATAAATAGCATCAGAGACATTTACTGTCACTTTACAGATTTGGGTTTACAATGTTAGTCATTGAGTTGTTTTATTTCTTTATATGCACATGCCTGTGGTGCAGAGAACTGTCATCAGCTGCACGGCATGAGACAATTGGCCAGACTTCCCTTAGGCTTATTAACTGAGTCAAATAACCATAGCATGCACTGACATCAGTTTTTGCTCTTTCTATAAAAATTTAATTCTACCACCTTATAGTAATTACTTGCTTCTTAATAATCAGTTACTAACATTTCAATACACATTTTAAAAACACTAAAAAACATTTAAGCTAATGATATGTGTATTTGTAATTTAGTAATCTAGTCTTGGAATTTTTCCAGGTTTAAGTAGAAAAACCTTAGATATACCCTGAATCCTTTCTTTGTGTTAAAGTTCTGGTAGGACATAGTTCGGAGTTTCAGAATCTCTTTTCCCCTAAAAAAACCCTTGCACATAGATAGCTTCCTTCCATCCTCTAACTGCTTGCTTACGTCTTAGAAAGCATTAATTTGCCTTTCTCACTCTCCATTTAACTCTAAGAGCCTTTTTGCTACTCTGCCTTTTCTGCATCTTTTTCTTTGTACAGAGAGATTACTTTCAACATCATATTTTTTGCATAACACAGCTTTGCTTCTGTTAGCAAAAGAAAATTATAGCTACCTTGTGTCCACTTGTTAGCTCTGCAATTGTACTTTTCCAGTACCTTTGTCCTGATGAATACTTTACTATTCAAAGAATAGATACCTGATGAATACTTTACTATTCAAAGAATAGATAGGGGTCATAGTAGTTTTCATAGCAGGTTTCATAATCTTACTCTGCCAGAGACTCTCTTTTAATTCATAAAAGATCCTTTTCTCTTTCCCCTTCTTTCAGAACCTAGATTTTAAAACATATTTTAAAAACTGTAACATACATATGTATATATGCATATGTACACATACCCCTACCCACATGTGTATTATGTGTATAAGATTTCCTTCCTCTTTACATGTGTATTATGTATATAAGATTTCCTTCCTATTTGCTTGGCCTGTATATTCTCCTACTGGGAGTGCACATCCTTGTATTTCCATTTCATCTGTTATAACTAGTTTCAGGTGTCAGGTTTGGAGATTGGGTATAATTTTTAATCTGACTTTTAATAAGGTTAGGAAAGAAACATCTTTCTGGATGTGTCCAGTGTTACTTTGGACAGAGGAAATGAGTTAGGATGAGGTATACTTTTTCCATCTTAACCACAAGTACTGTGAAATTCATTGGCTGCCAGTAAATTGTTGATATTTCTCTGTCATTCATTGTTCCTTGTACTTTTCGAAGCCCTATTTATCCCTTTGGTCTCTAGTACATTTTCCCTTTTTAAAAAAAAAATTTTATTTTTTTGCTTTTTGGAGGGGGAAGTCAGGGCAGTTGGAGTTAAATGACTTGCCCAAGGTCACATTGGAGCAAGGTCACATGGGAGCTAGTAAGTGTTAAGTGTCTGAGGTCGGATTTGAACTCAGGTCCTCTTGACTCCAGGGCCAGTCCTCTATTCACTGCACCACCTAACTGCCCTAACGTTTTCCTTTTAAAGTTAAAACTGAGTTATATACTTTCCCCCTTTCTACCTCTTGCTTTGAGAACTATAATCAAATCAATACTACCTTTGTCTCTGGAAAGGGCATGTCACTGGACTGTTTTATTGTTCTACTTACCATTTGTGTGACTTTCTAGACCCAAATACCTCTTCCTATTAGAATTTAAGCTCTTGGAGACTGAGGATGATTTTTGTTTTGATTTGTTTCCTCAGGGCTTAACAGTGCATGGAATATAACTTTAATAAATGCTTTTTCATTCATTCACTCAAAATGCTTTCACATTTATTTATTTATTTTATTCTTACATCATTCTGTCGGTTAATTTATAATAATATTTAAAAAACATAGATGAAACAGTAGCATGGATAAATAAATGACAAGTTTTAATTTCATTTATCTGGTTCATTATGAGACTTCAGTATCTGGGTATTCACCCCTTCTCTTTGGTAGAGCTGTATCTAAAGAAGAAACTGCAGCACAATAGAAGGTGGATAGCGGACCATTTGTCATGGAGGGAAGTCTTCTATGAGGCCCCAAGCTTTATTTAGAGTGACCATTCTCATGTCTGAAAGAGAACTTGTTAATGAACGATGGCTTTTTTTTATATCTCACTGTAGGAAAAAGTGGACAGGACTGCCTCCAGCAATCCAGATCTCCACCTGAACCGGGCCACGGTAAGGCTGATGGTGTATAGCAGAGTAGGATTATAGCAAAGGTTGATACATTCATCTAGAGGAAATGCAAAGTTTTTTGGTTTATTTTGGTGGGGAGGGGAGTGGGGTGGTGGCAGCCCTATCTCATAACAGATAGGCATACTAGAGAGAAAGGGGAGGAATAAAGAAGGGGGAGGTACTGAGGGGAAATGATACAACTGGAAAAGGGAAGAAGTTTGGAAAGATTTGTGTTTATTTAGATATTAAATTAATAGCATATAAATGAGATAACAAAATATATGTATGTAAAGAACTTTGCAGACCTTAAAGTGCTATCCAAAGGTTAGTTACTATTATTGTTTGGTGCAGATATGATGGGAGGGAAGAATCTTGATCAATTCTTTATATGCAGCTATATAAATATGAAGAAAATTATGAGGAGGCCTTGGAAGGCTTCTCTAGAGCTGCAGCACTGGACCCAGCCTGGCCAGAGCCTCAGCAACGCGAGCAACAGCTCCTGGAATTCCTAGATAGATTGACTAGCCTCCTTGATAGCAAGGTATGATAGTCTGGATGGACTGACTCTCATCCTCTCTTTAATGGTAGGGTTATTGGGATTGGAATTGGGCAGTGTGGATGGCAACCTAGATAGAAGGAGTGGGGTGGGGATAGTAGAACTTAGGGGGACGGGCTAGACTTTTGACACCTGTTTTCTTTATCTTCATTATCTTAGGGTAAGGTGAAGGCCAAGAAGTTGCAGAGCATGCTGGGAAATCTTCGCCCAGCCCAGCTGGGGCCTTGTGGAGATGGGCGCTATCAGGCAGCCTCTGGACAGAAGATGACTCTGGAGCTAAAGGCACTGAATACATTGCAACCTGGCATAAACAGTGGTACTGTGGTGTTGGGCAAGGTTTTGTTCAGCCTTACCACAGAAGAGAAAGTGCCCTTGTGAGTGTCCCTAGTCTTAGTGGCTTCTGGGTAGAATTGAAAGTCACCTCGCTTCTCTTCACTGACTGTCTCAAGAGTGGTCATTGCTTGGATGAAATATGTCTTTTCCTTGTCCTCAGAGGGGTGCAGAGTTTAATCTGTGATGATCTTCCCTGAGTTTTTGCTTTTGTCCTATTTGGTAGGTAGGTCTTATTTCCCTGGGTCTTAAGTAAGGGAAGACTTAGCAGGTAGCTTTAAAGTGAGGTTTAAGTAAAGGGAGGAATATAACTTGGTTGGGGAGATTATCCCAGGTGTGTTGGAGTAAAAAGAGAAGGAAAGCTGTTGAGAAAAGGGCCAATTAAAAAAGGGCCCCCCCCCCAAAATCCCAGGGTAATTATGAGAAATAAATATGAGAGATACTGTGGCATAGTAGTGGATAGAGGGCTAGCCTTATGGTTAGGAAGAACTGGATTCAGGTTTTGGCATTTTAATTGTGTGACCTTGCAACAGTCTAAGACTACAGATTTCAGATGAGCTGCCTATCTGCATTGGTGTAGGGATTTTTTTTTTTCCATTCTGGGAGTTCCTTATACTGTTGAAAACAGGTTGTCCCTTTCTTCACCATCCTATTCTTTACCCCCAAAAGCATAGGAATTAAAGGAAGGCAGGCTGGTGGGGTGCTTTGTCAATTGAAATTTTATGTGGAAAACTTTGAGGAGTTAGAAAGATTGATGGAAGATGTGACTATAATTAAAATGACAAACAAGAAACATAGTTTCAGCCTCAACAGTTTGGTTGATGTTTCATCATCATAAATATTTTTTGAGTGTCCCTTAGATACATGGGGTGATCTAAAGTGTTTTGGGAAAGATACATAATGGTAATTTCCTGTCACCTGGATCTGCCTTCTTGGTGCTTATAATAAAAAAAACAATAGACACATGGAGCTAGTTTTAAAAATTTATTTTTCTAGTTTTTCTTCTTAAAACCCTTGCTTTTGGTCTTCTCTTCTGCCAACACTCTTCCATCTGTATTTCTTGGCAGCACATTTGGCCTGGTGGATTCTGAGGGGCCCTGTTTTGCAGTGACGGTGTATAATATGGTACAGAGTTGGGGTGTGCTTATTGGTGACTCTGTGGCTATCCCTGAGCCCCATCTCCGGCACCATCAAATCCAGCATAAAGGAAAGGTGGGTAGTGGGTCCCAGATCCTGTCTCTTGACTTCTTTGTTTGAACCAAGTCTGAAAACAGGGAGCTCAACTCTTATCAGGAGCTTAGGTATCCTGTTCCAAACCTGTATTGGGACAATGGCTCTTTGATAAAAATACCTCAACTTGTTTAAAACTAAGTGAATCTATGGGTCAACTTTCAGTGAATCTGTGGGTGATTCTGAGTTAGCTAGTGTGCTTCATTATAATTAGAAAAATGACTATAAATTTTTTTTCTGCTTTTCTTGGTTTCCTTAAAAAATATCTTGTCCTTTCAGTGCTCATGCTGGTCATTTTCCTCCTATTCCAAACATTTCTCTTTTATCTTGAGAGCATTGGAGAACTGCAGAATTCTCTCAGAATCCCTTTTTTTTTTTGTCAGTGTCCCAAATCCTTGTTCTCTCCAGTAAGGCTAGCAGTTACTCTCTGTTTATTCTCAGTTCCAATTGTAGCCCTGCCTGGGATAATTTAAGATTGAGTAGAGGTGCATGAATACTGAGTGGGAAGAGGAGTAGGAGGGGATGATGCGATCTTCTCTGGAATTTCCTACTACCCAAGAGCCCTACTGATCTCCTCTGTCTCTTGTTTCTTACAGAACTACTCCTTTTCCTGTATTCGTGTGGAGACACCTCTTTTATTGGTGGTAAATGGGAAGCCACAAGGTTCCAGCAGCCAGGCTGCTTCCACTGTGGCATATCGACCACAGAGTGAATGACTCTCAGATTCACATCCTAGGGAAGAAGTGGGGACGTGGAGAGATGTTCCAGGGAATGAAGAGGCTGGATTACTCTTACCCAGTGACTCAGAGGGGTGGGCATGTGTTTGGGTTGGATGTTTCCTTCTTTTGCCTTATTACATAACCTAGCTTCCCTTCCTCCAGTCCTTCTGTTGCCCTGTCTCAGCCCCTTTCAGCATCTGCCCCCTTGTATGGGGTACCATGTTACTTTCACTGATCCCTATATTTTGGGCTGAGATCATTGGATAGTTGTGAGTGCTGGGGCTAGACTATGGGGGCTGGGTCCCCAAGGTTTCTATTCCTGAATCCTCCCTTAGCTACGTGTGTATATATATTAGTTCAGTATTTATTGCTAGGGGAAGGGATGAAAATTTTTTATAGTTTGTTTTTTGACTGCTTTTTTATTTTTTATTTTAAGTCAGGGCTTTGCCCTTTCTGTGAAACTGGGGGCATCAATTAAATTCATTTGGAAAAAAACAAAACCAAAGCCATCTGTAGTTTGTTTAGTTTTGTTCTTCTTTTTTCCTGGTCCCACACAAGTTGACACAATGTCACTTTAGACTGTGTGAATAGGGGGGCTAGAGGGGAGTGTTAAGGCTTGTCTGGCTGCTTATTTGTGTTCAAAATACCTCCAGGCTCCAATATTCCCAAACATATCTTCCTAAGCAACACAGGACTTCTCAGTTATCTTAACCACTGTTCAGTGTTATGTCTTGCTGCTTTCCAGGCCACTAGTCTTTGTGTTTCCGTGTCACTACCATACTCAGAATCCCCCTGTAGAGACAGAATTAAGTGAAGAACAAACATTTAACACCAAAGAGATACAAAAGAAACAAAAGTGCTTTTGATTTCTTTAAGGCCCACTGCCTGGTTTTCTTTAGGCTGTGTGCTGATTTGGAGGTGTGCTTTTGTCCCAGGAGGGAAAGTAGTCCTACTTAGTGTGTTCACCCCTCCTCTGTGTTTCCTTTGTCTTTGCTGATCTAGAGATTTTTCCAGGTTTGGAAATTCTATATAGGGAAGTAAGTCGGTGAGGTCTTTGGGACCCCTAAATGGGGACAGAGGAATGGTTAGGAGGAAGATGGGGAAGAGACTTGAATCCTGTGAAGAAATCAATAAATGATAGGTCCTTGCTGGGTAACAACCTAGTTGTGTGACTCACCTTTAGTAGATTGTGGAAATTGCCGTGGGAGGAACAGACATTTTGATGTTCTTTAAACTTGCTGAAATCTTTGGATTCTAAATACCTTGATTTTATCTTCCTTCTTTCGACTCTTATATTCTCAACTCCGGATATGTATTTCTGAGAAATATCCAGGAAAGGCAATGCCTCTTTTTAACAGTGTCTTGCCTGTTAACAGTACCTTTTAGAAAGTTCTAGTTCTTTAATCTAAATCCTGCCTGTTGCTATTTGTCTGTTTCCACACTTTCATATGGAAGCAATGAGGTGTAAAATATGTTTATACATAAAGGACCTAGCTACCTTGTAAGACAAATTTATTTTATGAAATTTTCAATTTCCATACAAAGTCTTTAGGTGAAGAGAAGTGATAATTGAGGTTTTTTTTTTTTTAATAAGGGTTAGATTTCTAGGTAGAATGGCACTATTGGTGGTGCTGTAGAAACAAAGCAGCCACAGAAGCCATTTCCAGGTTGCTGTCTTCACAATTAGATAGGATAGGAGGTGAGAATCTCTGCAGTTCTGGCATCTGGATCAGGCTTGTGGAGCAATTTCAGCCTCCAAATTGTCCAGAGATGTTACAGGGCCCTAGTTGATAGCTATACCCCTATGAGATAATCACCAAGTATTTATTAAGCACTTACTATGTACCAGTCACTATATTTGGTGCTGGATATACAAAGACAAAAATGAAATGGCTCATGCTCTCAAGATGCTTACATTTCACTTGAGGAGACATGTTGGTAGATCTATACAAAATAAATACAAGGTAAGTTTGTGTAAGCAAGGGCTTTTGCTAACAGCTGGAAGATCAGGGAAGTCTTCACGGAGAAAGTGGTGCTTGAGCTGAATCTTGGAAGTAAAGTGGAAATTCTAAGAATGAAGAATCCTTCAAAAGCATAGACAGTCTTTGGAGTGTTACATGTGAGGACCAGCAAGAAGGCCAGTTTGGGGGGCCTCCAGAATTCAGGAAGGGGAAGCACATATTAACGTTGGAAATGGGGTTGGGGCCAGGTGGGGACAGGCTTTAAAAGTCCACCAAAGGAGCTGACATTTGATTCTAAAGGCAATAGTGACCCACTGCAGTTTGTTGACTAGTCAAGTGATACAGACGTCACTTGCGCTCATACATCACCGATTGTGCCTTACTAAGCCTCAGCCTTTGATCATTCTCATCCTTCGCTGCCTTCTCTCCCATATGCTTGCTGCTGAGGGAAGGTGGAGAAAATCATACAACTGTCCTTCCTGGTCCACTACAAATTTGTGTTACGTAACCTGAACTAGGCCTTCACTTCTGTTCCCTACGTTAACTCACTATTCTAGTCATCAGTGGCTCTTGCAAATCTTTTTATCCGTTCTCAAACCTCCAGTGGCTCTTTCTCCCCCTTTTACCTCCTTAGCTGAGAACCTTGAAGAAATTGAGACTGTTCCTCAAGAGATCCCTCTACGCAGATGCCTTCTGCCACTGTCTCCTCCGCCCCTATCTCACATGAAGAGGTGACCCTTCCTGTCAAGGAAAACCCCATTTTTTGCGCAAATAATCCCATTCCATCCCATCTTCTCCAACAAATTGCTCTCCATCATCCTTACTCTTGCTTACTTTAAATCTCTCACTGATTAATGGCTGTTTCTCTCTTATCCATAAACATGCCCATGTCTCCTGCAGCAAAAATTCTCTCTTGATCCACCTATCTGTTCCATATCTCTTGTCCTTTTTGGCTGAACTTGAGGCCATCTACAGTAGGTATTTCTACTTCTTTCACTCTTCTGGCTTCTGACCTCATCTTTCAACTGAAAATGTTCTCTCCAAAATTACCCGTGATCTTATCCTTCTCCTCCTTGACCTCTGCAGCCTTTAGCACTGCTGATCACCATTTTCTCCTTGATATTCTCTTTTTTTCTAGATTTTCAAGACACCATTTTCTCCTGGTTCTCCCTGACAGCTCCCCAGTTTTTCTTGTTGGATCTTCATTGAGGTCATGACCACTAACTGTGTATGTCCCACAGGGTTCTGTTCTGGGCCTTTGTCTCTGTATATACTATTTAATTTGTTGAACACTTGTGGGTTCAATGATCATCTCTATGCTGATGATTCTTAAATTTACTTATGCGGTCTTAACTTCTCTGACCTCTAATCTTTCATCTCCAACTGCCTATTAAACTTCTTAAACTGGATGTTCTGTAGACATCTTAAACTCAAGATTTTTAAAACAACTCATCTTTACTCCCAAGCCCTCCCTACTTCCAAACTTTTCCTATTACTGAAAACTAGAATCACCATTCTAGTTTTTCAGGCTTGCATTATAGGTGTTGTCCTTAATTCTGCTGTATCACCCTTATATCCGGTCTGTTGTCAAGACCTGTGCATTTCGCCTTTACATCTCATATACATGCCTTTTTCTCTCCTCTGTTACTGCCGCCATCCTGATGCAGGTCATATCTTGTTGCCTAGTTTCATTGTCTGATGGTTGGTCTACCTGCAACAAATCTCTCCCTCCTCTCTTCTCAGCTGCCAAAGTGATTTTCAGGTCCTGTTACTGTCCTACTTAATATATTATTTCCAGTGGCTCCCTGTTATCTCTGGAATAAAATATAAAATCATCTGGTGTTCAAAGCCCTTCTCAACCTACCTCCCTTCCCCTTACTCCCACCACTCATCAATCTAGTCTAGTGGCTCTGGCTTCCTTGTGCTGTTCCTTGAACAAGATACACAGTCCCTCAGCTGCAGTCATTTCCACTTGACTGTCCCTTATTCATGGACTGTTCTTCATCTTTACTCTTTGTCTTCCTCTAAATCCTAAGATTCCACCTTGTACAGTAAGCTTTTCCTAATCCCTCTTAATTCTAATGTTGGTTATTATTTGTCCTCTATATAGCTCATTTATATGTAGTTGTTTGCATGTTGTCTCCCTATTAAACCGTGAGCTCCTTGAGGGGAGGGACTCTACCTCTTTTTATATCCTCAGCACTTAGCACAGTGCCTGTCATATAGTAGGGGCTTAATAAATACTTGTTGACTGCTTTAGCGAAATCATTTTGCAGCTGTGTATAGAATAGAGAAGGGAGTGAAGAAGCAGGGAGCTGGATTAACGGCTTCTGCAATAGCCCAGGCTGGAAAGGACAAGTTAGGACCTGAACGAGGGTGATGTCTGTTTGACTAGAGAATAGGGGACAAATAAGAGAGATGCATTGGTATTCAGAAACTGGATACATGGAGAGAGAGAGAGAATGAGAATGGTTTTGCCCTTGACAGAAATGGGGATGTTTGGAAGCTTTTACAAGTTGGAAGATGTGGCCTAGGAAGGAAGCATTCAGAAAGGACATTTGCCAGGGATCAGAGATAAGAGGATAGAGCAGACCTTGTTTAAGAGCCAAGAGGAGGAACTCATTCATTTATTGAGTCTACTTTGTGCAAGGCACCAGGTCAGATTCTCTTTTGAAAGGAGTGAAACCCTAGCTTGAGATCTAAAATTTGGTAAATGAGGGAAGAAAGCATGGGAAGACAAGGGAGATGCCCAGGTACTACTGTGTTGGCATTGTAGGTGTGGGGGACCTTGACTGCTAAGCCAAGGTCCTGCCTCCTTCCTTAGAAGTGCTTTCTAGGGTGTCTGGAAGAAGGAACAATGTCTTTCTACCTTTGGCTAGCTGCTTTCCTCTAAAACTCAGGGTTACTTTAGCTACTTTCTTTCCTTAATGAACCCATGGTTTGTATAAATGACCTCTCCATGATGCTTAAAAAATTTTTTGTCTAGAAATATCTGAATGTATTTACCAAGAGTCTGCTTATCTTTTCACCTGCTTCTAGACAGGACTACATATCTCTTAGGATAATCACTTTCTTAAAGAACCCCAGGTAAGGAGGTGCCACCACATCAGTCAACTGTCTTCCAAGTGTTTTTGAGGGACTACTGTGTGCCCAGCTCTGTGCTAGTCAATCTGTCTTACTCTCTTCATACCTCACTCAATTTCTTCTGCTGTACTATTTTTATCCCTCATATTATACTTGCTACCCAGTCTTGTACCATCACCTTCAGATATTTAAACAAAGGTTCCCTTTTTAAAAAAAAAAAATTTCCTGAAAAGAACTCTCCTGTTTCTACAACCACTTCACCCAAGAACCTGAGTAAAGTTCTGTTTCCTTATCTCTAGTTGTTAGCACATTTACCCAGATCCTGGCAGATTTGCATGATCCTATTTAGTGAGAATTAGGAAAATATCCTTGTCTCATGATGTCTACACACTGTTTGATCATGGGGATCCCCATAAAGAGCTATATGTATGTGTGTGTGTACTCATATGTGTGTGGTGTGTTTTGTGTTGTATGTGGAGGTAGGAGGAGGGGACAGAATGAAGAGGATGGGGCTGTGGAAAGAAAATGCTGTACCAAGGATTTACTATTCTTAGCTACCCATATGGAGAAGTCATAGTATGATATGATTCGTTTGTAACTACCTTAAATTAGTAGTGGAGTTGTTAGGTTAGAGCCCATGCTTTTACTGTCTAGGAAGCCTGATCCTTTTCATAGGATCCTCTTGGGGGTTTCTGTGTACCTGCTTTTTTCTTCCCCATTCACCAGACCCATCCCTCTGTTGACCAAGGGCTGCCTGTTGCATTTTAATTGCTAGGTTCACCTGGGATAAGAGCTGGAAGCTTGGCAGAGTGTAGGCCGCTTGTCTCTTTCCCACTCCCTTCCCCTCTTCACTTTCCCTCTCTGTTTGGGGAGCTAGCGTTGGAAGTTGACTGATGCAATAGCCAAGAGTCCTGTCCCCTGGCACTGTAGGCTTTATTCACTTTTAATTGGTGCTTGATGGCAGCATCTCATTCTCTTGCCCCAGCTTCTAATTGGCTCTCTGGAGCTTCTAACTTCTGGTAATCAACCAAGACTGAGCTACTGAACTATAATACAAACAGGAGTCTTGGGACCAGAATTTTTTCTAAAACATCATTATCATCATTGTTTCTTTTAAGTTTCTTTACTAATAATTTCAAAGAACTTGATCTTTGAAACCTTAGGGGGTATAGAAATCCTATGGGTATTATTGCCAGAACAAAAACTTCCTGAAAAATGCTAACCTCCTCTGGCCCGTGCCAGTTGACTTATTTTGCCTGATCATTGCTTCTGCCTCCATCAAGGTGAGGGGAGAGGAGGAGTGTAGATGGACCACTGGTCTTTGTATGAGGTGTTAAATATTTCCCTGGTGAAGGGTGAAGGTGGAACTGAGATAGCCAAACTAGGAAACAAGGTCATTTGAGGGGGATGATCTTCAAACTGTTTGTCTGTTAGCTCTTTTGAGCAATTAACCTTACCTGTTTCTCTTTATCACAAGGGGTTGCATATTTGAAATATATTTTAGGACTTTTTGCTATACATTCAAATATTCTGTGAAAAACAAACATACCCATCTCTCTATGTACACAGATATATTCTTATGCAACTTGTGCTTTAGAGAATTCTCCTCTTAGGAGACTAACACAGACCACCAATGCTTTACAGACTACACTTGGAGAATAAGTATTGTAGACTCTTGCTCTGAGTACCTTCTCAACAACATTCTAGGTCAAGGTAATAAGAGCTCACATTTATAGATTTATAAAGCACTTTCTTACCAACACCCCTGTGAGATAGGTCTATGTAGATATTATCCCTATCTTTTAAAAAAACTTAATTTTTAGTTTTCAATATTCATTTCCTTAAGATTTTGAGTTCCAGATTTTCTCCCCATCTCTCCCCTCCCCTCCACCCCAAGATGGCAAACATACTGATTACCCCTTCCTCCAGTCTGCCCTCTCTTCTATCCCACCCCTCTCCCTTCCCTCCCCCTCTTCCCCCTTACTTTCTTGTAGGGCAAGATGGATTTCTATACACCATTGCCTGTATGTCTTATTTTCTGGTTGCATGCAAAAACAATTTTTTAACATTTTTTTTTTAACTTTGAGTTCTAGATTCTCTCCCTTCTTCCCTCCTCACCCACCCCCATTGAGAAGACAAGCAATTCAATATAAGTTATACATGTGTAGTTATGCAAAACATTTACATAGTAGTCATAGTGTCAAAGACTAACTGTATTTTCCTCCATCCTAGCTTGCTCCCCATTATTCTATTTTCTCTTTTGACCCTGTCCCTTTTCAAAAGTGTTTGCTTCTGGCTACTCCCTCCCCCAATCTGCCCTCCCTTCTATCATCTCCCCCTCTTATTCCCTTCCCCCCTTATTTCCTATAGGGTAAGATACCCAATTGAGTGTGTATGTCATTCCCTCCTTAAACCAAATCCAATGAGAGTAAGGTTGACTCATTCCCTTTCACCTCCCTGCACTTCTCCTCCATTGTCTTTTTAGTCCAAGGCCAATATTCTTTTTATGACACAATGCTCTCTTTTCAGAGCTAGTGCTTAGGAGTAGTGTTCCAGTATGGCAAATGAACTTTAAGTGGAGAAGATGCTTTGATTAGTCTATTCAAGAGTTCATTGACCCAATGTTACCTTCAGTCTACCTTAAGCCTTCATGCATGTTTTAGCATCCCTATTTAAACATATAATTGTCTTATTCTAAACATGATACTATGGATTACAATTATTTCTATTTACAGACAAAGGAACTCCTTTCACCATCTCCCTATTTCAACATCCAAGTCTTACATATTTCATATAAGGATGAAGTATAAGTGACCAAGCAAAGTGACTTTCTTCCTCCTCTTGTCTGATATCCTTAAACAAGTCCCTTGCTGTCCATGTGTGGGGAGGAGGGAGGAATTGTGGAGGAATTTGCTGGACAGTGGTCCAGCCTCTGCCTTCTCCCAGGCAGATTTCTCCCACTGACCTTTTTCCAGTATCACACTGAAAAGTGAGGATTAGATAAGGTCTCCATTTCATTAAATTTTTCTGTTTGTTCAGGTCTTTATATTCAAAAGGAAAGCAATCCACTTTATTTGATAAACCAAAGTCTTCCAAGGGAGACTGTCATAGTCTTATTTTGTTGACAAATCCTCAAGATACCTAAGTATAATTTTGAAGTCTGTCCAATGGGCTTTTCTCTTTGTCTATAGCTTCTTAATAGTGATGGCTGCCATCTTACTCTCTGGTTCAGCTACTGAAATAATTTGTCAGAGGTTTTTAGCTCCCCCCCACTTTTTTAAAAGAGCTGTACTTTCCTGAATTTCTCCCTTTGTAGTCTCATCCTCTGCTCCATTCTCAGTGCTTTCCCATAGTCTTAGGCCTCAGAGTACTTCTCGGTTCTTGTTCATGATGATGTGAATATAGAGGAATTCAGACTTAAAAATCTTATCAGATGATTGTAGCACCTGGTGTAGGGATCTGGAACATGAAAGCGTAGTCCCAGAAGATAGCTAGGAATATGTTGGACAAGGAGAAATGTATATTTTAAGTGTAGAATGTTCTTCTCCTTGCGTTGGCAGAGGCCTGAGACAGTAGTAGGAGAGAAGACTATAGTTAACCCTTTACTTTTAGAGATGGGGTTACTATAGCTTTTACAACAGCAGTGCAAAGCCTTCCTTGTGGTGCCATGCTTTGTTTTTTCCAGTGGCTGAACATCACAGGGGCAAGCTGTCAGGAGTAGGGATCTTTAGATTTTCTTCCCATTTTATAGAAGCTTGATAAACTTCCAGTTTCTTTAGTATTTTGCAGAAGACATGACCTTCAGTGCCTTTTAGCTAAATTATTATTCCCATTTTGGAAAGAAACATTGGAGTACAATTTAGAAGTTCTCTTTAATTTCCAGGTTCTAGTTATGACAACTATTCTTCCCTTTTCATGAATCATAGAACTTTCAAACCAGAAGGGACCTTAGAGATCTCTACTGGAAAACAGTTATTCTTTCTCATAGCTTGTCTGGTCTTATTTAGAAATTATTTTTAGGGGTGGTCAGGTGGAGCAGTAAATAAGAGCGCTGGCTCCGGCGTCAGGACACCCGGGATCGGTTCTGGCCTCAGATACTTGGCATACACACAAAATAACTGACTGTATAACCTTGAGCAAGTTACTTAACCCCAATTGCTTTAAAAAAAAAAGAAATTATTTTTAAAATGTCTGTTATGTGCAAAGTGTTGGGGATATGTAAAAGCAAAATGAAAAATTGTTCTTACCCTCAAGGAGCTTATATTCTGCTGGAGGTGGGAGGATTAAAAAAGTATACAGACTGTATGTATGTATATACACACATGTATACATAATTGTATGTATTTATACACACATAAATCTGAGGACATATACACACATATACATAAGCACATATATAAATCTGAGGAGGAGAGAATAAACAGCAACAATGAAGAAGATAACAATAGCTAACATATATTGCTTAAAAGTTCTTAACAACTTTGAAGCATAGATATTATTTATGCACATTTTATGAAAAATGCAAAAACTATGATTAAAGGTTGAATGACTTGTCCAAGGTCACACAGCTAACAAGTATCTGAGGCAAGATTTGAAGTTAATTCTTCTTGGCTCCAGCACTCTATCCACTATGATACCTAGCTACCTCAGGAAATCAGAAAAAGCTCTGTATAGGAAATGACACGTTAGTTGAACTTTGAAGAGAGCAAGGGACTCAAAGAGGTGGAATTGTGCCCCATACTTTGGAGTACCCAGGAATGGGGGGCCAACATTAGAGGCATGGAGGTGAGCCCCTAGCTTTCCTCATTCCCTATAATTCAGATATAGATTTCCATGTTGCTATGGGAAGAGTGCTGGTTCTGGAGTCAATCCATTATCTCGGTTTAAATTCTGGTCTTGCTGCTGTATCTGTATGGCCTTGTGCAGGTCATTGATCTCTAGGCCTAAGTTTCCTCATTTGTTTAATGAAAAAGAGGAACTAGATGACGCACATTGTCCCCTTCAGTTCTCAGTCTATGATCCCATCTGTCTACTTCAGCTCTATATTCCCTTCACCCCTAATGTTGCATAGAGTTGAGCTGTATTTGGGGCTGGTAACTGCAGAGATTATACATGTCATGGCTTTTAAGGTTTAATAAAAAGGACACATGGGAGAAAAACTATAGGAAACAGCAATAGTGCAGGTTGTTTTCTGTCGATGATCCAATATTTAAAATCCTTGATTTCCTTTAACACTCAGATCATGAGCCAATGTGAGGACTTTCTTGGTTCTCTTGTGACTTCTAGTCTCTTACATCATAGATGCTAAGGACAAAGTGAGAGGTAGGTGCAGTGTGGACTTGGGGACCTGGGACTTCGGGAGTGCTGTCGGCCTTTGCCCCCAGGGCGAGAAGTGGCTGAGGCACTGTGGCCGAGCAGCTGCCGCCACCTGGCTTCTTCAGAGCTCCTGGCTTTCAGATTGTAGGGGGACCAAGCTACCAGCCTGAGGGGTAATTGCTCTTGCTTTAACCTGCTTGGATCTGGTCATTTCTATTTTTCTAACTTTCATGGAGGCAATGATGTTATACATCATGCCAAGACAGGTAAGCAAAAGCATTGTTACGCTGGAAAAATACTGAGTTGGTATTGATGCTAGTGGATGGTATTGGGAGGGATAGAGGAATTGTTACAACAATATTCTTGGAGAGCTGTGATCTGAGGAAAGAGAAGGTTGAGTGTTGTTACCTCTTTGTATTTTACCTTTTGAGTAGCCATAGTTCTTTAAATATGTAAATATACTTTTATTCATATTATGGAAAGAGCTTTATATTTCTATATTTTTATAAACCTTTGATAAAATGTCATTCATATAAAAAAATTTACAAAGAGAACCAGAAGGATCTTCCTGTTTGAATTATGCATATATATGTGTGTATATATATGTGTATGTGTTTATATGCATACACACATGCATATATCCATATTATAACCACCCAAAAACATTAGGAGTCATTCTCACTAAGAATAAATATTAAACAAGGATAACTACTCATGTAACTTTCATTTAACATACTTTATAAAGCACCAATAATAGTAAAGCATGTAAAAATTAGATTGGTAATAAAGAAATGAAATATCCTTATTTTCTAATGACATACTTACTATATGCTTTGAAAACTAAAATGCAATTAGCCAAAAATTAGTTACTAGTTGAATACAAAAACATATGACTAGTTGAATACAAGAGAGGTACATAAAAATTAGCACTTTTATATAGTATCACTAAAAATAATAAAAAAAACTAATGAAAAATATGTCAAATATATCTAATTGAAACATTAAAATAGACCTACAAAACCCACAACTTCAGGATAACTGACAGATTTTAAGGAAGAATTCCTGGATGCTCTTTTCTTCTTTGAATTCTGTGATACTTCTATCTTGGTTTTCTTATTTGACTGTTCTTTCTTTTTTTGCTGAGTCATCATCATCCCTCTCCCAGCCATTAAGGTTGTGTCCTCCAAGACAATTCTGAGCTGCCTTCTTTATTTCATTTCCTTTGGTGAGCTCATTAGTTCTAGGAGATTTAGTTATTAACTCTGGAAATGATTCCCAAATCTTTATGTCCAATTTTAATCACTTCTAACCAACTGCCAGCTGGATATTTTCAACTGAATTTACTGTAGGCATCTCAAACTTAACATGTTGAGAAAATTAAAGTGGTTCTGTATCATTTTTTATTGACCCCATTTACAGTTAATTGATTTTGTTCTTTAACTGTTTAAGTCATCATTCTTAGTCTCTGAACTTAAATTAGAAATTCAGCTGGCCTGTAATGAGTTATTTTGTTAATTTTTTGGTCCTTATGTTTGTTTACTTTTAGTTTACAAGATTCAGTTCCACAATTCCTTCAGTTTCAAATTTTCTTCCCCTCCTCCACACTGCGCCATGGCAGCATATAATCAAGTATAGGATCTGCAAATACTTTCACATTAGACATTAGTCAGGTTATAAAGAAGGATTGTATAAGATGGAATGAACAATGGGAAAGAGAAAACAAAACCAAACAAGAAAAAGAGCAGGTAGTTTGCTTCAATCTGCATTCAAACTCTGTTCTTTCTAGTTTTTCTCTGAATGTAGACATCTCTCTCCATCATGAGTCTTTTGGGGTTAACTTATAACCCTACATTGCTGAGAAGAGTCCAGTCTATCAAAGTTGGTCGTCACACATATGTTGTGTCTGTAATTGTGTACAAATTTCTTTTGGTTCTGCTCTTCTCACTCAGCATCAGTTTGTATAAGCCTCTCCAGGTAAATATGAAGTCCATCTGCTCCTTGTTTCTTATAGCACAATAGTATTCCATTACATTCATATACCATAACTTGTTCAGCCATTCCCCAATTGATGGGCACCCCCTTAATTTCCAGTTCTTTGCCACCACAAAAAGAGCTGCTATAAATATTTTTGTACATATGGTTCTTCCTCTCACTTCTATGATCTTTTTGGGATACAACTCTAGAAATGGTATTATTGGGTCAAAGGGTATAAATTTATAGCCCTTTGGGCATAATTCCAGATTGCTCTCCAGAATGGTTGGATCAGTTCACAACTCCACCAGCAATGCATTAGTGCTCCAATTTTTCCACACCCTCTCCAGCATTTGTCATTTTCCTGTTTTGTCATCTTAGCCAATCTGGTAAGATGTGGTACCTCAGAGTTGTTTTGATTTTCATTTCTCTAATCAATAGTGATTTAGACCATTTTTTCAAATGCTTATGGATATCTTTAATTTCTTCCTCTGAAAATTGCCTGTTCATGTAAATCTGGTTCTCTGGCTAATTATTATTCTGTTCTTGCATCAAGGAAATCTGTTATCCTTGGGGAATGAGGGTAGACACCAGAGAGTCTGGTCTAGTATTTTTATACCACTTACCTGTCCTTTAAGGATATCTGGTATGCCATCTACTATATTTAACCTTGTAGGTGGACTCAAACAATGAACACTTCTTAGTCACAGGATGGCAGGAAGTGGGTTGTTGCTAGACTTTCATTCCCAATTTCCAACCAACAATATTGTTCCCTTGCCTCCACTCTGTAACCATTCATGTTGTCCTCACCTTCAGGATACTGACAATTCTGTAACCAATTGTGGTTTTTTCTCACCGACCCTGTTCTGTTCTTTGCTCTATGCTTATGAAAAGGAACCACATCTTGGTCTAGGGGTCTTTAGTTTTTAAACTGAGGCATCCATAGACCCACTCCATTGGCAGGTTCATGTGCTGCTTGCTAATCAACTATTATCTTGCTCAGAGAAAATTTGCCTCAGTCTATCTTTGTTGAATTTCACTAGCAACAATGCCCCAAATGAGATTTATCATTTCCCCATAAACCCATCCCTCCATGAAATTTCCTTATTTCTTCTGAACTCATTACCATCTTTCTAGTCACTTAGGTTTGAAACCTCAAAGTCATCCTGGATTCTTCCCTCACTCTTACTCTCATGTGCAGTCATTTGTGAAAGCTTGTCAATTCTACCTTCCCATGATCTCATATCCATCTGTCTCTTCATTCACCCATCTGCTATGCTAGTTCAGTCTCAACACCTCTTGACTTTACCATTGAATATTGTCCTAACTGGTTTCTCTGCTTCCAGTCTGTCCCTTCTGCCATCCTCTATGAGGTTGCTAAATTGATATTTTTAAAGTGTAGATCCTATCATGTCTACTGCTCAAACAGAACAAAAGCACTTGGGAGGGAGCAAGTATTTGTTCATTCTTTTGGCTCTCCTTTGTTAAATACTAAATGTTTTATATAAGATTTTACATCTTATTTTTTGCTTGTCAAATTCATAATAAAAAAAGTTCAAGGCTACTATGCAAAAAGCTGAATGCTTTCTGGGTGCAGAAGGTATGTGGAACCATCAAGAATAGACTGTTTCTCTTCTCTCAGAAGCAGACCTCTCATTACTACTTTTTGGACCTGGCTATGAAGGAAAATGGATATGAAACTTGGAGTAGTGGGAGAGGGGTTGTCTGGAGAAGTAACAGTGTAGTGAAAAGTAAAAGTAAGAAGATATAACCCATGGTTCAGCATCCCCCAAAATGCCAGGTTTATATGGATCTAGAGTGATCTTGGGGGCTAAATCCAAGAGGGTTATTTTCTCTTACTTGGCTCATTGCTCTCACCTAGAGTTGCTCCAGGAAAATCTAAAATACTCAGGGTATAATTCATGTCTAGGTTTTCCCCAACATGGGAAACTTTTCAGCTCCCATGCAAACCCTCAATGTACCATTAAAGACATCAGGAATCACATAGCCTTTATTGCACCCCATGGAAAATGAACTACATACAAAAGACAAATGTGCCTATATGCAAATTCAGAAGACACAGAAAGTACTTAGTCTATCATATTTCCCTGGAATAATTGAATTTGAGATTGCTACTGGGTAAACCCTTTGACATTTTGGTGAATTTTCTTTCCCCTAAGAGTCCCATACAGTTCGCTTAAGACTCATACTGCTCTGTGGTTTAGATTTCTTGGAAGGTAAATATATTTTGGGTGTTGTTATACCAGCAAACATGAATATGAAGTATATAACAATTTAATGCAATACAAGTGGTTTACAACACACTTTTCTCATCACTCTATGAAAGTAGATAATTGAGGCATAATACCCATCTTTACCTTAAGAGAGGTAAAGCATGTGAAGACTTCCCTTGCTGGAATGGGCAGATGAGAACAATTTCTTCCAACAGCCATGAAGGCTACTGTAAGCAAGTGCTGTGGAGCATTTAGAGCTTCATCAGAGATTGTCCACTGCACCCTGGGCCATTGCCACTCCTCTTGACTTTTGTGGTTTTCAAAACCCTTCATAATCTAGATCCTTCCTATCTTTCCAAGCTTCTTACACTTTATTCGCCAACACATATTCTTCTATCCAATGACACTGGCCTTTTATGACTCAGGAAGAAAGAGTGAAGCTGACAACTTTTGTGCAACTCTGTCTCACTCAAATATAATTCACGTTCAAGTCAAGACATTAAACATCACCTGTGAAGTCATTGCTCCTCTTTGAAAACAAAAGACCACCACCACCACCAACCCTTCCTATTGGACCTACATTGTCTGTGTTACTCTCAGGATTTAAGTAGGTAGCTGCATAGGAACCATGATGATACTTGCTTTCTAAGGAGCATGTATCAGAAAACCCTCTTCTTTCTCTAGGAGGTCCAATCCCTGAAATCTTGGTCCTCCTCCTCCTCCTTTTTTTGAAAATAATTATAACTATCTCTCCATTGCTTGGAACAACTTTGCCTTTCTCCCCACCCCCTGCCCTGCCAAAATGAATGTTCTTCCTTCTAATAAATAAGTGTGGTAAATAAGCAAATCCACATATTAGTTATGTATAAAAATGTAAGCCTCATTCAGCACCTGTACCGTGTTTCCCCGACAATAAGACACTGTCTTATTATATTTTTTGGACAGAAAAACACCAGAGGGCTTATTTTCAGGGGAGGGCTTATTTTAATGAACATTGACAGCAATTTTAATAAACAGGTAAATGTGAACAAAAAAATGTACCTTTATTCAATAAGCAAATCACTGGGGAAGAACAGGATGACGTGCTCACTGCTGCAGCTCTGATTGGATGCAGCTCAGAGCACGGCATGCGTTTCACGGGGGGGGGGACGGTGCATACAGAGGGTACCGTAATGTAGCGTGTAGTGCAGGGGATCACCTTCACTACAGTAGCAATCTCAATAGGGCTTATTTTTGGGGGAGGGCTTATTTTAGAGGAATCTTACACAGTAAGGGGAGGGCTTATTTTCGGGATAGGTCTTATTATCGGGGAAACACGGTAGTCTGTTGCCTCTCTACCAAGAAATGGGAAGCATGCTTTACCATTAGGCTTTTGGACTTGTGATTGGTTATTATATTGATCAATCAATATTTAAACTTTTATTTACTTATTTAGAATTTAATCCCCCCCATTACATGTAAACAATAATTCTTAACATTTTTTGTTAAAACTTTGAGTTCCAAATTCTCTCCCTTCCTCCCTCCCCACCCCATTATTGAGAAAGGAAGCAATTCCACATAGGTTATGTATGTGTAGTCAGGCAAAACATCCATAATAGTTATATTGTGAAAGAAAACAAAAAAACCAAAAAAAAACAAAAAACAAAAAACCCAACACTCAAGAAAAATAAAGAAAGTGAAAAACCCCCAAAAGTGGCTTCAATCTGTATTTAGACACCATTTCATCCCGAGTCACCTCCAGTCATCCTGATGAATATCTGGTCACTGGATCCAGATGGCTCTGGAGGAGAAAGTGAGGTTAGTGACCTTGCACAACCCTCCCTTACTCAAAGTCAACTGCAAGTCATGTCATCATTTCCCTGATGCCATGGTCCTCTTTGAAAATAAAGGACAAACAAAAACAATTCAGACACCATCAGTTCTTTCTCTGGGGATGGATAGCTCAATCAATATTTATTAAGCACCTATTTTGTTTCAGGCATTGTGCTAAATGCTAAGGATAAAAAAAGAGGCAAAAGACAGTTCCTGCCCTCAAGGAACTTACAATTTAATGGGGGGAGAAAATGCACAAACAAATATATACAAAGCAAGCGATATATAGGATAAATGGGAAATAATTAATAGAGGGATGGTACTACTATCAAGGAAGGTTGGGGAAGGCTTCCAGTAAAAGATAGAATTTTTGTTGGGACTTAAAGGAAGTCAACGAAGTCATCAGACAGAGCAGAAGAGGGTGAGTGCTCCAGGTATGGGAGATTACCAGAGAAAATGCCTGGAGCTGAGAGATGGAGTGTCTTGTTCATAGAAAAGGCAGGAGGCCAGTGTCATTGGATAGAAGAATATGTGTTGGTGAATAAAGTGTAAGAAGCTTGGAAAGATAGGAAGGGTCTAAATTATGAAGGGTTTTGAAAACCAAAAAGCGTTTTGTATTTCCTCTTGGAGGCAATAGGAAACCACTGGAGTTAATTGAGTAGGGGTTGATATGATCAGATCTGTGCTTTAGGGAATATCATATTGCTTTAGTGGTTGAATGGAGGATGGTTGGAGTGGGGATAGACTTGAGGCAGGCCAGCCCACTAGCAGGCTATTGCAAAAATCCATGCTTGAGGTGATAAGGGCCTACACCAGGTAGTGGTAGTATCAGAGGAGAAGAGGTGATTAATCAAAGTTTCTAAGTCTTTCAAAGTTGTTTTTTCTTCACAGTATTGTAATCATTGGGCAAATTCTGCTCACTTCAGTCTGCATCAGTTTATATAAAGACTAATACTCTTAAAATATCACATTCTTTATTTTTTGGTCTTTATTAATTTGTTTACTTTTAGTTTACAAGATTCATTACCACAATTCCTTGAGTTTCAAATTTTCTCTCCCTCCTCCCCTCACCCCCCCATGGTGGCATACAATCAAGTATAATATCTGCAAATACTTTCACATTAGGCATTAGTCAGGTTATAAAGAAGGATTGTATCAGATGAAATGAAGAATGGGAAAGAAGAAACAAAACCAAACAAGAAAAAGAAAAAGAGCAGGTAGTTTGCTTCAATCTGGATTCAAACTCAGTTCTTTCTTTGGATGTAGACATCTCTCTCCATCATGAGTCTTTTGGGGTTGACTTATGACCCTGGATTGCTGAGAAGAGTCCAGTTTATCAAAGTTGGTCATCACACATATGTTTTTTCTGTAATTGTGTACAAATTTCTTCTGGTTCTGCTCTTCTCACTCAGCATCAGTTTGTATAATCCTCTCCAGGTAAATATGAAGTCCATCTGCTCCTCGTTTCTTATAGCACAATAGTATTCCATAACATACATATACCACAACTTGTTCAGCTATACCCTAATTGATAGGTACCCCCTTAATTTCCAATTCTTTGTTACCACAAAAAGAGCTGCTATAAATATTTTTGTACATATAGGTCTATCCCACTTCTGTGATCTCTTTGGGATACAACCCTAGAAGTGGTATTACTGGGTCAAAGGGTATGAAATTATTTATAGCCCTTTGGGCATAATTCCAGATTGCTCTTCAGAATGATTGGATCAGTTCACAACTCCACCAGCAATGCATTAGTGTTCCAATTTGTCCAGTATTTGTCATTTTCCTGTTTTGTCATCTTAGCCAATCGAACTGGTGAGATGTGGCACCTCAGAGTTGTTTTGATTTTCATTTCTCTAATCAATAGTGATTTAGAGCATTTTTTCATATGCTTATAAATATCTTTAGTTTCTTCTTCTGAAAAATGCCTGTTCATATCCGTTGACCACTTATCAATTGGGGAATGACTTGCATTCTTATAGATTTGACTCAATTCTATGTATGTTTTAGAAATGAGTCCTTTATCAGTGACATAGGTTGTAAAAATTCTTTCCCATTTTCCACTTCCCTCCTAATCCTGGTTACATTGGCTTTGTTTGTACAGAAGCTTTTCAATTTAATGTAATCAAAATTATCCATTTTGCATTTTATAATGCCCTCGAATACTTGTTTGGTCATAAAGTCTTCCCCTCTCCACAAATCTGAAAGGTAAACTATTCCTTGCTTTCCCAGATTGCTTACTGTATTAGCCTTTATACCTAGGTCATGCTCCCATTTAGACTCGATTTTGGTATATGGTGTTAGATAATGGTCTATGCCCAGTTTCTGCCACACTATATTCCAGTTTTCCCAGCAGTTTTTGTCAGATAGTGAATTCTTATCGCCAAAACTGGGGTCTTTGGGTTTATCA
Organism: Petaurus breviceps papuanus; assembly: GCF_028583685.1. Classification (NCBI taxonomy): domain Eukaryota; kingdom Metazoa; phylum Chordata; class Mammalia; order Diprotodontia; family Petauridae; genus Petaurus; species Petaurus breviceps. The sequence goes on along the minus strand of NW_027186296.1, from coordinate 7,650,397 downwards.
AACAGTAGATTACTATAGTCTTTGACTGCTGAGTCTCGTGTACCCAATCTATTCTATTGATCCTCTTCTCTATTCCTCAGCCAGTACCAAGTAGTTTTGAGGACTGCTGCTTTATAGTACAGATTAAAATCTGGTATAGCTAGTCCACCATCCCTAGCATTTCTTTTCACTAATTCCCTTTATATTCTGGACCTTTTGTTCTTCCAAATGAATTTTACTATTTTTTCTAGCTCTCTAAGGTAGTTTTTTGATAAACTGATTGGTGTGGCAATAAATATATAATTTAATTTAGGTAAAATTGTCATTTTTATTATATTAGCTTGACCCAGCCATGAGCAATTGATGTCTTTCCAATTAGTTAGATCTGACTTTATTTGTGTGAAAAGTGTTTTGTAGTTGTGTTCAAATAGGTCTTGGGTTTGTTTTGGCAGGTAGATCCCCAAATATTTTATAATGTCTACAGTAAATTTAAATGGGATTTCTCTTTCTATCTCTTGCTGTTGAATTTCATTAGACATATACAGGAATGCCGAGGATTTATGTGGGTTTATTTATCTTGCAACTTTGCCAAATTTATTTATTGTCTCAAGTAATTTTTTACTTGATTCTCTAGGATTCTCTAAGTATATCATCTGCAAAGAGTGATAGCTTGGTCTCTTCTTTGCCTAATTTGATTCCTTTTTCTTTTCTAATTGCTCCTACTAACATTTCTAGTACCAGACTGAATTAGAAGAGTGATAGTGGACATCCTTGTTTCACCCCTGATCTTATTGAAAATGCTTCTAGCTTCTCCCCATTATATATAATACTTGCTGATGGCTTTAAATAGATGCAACCTATTATTTTAAGGAAAGCTCCATTTATTCCTATACTTTCTAGTGTTTTTAATAGGAATGGATGTTGTATTTTGTCAAAAGCCTTTTCTGCTTGAGATAATCAGGTGGTTTTTGCCAGTTTTATTGTTGATACCATCAATTATACTGATGGTTTTCCTAATATTGAACCATCCTTCCATTCCTGGGATAAATCCTACCTGACCAAAGTGTATTATTCTTGTGATAAGTTGCTGTAGTCTTTTTGCTAATATTTTATTTAAATTTTTTGCATCTATATTCATGAGGGAGATTGGTATATAATTTTCTTTCTCTGTTTTATCTCTTCCTGATTTAGATATCAGGAAGATATTTGTGTCATAAAAAGAATTTGGTAGGACTTTTTCACTAATTTTCCTGAATAGTTTGTAGAGTATTGGAATCAATTGTTCTTTAAATGTTTGATAGAATTCTCTAGTAAATCCATCTGGCCCTGGAGATTTTTTTCCTAGGGAGTTCACTGATGACTTGTTCTATTTCTTTTTCTGATATGGGGTTATTTAAGCAATTTATTTCATCTTCAGTTAATCTGAGCAACTTATATTTTTGTAAATATTCATCCATTTCACTAAGATTGTCAAATTTATGTGCATGTAATTTGGCAAAATAATTCCTAATTATTGTTTTAATTTTCTCTTCATTGGTGGTAGGTTCACCCTTTTCTTTTTTGATATTCATAATTTGGTTTTCTTCTTTCTTTTTTTTATTATGTTGACTAAGGGTCTATCAATTTTTTTTTCATAAAACCAGCTCTTAGTTTTATTTATTAATTCAATAGTTTCCTTAATTTCAATTCTATTAAGCTCTCCTTTGGTTTTCAGTATTTCTAATTTAGTATTTAATTGGGGATTTTCAAATTTTTTTTGGCCTTTTGGAAGGCAATTGGGGTTAAGTAACTTGCCCAAGGTTACATGGCTAGCTTTTTTTTGTGTGTGTGTGTGGGTGTTAAGTGTCTGAGGCCAGAACCGAACTCGGGTCCTCCTGACTCTGGGGCTGGCGCTTTACTCACTGCGTCACCTAGCCACCCCAATTTGTTTTTTTTTCTAGCTTTTCAATTGCATGCCCAATTCATTGACCTCCCTTTTCTCTAGCTTATTCATGTATGCACTCAGGGATATAAAACTTCCCCTAAGAACTGCCTTTGCTGCATCCCACAAATTTTGGTATGTTGTCTCATTGTTGTCATTCTCTTGAATGAAGTTACTGATTGTTTCTATGATTTATTGTTTCACCCACTCATTCTTTAGGATTAAATTGTTTAGTTTCCAATTAGTTTTTAGTCTGTCTTTCCATGACCCTTTATTGCATATGATTTTTATTACATCATGATCTGAGAATGATGCATTTATTATTTCTCCCATTTTGCACTGAATTGTGAGGTTTTTATTTCCTAGTACATGGTCAGCTTTTGTGTATGTGCCATGTACTGCTGAGAAGAAAGTATATTCCTTTTTATCCCCATTCAGTTTTCTCCAGAAATCTATCATACCTACCCTCTCTAATAATCTATTTACCACTTTAACTTCTTTCTTGTTTATTTTAAGGATGGATTTATCAAGTTCATAGAGGGGGAGATTAAGGTCCCCCATTAATATAGTTTTGCTATCCATTTCTTCCTCTAATTCCCTTACCTCCTCCTCTAGGAATTTGGATCCTATACCACTTGGTGCATATATGTTAAGTAATGATATTGCTTCATTCTTGATGGTGCCTTTTAGCAGGATATAGTTTCCTTCCTTATCTCTTTTAATTAGATCAATTTTTGCTTTTTCTTTATCTGAGATAAGGATTGCTATCTCTGCTTTTTTCTTACTTTAGCTGAGGCATGATATATTTTACTTCTGCCTTTTACCTTTACCCTGTGTGTATCCCTCTGTTTCAGATGTGTTTCTTGTAAACAGTATGTTGTAGGATTTTGATTTTTAATCCATTCTGCTATCTGCCTCTATTTTATGGAAGAGTTCATTCCATTCACATTCACAGTTATGATTATTATCTGTTTCTTTCCCTCCATCCTATTTCCTCCCCTGTTAATGATTATATTTTTATACTTAATGAAGTATGTTATTTCTTCTTTACACCAAGACTGTCAGGAACAAATCTCATGCAAAGCTCCTCTCCCTCCCCTCTTTCCCTCTATTATGATAAGTTTTGCATCTCTTCTCCATAGAGTCCTATGCTTAACTGGTTGTGTTATTCCCTACTTGCACCAAAACCAATGAGGGAAAAGCTCATATAATATTCATTTCCCTCCCTTCTTTTCCTCTGCTATATTGTTTTTATGCATATTTACATATGTTTATATGTTTGTGTGGCACAATTTACCCATTTCCACTTCATTCATTCCTCTTCTTCCATTGCAGTCCCTTTGTAGCCCTTAATAAGATTGTTTAAATCATCATTTTGTGTAATTTATACTCATACCCTCTACTTGTCTATAAACAGTTTGCTCTTATTAAATAACAGGGTGTATGTGTGTGTGTGTGTGTTTTCCTTGTTTACCTTTCTATGTCACTCTTGCATCTTGTAATTGAAGGTTGAATTTTCCATTGAGCTCTGGCTTTTTCATCAGGAAGGTCTGGAAATATGTTATATCATTGATTGACCATCTCTTTGCCTGGAAGAATATGCTCAATTTCGATGGGTAGGTGATCCTTGGTTGTAACCCGAGCTCTTTTGCCTTGCGAAAAATTGTATTCCACTGTCTCCTATCTTTCAGTGTAGAGGCTGCCAAATCCTGTGCAATCCTCACTGTGGTTCCTTAATATTTGAATTTTTTCTTTCTGGCCACTTGAAGTATTTTCTCTTTTACCTGGTAGTTCTTGAGTTTGGCCACAACATTTCGAGGACTTTTGAGTTTGGGATCTCCTTCAGGAAGTGTCTGGTGGATTCTCTCGATTTCTATTTTATCCTTGGGTTCTAGTATCTCATGGCAGTTTTTCTTAATGAGCTCTTGGAGAATGTTGTCCAGGCTCATTTTTTCATCATGATTTTCTGGTAGGCCTATGATTCTCAGATTATCTCTCCTGGATCTGTTTTCCAGATCAGCTATTTTTCCATTGAGATATTTTGCCTCTTTTTCTAATTTTTCATTCTTGTTGTTTTGTTTGCCTTATTCTTGGTTCCTCATAGAGTGATTTGCTTCAATTTGGTTGATTCTAGTTTTTAGCAAATTATTTTCCTTGGTTAGTTTTTGGAGCTCCTTTTCCATATCACACTCTTTTCATTTTAAGGAGCTGTTTTCTTCATCATAATGTTTTTCTAATTTGCAATTTTGATTTTAAAATAATTTTTCATTTTGTCTTCTATTTCTCTCATTTGGTTTTCAAAGATCCTTTTGAGCTCATCTAGGAGAGCTTTCTGTGCTTGGGACCTGTTCCCTGTGGATGTTTCAGCTGTGGGTGTGGAGTCAACATTGTCTCCCTCTGAGTTTGGTTCCTCCCTCTGAGGATAGTAGTACTCAAGAGTCTTTGTAGACTGCTTTCTACCCATTTTGAGGCAGGGCCCCAGCCACACCCTTCCTTTAGGGTTCTCTAGCCTTTAGCTGTTTAGGGTTTTTCCCTGGGGCAATAATTAGTATGTTTTAAGGGTGTGTGTGTGGGGGGTTGGGAGCAGGCAGGGTTCACTCTGCCATCCTGGTCCTTGGAGGTCCTGATAGGGGATTTTTAAGTTTCTGGGCTATGGAGTGGTAGTCCCAGGAGTATTTGCTGTTCCGGACAAGGGCCCTGCATTAGGTTCTTACCTTGGTCTTTGCAGTCCCAGCCCTTTGGTGACAGGCCTGGTAGTGGCCCTTGTGGTTGGTGGGACGACTTGCCCCCCTTGTTGATCATGCCTCCTCCTGGCCTGCCTCTGCTCCCCGCCATTGCTTCCCCACCTGCCTCTGTGCACTGTGCTGTTGCTTCCTGGCCTGCCTCTGCACCCCACCCCGTTGCTTCTTGGCCTGCCTCTGCACTCAGCACCATTGTTTCCCGGCCTGCCTCTATTTCTTCTAAATAGAAATTTCCAGTTACTCTTCATTATCTGTAGTAAAAACTCCAAACTCAGACAAGCTCTCTAAACTCTGGATTCAACCAACATTTCTACTTTTTTCTCATTATGACACACATTCTTACCTCTAGATGGACTTATCTACTTATCAGCTCCCAAACTAGCCATGCTCATTCTATTTCCCTCTCTTGAAATCCCTACTTCTTCTCTTCTCTACCTTATCCAAATCCTCTTCATCTTTCAAGGCTGAGTTTTATCTATCCCCCAAATACACCTGACTGCTGCATCCCATGATGCAACTCTAAACCATGTTTTATTATTTATATCATTCATCTGGAATAGACAATCTTACGTCTATCCAAGTAGACTATAAGTTCATTGAAGACAAAGATTCTGTTTTGTATTTCTTTCTATCTTCTATACTTCCTAGTGTATAATAGGTTTAATTTCCTTCTCAATCCCCTGCAATGTATCCTCTTCAAGACTCTTACCACATTCTTACTTTACTGAAGCGACATCTTCATTTAATGACCTTTTCGTCATCTTTACTTTGCTCAGTGTTTCTGGTGTATTATATACTGTTTCTTGAAATTTTCCCTTTCCCTAGCTTCTGTGGTATTAACTTTTCTTTGTTCTTCTACTCCTCCAGATGTTTGTTTGCTTTCACTTTCTGGCTCCTCTTCCTCCAGACTATTAACTAATCATTTCCTAAGGCTTAGTTAATCTTTTGTCCTCTGCTCTACATTTTCTCTTTGAATAAATCTTTTAAAAAAAAATTTTTAGTTAACATCATTCATTTCCACAAGATTTTGAATTGCAAATTTTCTCCCCATTTTTTCACTACCCACCTCCCCAAAACAGCAATCCCACTGAATATCCCCTCCCTCAATCTGCTCTCTCCTATATCTTCTGCCATCTCCCCTCCGACTTTCCAGTAGGGCATGGTGGATCTCTATGCCTGTATATCTTATTTCCCAGTTACATGTAAAATAATAATAATATAAATTTTTTAAACATTTGATTTTAAACCTTTGAATTCCAGATTCTTTCCCTACCTCCCTCATCACCCACCCTTACTGGGAAGATAAGCAATTCAATATAGGATGTACATGTATAACTATGCAAAACATTTCCATAGTGGATATATTGTGAAAGACTGACTATATTTCCCTCCAACCCATCCCACCCCCTCTTGTGCTATTCTCTACTTTGATCCTGTCCCTTTTCAAAAGTAGGTGCTTCCAACTTCCCTCCCCGCCAGCCTGCCCTCCCTTCCATCATCCCCTCTCTCATCCCCTTCCCCCCTTCTCTCCTGTAGGGAGAGATACCCTATTTAGTGTGCATGTAATTCCCTCCCTAAGCCAAATTCATCGAGAATAAGGTTGCCTCATTCCCTTTTACCTTCCTGTTCTTCCCCTCCATTGTAACAGTTTTCCCTTGTCTCTTCTATATGAGATAATTTACCCCATTCTATCTCTCCCCATCTCCTCTCATTATATTCCTCTCTCACCTCTTAATTTCACCTTTTAAGTATCATCTCTTCCTATTCAAGTGGTCCTGTACCCTCTGTCTATGTATACCTGTAAACATATATACACATACTCACATATGTATTCATATGCCCATATACCCTCCTATATAGAATACATATGTATGTATACATAAACATAAACATACACATACACACACACATATATGTAGGAATGTAACTAGTTCAACTTTGATAAGTTCCTTATGATTTCTTTTCCCTGTTTACCTTCTCATGCTTCTCTTGCTTCTTGTATCTGAATGTCAAATTTTCTATTCAACTCTGGTTTTTTCATCAAGAATGCTTGAAAGTTCTCTATTCCATTGAATGACCATATTTCTCCCTGAAACATGATACTCAGTTTTGCTGGGTAGGAGATTCTTGGTTTTAATCCCAGCTCCTCTGCCCTCCAGAATATCATATTCCAGGCCCTTCCATCCCTCGGTGTAGAAGCTTCCAGATCCTGTGTTATCCTGATTGTGTTTCCATAATATTCAAATTGTTTTTTCCTGGCTACTCTTAATATTCTGTCCTTGATCTGGGAATTCTGGAACCTGGCTATAATATTCCTAGGAGTTTTCTTTTTGGGATCTTTTTTAGGAGGTGATAGGTGGATTCTTTCAACCTCTATTTTGCCCTCTGGTTCTAAAACATCAGGGCAGCTTTCCTTGAGAATTTCTTGGAGGATGATTTCTAGGTTCTTTCTTTGATCATGGCTTTCAGGTAGTCCAAGAATTTTTAAATTATCTCTCCTGGATCTATTTTCCAGGTCAGTGGTTTTCCCATGAGATATTTCACATTGCCTTCTATTTTTTCATTTGTTTGGATCTGTTTAATAGTATCTTGATTTCTCATAAAGTCACTAGCTTCCATTTGCTCCAATCTAATTCTGAAGGAATGATTCTCTTCAGTGAGCTTTTGAGATTCTTTTTCTATCTGGCAGATTCAGCTTTTTAAGGCATTCTTCTCCTCATTGGCTTTTTGAGCCTCTTTTGCCATTTGAGTTAGTCTATTTTTAAGGTGTTATTTTCTTCAGTCAGGTTGTTGACTCTCATTTTATAATTTTCTTGCATCATCCTAATTTCTCTTCCCAATTTTTCCTCAACTTCTCTTATTTGGTTTTCAAAATCCTTCTTAAGCTCCTCTATGGCATGTAAGCAGTTTATTGTTTTCTTGGAAGCTTCTGGTGCAGGAGTTCTGACTTCATTGTCTTCCTTCTCTTCCATACTTTGATCCTTTTTGTCCCCAAAAAAGGAGTCCAAAGTTGGATTACTGTGCTTGCCTTGCTTCCCTCATCTGCTCTTGTTGCCACTCAACTAGTTGACCTTTGTGCTTTTTGACACAGTAGAACTCTGCTACCATAGGGGGGAGCTTTGTTCCAAGTTGCTGGGGTTTTCTCAGCTGCTGGAGCTATTAGTTGGGTGCTTTCTCTGAAGACTCCTCATGCTCTGGCAAACTGGTCATGCACCCCAGTATCTCCATCCTAGACCACAATCCAGATCCAAGCAGGTTAAAGCAAGAGCAATTACCCCTCAGGCTGGTAGCTTGGTCCCCCTACAATCTGTAGGCCAGGAGCTCTGAAGCAGCCAGGTGGCAGCAGCTGCCACGGTGCCTCAGCTGCTTCTTGCCCTGGGGGCAAAGGCCGACAGCACTCCTGAATTCCCAGGTCCCCAAGTCCACACTGCACCTACCTCTCACTTTGACCTTAGCGTCTATGGGTTGATAATTCTGGAAATTGCCACAGCTTCTGGTGATCTGAAGTCCCTCTACCTGGCAGCTGGTTGTGTCCTCCCTGAGGCTAAAACCTTTGGTTCATGTGGGGCTGGGCTAGGCTCCCAACATTCTGCATTGGCAGCTTCCTGCTGGCCTGCTGGGCTGTCCTCAGCAGGAGTTTAGCTTTTCTGTGTCATTTTGTGGGTTCTGAAGCTCCAAAGTTTGTTCAGAGTCACCTTTTACATGAATTGGAGGAGGTGGAAGCCAGAGCTGTGTGGAAGTCCTGTTTCTACTCTGCAATTTTTACTCAAACCCCCCCCCCTCCCCCGCCGGCCCTTTCTTTGAATAAATCTTATCCCATTGCCTCTTTCTACCACCTATCAACTGATAGCTTTCAAATCTTCAGTCCTGAACTTTCCACCATGCTCTAGTTCCTTGCTGTTAACTGCCTACAGGACACCTTCCTGGGGGTGTCCCAATGTCATTTTAGCCCCAACATTTTTTAAGATCCTTGAGAGTAGGGATTGTTTCATTATTTCTGCTTGTATCCCTAGCACCTAACACAGTGTATGGTACATAGAAGACACTTAATATTTGCTTAATTATTGATTTCTTGCCTTTCCGCCCCAAAACTAATTCCTTAATAACAATTTTATCATTTTCAATCTGAGATTTGTAAACTCAGAGACATCTTTGGTTCTTCCCTCTAATCTCTTCTATTTATTGTCATCAACTCATTTCCATCTTTTTGTTCCCCCCTTTTGAAAAAGTATCTCTGCTCTTAGGGCAGCAAGGTGGTGCAGTGGATAGAGCACTGGGCCTGGAGTCAGGAAAACCTGAATTCAAATCTGGCCTCAGACACTAGTTGTATGACCCTGGGTAAGTCACTTAACCCTCTTTGCTTGTTTCCTGAATGAGCTAGAAAAGGAAATGGCAAGCCACTCCAGTATCTTTACCAAGAAAACCCCAAATGGGGTTATGAAGAGTTGGAAATGGTAGAACAACAACAAAATCTCTGCTCTTAGTCACTTTATTTCCTTTTTTACTGCCCCATCTTCAAATTTAGATTACTGTAGCCCCTTACCTTCATTTCTTCCCTGCCTCCAATTCATATGGCCCATTGCTAATAAGAAAATTCTTCTAAGATACTTATTTCATGATGTCACAACTATGTCCTAGTACTTTTAGTTTCACCCGTTGCCTATAAGGTAAAATCTAATTTCAGCCTAACGTAACAGTGACTACCCTCACCCTCACTAACCAAAAGCCAGGTATGTTATATTTCACCTCTTCCCCAGGGTTCTACAGTATTCTTGAATGGATTTGGGGCGTCTAGTCTCTGCCATTAACTCAAGCCCCTATCAGTTGTGTTCCTTCAATTTCAATTTAACCACTTAACAGTTTAGTTTTGACAAAGGAATATTTACTTCAGAGTTATAGCAAGAGCAAGCATACAGGCATGCCCCCTTCAACACTTGTGGGGTGTAATCCTCCCTTATACTATTTTATTTTCTGCAAAGGGGAGGGGTACCAGGTTTGGAGTTTAGATCAGTTCCTATATTACTTAGTTCCACCAAATTCCAAGTCCAAACCCTGCCTTGGGTTTGAGTCTAGGGCACCCTGGCTTCTTAGGGCATCTCTGCTGCTCTAGCAGCAAAATCTGGCCTGGAATCTTGCCTTCAAGGTCACCACTCTTTAAATCCATTTTGGGGATTCCATTGCTTATGCCTAGAACTGAAAAGGACAAACAAACCCCCCAAAAACTCCAAGTCTGTTTCTCAGGGCCAAAGGACCAAAAGGACCCATTCTGTTTTTGAGCTGCTCTAATGTTTAGGAAATGTTTCCTTTCACCAAGCCTAAATTGACCACTTTGCTATTCCACTCATGTTCCTAGTTTTGCCTTCCAGAGTCAAGCTATATAAGACGCCCTTTTTTGACCTGGTCCCTTCCAACCTTTCTAAGACTTCTTACTCCATATACCCTACCATGATGCTTCAATCCATGTGACACTGGCCTTCTTGCCATTTCTCATACTAGAAATTCCATTCCCCAACTCTGGACATTTTCACTTGCTGTTCCTCATGACTGTATCTCTCTCCCTCCTCATCTCATTAAGTGTCATGTAAAATCCCACCTTTGTGTCTTATGAATTTTTTGTGGTGGGAGAAATAAAGGCTTTCTTATATCTACATTATATGCTGAGTGTCTGTGTGGGTCTTTGGGACCTATCATTCTAATTTCAGGAAACCTAGAAATCAACTATTCCTAAGCTTTATTTAGGAGATGTTCCCCAGAGTAAAAATTCTGTGGTTGAAGAAAGAACCAAAAAGAAAAAAAATAATCATTTGGGTCAGCCCCCATTCTTTCTTTTATGTCCTCCATGGCACTATGACCAGGACTTTTCACATAGGAAATAAATACTCAAATGCATGTTATGAATCTTGAGTGACTGAATGAAATCTTGTCACATTCACGATACTTTTCTTGGTGGTTGACATTTCATTGATCAGAAAATTAAATTTTAGAGAATATTCCATTTCCAATAGCACTTGAGTTAGCTGAAATTTTTATGATGTTACATAGATCCAAGAAGGAAATATAGTAGAACCTCGGTTTATGAGTAACCTGCTTTATGTATGCTTTGCTGGACAAGAAAAAGTTTTTTTTTTTTGCAAAATTGGCTTGAGGGAGGAACAAAAATTCACAGTGCGAACATCACGTTTGCTTCACCACTGGCTTAGGGATGCTAGCCAGAAGCTGCTGCTCTTCCAGTGGAGATGTCGCCATGGGAATAAGGCAGAGTGGGGAAAGGCTCTCACTCTTTTGCTGTAGAGCCAGCTGGCAATCCTCAGCTAGCCCCTGAACCAATTGGTATGTACCTCACCCAACAGTTCACCCAGCTTCCGAGTGCTCTCTGGAAGAGGCACTGACCCATCCTGAAGGCAGTTCAGGATTGTCACGAAGTGTTGACCACTCCTGTCAATCAGCACCCAGTCTTCGGAGGAGTCTGTGAGCACCTCTATGTGGCTACTGAACATAGCTTTGAGTATGGGGTCCTGCTTGGTCAGTCTTCTGCCGGGTGTAGGGGAGCGAGCCCTCCACTTTCAGGTTCGCATAGTTGCTACTCGGACTCGGTGGCTTGAGATCATAGGTAACTCCCTATGCCTTTGGCCTTCAGAGTGGGAAGAGTGGGCGGTAGCGATGGGGGTGTGGTGGGGGGTGGGGGGGGATAGCCCGGCTCGGGGACCCCCAGGGTGGGGGCGGTGGGGCATCCCAGGCCGGTGGCTTCCGCCCTACATTCTGTCCATTCTCGCCAGAGGTGGCTGTGAGTGGCAGCAGCAACACGAACAAATCGCATGAGGAACAGAATCTCGGAACAAATTAATTCGTAAACTGAGGTCCTGCTGTATAATGGGAGTGCTATGACCACTAGAGGGGAGCAGAGCATAACGGAAAAGGATAGTTATCATTTGAATATTGAAATCACATGGGTCCTAGAATGCTGAAGGCAGATGAAAGAATTGATAAGTGCTTAAATGTAGATAGGGATACTTGCCTTTATAGCCTTGGATTGTCCCCATTTTACCAATAGAATTCCCATCTCATGAGGATGGTCACACAGTGCCTATTAGTGACTGTAGAATTTGTCATAAATATAAATTAGCAAGTTTTATATCTGAGCACAGAAGTTACTCCTAGATTTCTTCGCTTCATAATCCTCAGTAGTAATGTCAGTTACCCCCTTCTGTCCACAAGTTTTGACAAAAACTCATTAATGTTGTGCCAGGGTTTTTGATGATGGTAATGTTGGTGGAACTTTATTGTGCAATAGGGGTTCACATACAGAAATGTGCAGGTAAATGTTGAGAGGCTCTTCTTGGGGAAAAGATATTCACAGGACAAAATTTAAAATTTAATCTGAGTTGTTAACATTTTTCCTTCACTTTCTTAAATCCAGACAATCAATAAAACAATAAGCCACCGATTTGTAACATTTGCCAATTACCAAGGTGTAAATCCTTACATTGAAAATTTAACAGTCTCTTGAAGCAGTACAAGCCCATTCCAGCAAAGCCCTGAATTCATATCTATGTTCCATCTGAGATTTAGACTTCTTACTTTAAATCAAGCCTGATTCTTGAAGCCTCTGAGGTGGGGTGGGTGTGCAGGTGAAGCAAAGACAATATGAAAAGAGCCCAAGAATTATCCTCAAGGAGGATAGTGGGTAGGATATAATGAAGCTGCAGCAGCCAAATGAGTTGGGGTCAGGTGCTATGAAGGTATTGAAGGCTGGAGAAAATGGAGTCAAGAAGGTTATCAGGACAGAGAGGGGTCCTTTGTTGATACTGTAGTGTCATTTATTCGGGAGTCATTCCTTGAGGCAAGTCCTGATACGGTTAAGATATGATGAATTTGACTATTGTATCTGGGGAGGAAGAAGTCACCAGAGTAATTTCTTTTTGCACTGAGGGTTCTTCCAAGTCATGTTCCCATAGCATGAGCAAGAGCTGAGCTGCCCCGAAATTATGCATTCTCTCAACAGATTATGACTCTCCTGACGGCTGTGAATTTGAGCATTTGAGAACTGTGTTTTATTTCATGAAGCCCCTTTGGCTCTTTCCTAAGGAAGAAGTAGCCACTGGGACCTAAACAACTGAACCGTGTCTTTTCTTCAACTCTTGGGTTCAGAGCATAACTATAAATTAGCTACATCTGTCCTGGAACTGGGAACAGCTGGGGGTACAGCTGCATGATTGTGTTTAAATATATCATGATTTATTTCTTTTTTATAGATGCCTTTCTTATGAGTAAAAACTGCATACTCTAGCACATGTATTTACTTGTCTGTGTGGCTGACTCCATTATGCCTTGTTCAAGTGACCAAGACTCAGTGAAAGCCAGCAGTTCCATGGATGGGATGGCATTTACCCAGTGGATGTGGGTTCAATAATGAATTTTATTAGATAAACAACACTGACTACATTGCCTAGACCTAGACCAAGGATAGGAATGTAGCAACACTATTAAAAAGAACAAACTTGCCAAATATGCAAATGGTCAAAGGTATGAACGGACAATTTTCTTTTTTTGCCTTTTGGAGGGCAATTGGGGTTAAGTAACTTGCCCAAGGTTACACAGCTAGTTTTTTTGTGTGGGTGTTAAGTGTCTGAGACTGGAACTGAACTCAGTTTCTCCTGAGTCCGGGGCAGGTGCTTTACTCACTGCGCCACCTAGCTGGCCCTTGAATGGACAATTTTCAAAGGATGAAATCTAATAATCACATAAAATGGTCTAAATCACTACTAACTGGAGAAATGCAAATGAAATAAAGTAACTTTGAGGTTCTACCTCATAGCTATCAGACTGGCAAAGGTGACCAAAGAGCAAAATGACAAATGCTGGAGGGGCCACGAAAAAACAGTACACAAGTGCATTGTTGACGTAGCTGTGAATTGGTCCAGCCATTCTGGAAAGCAATTTAGAACTATGTTCAGAAAGTTTCCAAACTGAGCATACACTTTGACTGAGCTATAGCAATACTAGATTTATATCCCTAAAGAAATCAAAGAAAGAGGAAAAAGATCTATATGTACCTAAATATTTATGGCAGATCTTTTCATGGTAGTAAAAAATTAAAAACTAAAGGGGTGTCCTCCTATTAGGTCCTCCTATTAGGAAATGGTTAAGCAGATTGCTGTGTATGAATGTAATGGAATATTACTGGGCCATAAGAAATGATAAAATGGACAATTTCAGACACAACTGGGAAGATTTCTATGAAATGATGAACAGTGAAGTAAGCAGAATTAGAGCAATTTGTATAATACCCTTATAGGAAAAAAACAGCTTTCAAAAACTTTAGAACTCCAATTAACAAAATAAAAAATCACAAGTGCAAAAGAATGATGAGGAAACATTCCATTCATTTCCTGACAAAGAGGTGATAAACTTAAAATTTGGAAAGAGATAGAGAGACATAAATTTTTGTGCATGGCTTATGTGGGAATTTGTTTTTCTGGATGGCATAGATATGTACTGAGAGATTTTACTTAATAGGTAGAGTAATTGTAGGGACACAATAATAAAAATAGTTAAAAACAATAAAAAATAAAATTTTTAAAAGGGGAAAAAAAGAATGGGTTTGGAGAAAGAGTTTCCCAGTTTACTAGGAACCATAGAGAGCTTGGACTTCACCTGAATTCTCTGTTTGGTGGACTGCATAAGAGCCAGTATGAACCTGGAACTTCATGGTACCTGTTTTTTTTTTACCTTGTGAAAAGGATCAGGTTGGGATAATTGAAACTGAATTAGAGGAAATGGCAGAATGAATCTTTTTCTACCTCCTCACAAATGAGCAATCTGTTCCTTTATCTTTCTGTTACAATGATCACTTTGTAAGATGAAGGGTTTAAACTAAATTTTCTAGGTACCTCTGGCCTACCACCTAGGATGGTATGATTATTTCATCATTTGGACTCTTAGGAGTTTCTTCTTTAGTATTAGGCCTGTTTCTCCTCTTTCAGCCCTGCTTATGCTACAGGGTCATAGGACCACCCATGCTCAATCAATCCCCTCTATTCTTTCTCTGATAATCTTTTTGAATGCTTGGTCTGCATTTTCACAGGATTTTGTACTTTTTTCCATAGCTCTGAGAAACATAGAATGGAACTGGGTCCTCAGGGAGTATAATTCTATTTTAGGGAGGAAGGCTAGCTTCTCACATGACTTTGCAAAGGAAATGCCAGAGAAAATTTATGAGAGACCACATACTCCATTATATACTCAAACATATTACCGTGTTTCCCCGATAATAAGACCTATCCCGAAAATAAGCCCTCTCCTTACTGTGTAAGATTCCCCTAAAATAAGCCCTACCCCGAAAATAAGCCCTATTGAGATTGCTACTGTAGTGAAGGTGATCCCCTGCGCTACACACTACCGCCCCCCCCACCGTGAAACGCACGCCATGCTCCGAGCTGCATCCAATCAGAGCTGCAGCAGTGAGTGCGTCATCCTGTTCTTCCCCAGTGATTTGCTTATTGAATAAAGGTACATTTTTTTTGTTCACATTTACCTGCTTATTAAAATTGCTGTCGATGTTCATTAAAATAAACCCTCCCCTGAAAATAAGCCCTCTGGTGTTTTTCTGTCCAAAAAAAATAATAAGACAGTGTCTTATTATCGGGGAAACACGGTAGTTATTATATCACTCAGTATTTTAAGAAGTGTGAATGCAGAAACAGTAGTAACTCACTGCCCTTTCCTCAATCTTTATCCTCATTCACCTCTCTGTAACATTTTGATATTACATCTTTCTCAATATACTTTTTTTCTTTGGCTTTGGTGACATTGCTTTCTCCTGGTTCTATTGTTATTTCTCTGACTACTCCTTCATTTCATAATTTAGTTCCTCTTATTTCTTCTTCCTTTTAGTTTTTCCAAAGTATATTGGTTTTTGCCAATCATCTGTCTCTTTTCATTCTCTCAGTGATTTTATCCACTTCCATGGCTTAAATTATCTCCTCTATGGAGATGATTTCCAAACCTATGCGTTAAAGCCTCATATCCCCCCACTAAAATCCATTCCTGTATTTCTAATGAAATTATAAATTTCTATTGTACTTCTCTAACAGCAGTGGAATTTAAAGATTCCCCCTGTATTGGCTTGGTTTTTGGGTTGAGCATTGAAACCCAGAGCTTGTGAATCCCACTTGTGTGATGGACTTGTTGACATGAATAAAGGGGGCTGAACTGGCAGGAGCTGGTGCCATGGATTTACAGAGAGGCACAAGCAGAGAGAGGCCAGAAGAACTTTTGGGAGGAGCATCATGGAGGCAGAGAAAGAGAGAGGATTGCTGGGGACCAGTTGGAGCTGCCTAGGACTTTTGAGAGCTGCCACCTGGAGCTGCCAAGGACTGAGGAGACATGGCTGTGATGCCAGTGCTTTGTCTGTCTGTCTGCTGGTAAAGGACAGTGCTGTTGTTGCAGAAGTTCTAGAACTTTGCTGTTGGTTCAGAAGCCCTGAAGAAGGATTTTCTTGTTGTATGTTTACAGAAATCCTGGAATAGGCCTTGCTGATGTTTTCTGGGGTCCTGAGACTGTTCTGTAGACAGAGAGTGAATTGATGAGGACACTGTGGCAATGTATATTGTGGCTTTGTTAAGCTTCCTCTCTCCAGGAACAGAGATTGCTGAGAACTTGCCTGGGGTCAAGATGAAAAAAATACCTCTCCTTGGGTATTAAATGCTGTGATGATATCTTAACCTTGTTGTATGTAGCTCAGGGGTAGATGGCCTTTGTGCTCTCCACTGCCACTTTTGAGAAGGTGCTTGGTGTTAACTGATGATAATTTGTAATTCAGTTGTGATCCAGGAGTGGGAAACTTTTGACTTTTTTTATGCTCTGTAACTGACCAAATGAATGTACTTTATTTATGATTGAAAACTAATGTCCATTTAAGAAGAGAGACTTTGTGATGGACTAAGTGAATGTACTGTCCAGGGGTAGAGTAGTACTTGGAAATTATTGAATCACAC
This sequence comes from Petaurus breviceps papuanus, assembly GCF_028583685.1. Classification (NCBI taxonomy): domain Eukaryota; kingdom Metazoa; phylum Chordata; class Mammalia; order Diprotodontia; family Petauridae; genus Petaurus; species Petaurus breviceps. Next base: position 7,633,760 of record NW_027186296.1, on the reverse strand, counting down.
TTGGTGAATGCTGTATTTTTATTTTCTCTGTTCTGTGAATGTTTTGCCTTAATTTGTCACTGAAAAAAATAGAGAGTTACTCTGCTGGTATTCCAAACCTTGGAAGTTGCCTCTGCTTGGCATTACAACTTCTCTACCTGAAAATTTGATACCGTGTTTCCCCAATAATAAGACACTGTCTTATTAATTTTTTTGGACAGAAAAACACCAGAGGACTTATTTTCAGGGGAGGGCTTATTTTAATGAACATTGACAGCAATTTTAATAAACAGGTAAATGTGAACCAAAAAATGTACCTTTATTCAATAAGCAAATCACTGGGGAAGAACAGGATGACGCACTCACTGCTGCAGCTCTGATTGGATGCAGCTCGGAAGGTGGCGTACATTTCACAGGGGGGCCGGGGGGCCGGGGGGGATGGTGCATACAGAGGGTACCGTAATGTAGCGTGTAGCGCAGGGGATCACCTTCACTACAGTAGCAATCTCAATAGGGCTTATTTTCGGGGTAGGGCTTATTTTAGAGGAATCTTACACAGTAAGGGGAGGGCTTATTTTCGGGATAGGTCTTATTATCGGGGAAACACGGTAATACCTTATATTCATAATGGAACAAATATTTTTCTCCCCAATCATTTCTCATTCATATGGTTTTCTTATTTCTGTTAATGGCACCATTATTTTTTTTTTTTTTGAAGGAAATAGCATTTTATTCAGGTGGTGCCCAGGACGTGAATCATATCACGATTCCCATATTCCTTTCCCATTAGGATCACAGTTCCCTTAAACAGGGCCATTCCATGTGGGCAAAAGCTTTATGCTTATGCTAGTCAGGCAGTAATATTGTTCAGATATTTCTGAATATATGATGACCCCCTTGTTTCTGGATCCTGAATATTCAAAGAAAAACTGAGAAGATATAAATAGTAGATGCTTAGAGAAAGAACACACAACTCACAACATAGATAATCTGGATGCAAAGAGAACCAAAGCTACAAGGTGTTTGTGTGTTTTCTTTAAAAAAAAAATCTGTTTCAGTAATACATTCTTCTTGACCAGAAGTTGGTCCAGTTTTGCAATGTTAATAGCTGCCAGTCTTTCAAACGTCTCTTTTAATTAAGATATACTGCCTGACTGGCAGTGTATTAAGACACTGCCCTCAGGTTTTGATCAAATATCACTGTATCAATTTGAAAGATCAGCCAACAGGGGTTAAAACTGCACAAGTATATTTGAATGCAAATCACTCTATACACAGGTGTGTGTGTGTGTGTGTGTGTGTGACTGAAACAGTTTTGAGAGCATCAAATATGCCTGTTAAAACAAAATTGCACCTCTACATTACCCCAATTTTTAACTAAAGAAAAACTGATTTGCATTTTTTTTCCTTCACAGATATGAAAAAAGAAGCAAGAAGGCAAAGCTGAGAGACACAGACACTCCCCACAGGACAGCAGCAGCATTTGACTGTTTTGGTTTTTGTACCAGCAACTCCCATAGCCCTGGTAGATGCCCACTGTTTGCTGGACTAAACTGTTTTCCTGGCAGTCAAGACTCGAACAATGCACCCTATGCCTCCAGCAGCAAGTGCCTTTTCATGCCACTGCAGTAGCACGGCGCTGCTGTTATCCGAGGGGCTTTCAAAGCCTTTATAAATGTACTTCATTAGAAGATCCACACTGTTCTTGTCCAGAGATTGCACAGCCTTTTCAATATCATTAGCTTTAAAAGAGATAAGCACCTTCAGGACGATGCTGCCTGCTTGGTCCTTAACTGCCCGACTCTTGGTGTTGATTGGAGGATTTTTCAGAGCTGCCTGTAATGCAGCTGTCCTGTTCCCTTGTAGCAGGCACGAGTCCACCTCGCCCTCGTCGGGCCCGGCCTGGCCCTCACCCCCGTCCTCCTAGTCCACGAACTTGTTCTCGTCATACTTATTTATACACATCCACCTTTTGGAACCGGGCTGACGACACCGTGTGCTTCGACATCCCCACGCTGGACTTGTACTGGTCGTCGCCGCTGCTGTCCCCTCCCCCGAGTCCCCTGTGGTCCCCGACCCCCCCGCTCCCCGCTTCAGCTCCAGCTCCAGCTTCTAATGGCACCATTATTAACCAGGCTTCAAACCTCAGTATATTTTTCACTCTTCTCTTTCCCACATCCTTTACTTTCCAAATGATTGCTAAGTCCCATTGATTCTATTTCCCTAATATTTCTTACATCTGTTATGTTCCCATGCTACAGCATTCTCACTAATGTCACTCTAGTTAATGCTATGCCCTCCTTATCCTTATCCTAGACTACTGTAATTACTTTTTTTTTTTAAAATAACTTGCTCAAGGTTACACAGGCCAGGTATTTCTGGGTGGATGCTAAGTGTCTGAGCCCGGGATTCAATCTCCAGGTCATCTCGTCACTGGAGCCGGTGCTCTTACTCTCTGTGCTACCTGGCCGCCCCTGTAATTACTTCTTTAATGGTTTCTTTTCATCTGGTGTCTTCCTTTTCTAATTTATCCTTCACACTTTTCAAAAGCAGGCAAATAGTTTGAAGATCATCACCCTCAAATTGCCTTGTTTCCTAGTTTGGCTAGCTCAGCCAGGCATTTCCCACCTTCACTTTTCACCAGGGAAATATTTAACATATCATACAAAGACCAGTGGTCCATCTGGTGGAAGCAATGATCAGGCAAAATAAGGCAATGGGTACAGGCTGGAGGAGGTTGACACTCTTTAGGTAGTTTTATTCTGGCAATAGTGCCCAAATGATTCCTTTACCCTCAAGGTTTCCTTAGCCTGGAATTTAAGGCTTTCCACCATCTGGATCCAACTTACTTTCCATCCTTGTTTCACATGTTATCATTATATTTCATATATTATTTTTCTAGAGTCTCATAAGTTCTTGCCTGGGAGTATTCCAGCAGCTCCTAGCTTATTCCCTTATGCTAATCTTTTAACTTTTAAATCCACTCTGTTTTTGCTTCTTACTACCTGTGTGACTTTGGGCAGATCACTTAGTGTCTTTAAGTCTCAGCTCCCCACATATAAAATGAGAGAGTTGCATTAAATAACCTTTAAAGTCTCTTCTGACTTAAAGCTCTGATCCTATAATCCATCCCACATATTAAAACCAGACTATTGTTCCTGAAGCACAACTTTCATGATGTTACTTCTCTGTTCAAGAACCTACATCAAATTGCCTTAGTCTGGCTTTCAAGTTCCTCCATAATTCTATCCCACCTTACTTAGTACCAATTTATTTCCCATTACTCCCTGACATGAACCTTTTGTTACAGAAAGGTTGATGTCCTCAGTGTCACACAATCAAGTCTTGTGTTGTTACTACCGTTATTCCTTTCCCAAGCACTTAGTCTACACAGATCCTTTCCGTTCCAAGGTTCAGTTCATTCCTTTCTTTTGACTTCTTCAATTATCCTAGTCTAAATTTAAATATTTATAGTAGCTCTTTGCATGGCAGTAAAAAATTGGAAACTGAAGGAATATCTTGTTAGGGAATGGTTAAATAAATTGTGGTATATGAATAAAATGGAATATTATTAGCCCATAAAAATGATGAGATGAATAACTTTAGAGAAAATTGGGGAGACTTTTATGAATTCTTACAGGAATAATTTTATAATCTTATAACTTTTTTTGCCTTTTTTTTTGGAGGGCAATTGGGGTTAAGTAACCTGCCCAAGGTTACATGGCTAGTTTTTTTGTGCAGGTGTTGTCCGAGGCTGGAACTGAACTCGGGTCCTCCTGACTCTGGGGCTGGCGCTTTACTCACTCCACCACCTAGCTGCCCCCAAATCTTATAATTTTATAATAATTATAATATTTTCAATCTTATAATTTACACTAGTTAGATCTTAAGTATATACTATCATATTATTCTTTAATTTCTTTATGCGATTAGTGGAAGAAACCATATGTTATTTACAAAGCTGTAACCAGAGCAGGGCAGTCAGAAGTCGAGATGCCAACATGAGGGGAGCATGCTTCTTCTCGGCTGTGGTCCAGAGATTACTATTCCTGGGATTTTTTTGTGTGTG
>NW_027186296.1:7624177-7629702 GCF_028583685.1 Petaurus breviceps papuanus | reverse complement strand
GAGTCAGGATGTAGATAACCAAAAGCAGAGTAAAAAGGATAAGCTGTATCTCCCAAGACCCAGGGAAGCCTAGGAGGACAAACTCAGTCACGGTGGTTGTTTTCGACTTGTTCATGGGTCTCAGAACTGTGGAGAAGACAAAGATAATCATGACACAGAGTACTTTTGCAGAGATTCTGAAAATTTTCTTGGAATAAGGAGCTTCTTCAAAGAGTTCAAGGGAGGTAATGTGGATAGTAGCAAGAGGGCTGCACTTGAAGGACTGAACTTGAAATCATGGAACCCAAGTTTCAATCACAGCTCTACCAGTTCCTAGTGTTTGACAAGTTGCTTAATCTCTCTGAGCCTCAATTTCCTAGTCTCTAAAAAGGAAGGGGTTGTACCAGATGACTTCTAAGGTCAACACTGGATGACTTACAACTCTAGATTAATGATTCATTGCTCTAGGTAGGAGAAACATGCAAATCATTCTGAGACTAGTTTGGTGGCAAACCTTGTCTTATTCTACATGAGCTCTTGGGCCCTGAGATTCAATGTGACTTGATTTATAATGGCAGGTTCCTTGAATTTCCTAGAGCATTAGAATGAACCAATGTAATTTCCTTATCCTTTGAAACTAAATTGAACAAATGAAAGCTACAATTTATTTTTTTCCTTTGTGCTTTCAGTGAATGGATGGAAATCATTGTCCCTTTTATCATGTTTGCCTGTCAAAGACAAAGCCATAGGTATAGAATTCATTTCTCTCAGATTGTTCTTTTTCTGACATTTGATTAAAATCATAAAGATTTGTTCTATAGTTTTTCTTTCATTTTTGAACAGCATGCACTTGCTTCTTTATATGATGCCCTTCCATATAATTATCCACAATCTGATATTTCTTTTGATATACCTCCTATAAGTATTTTGACCAGGACAGGAAATACCATTAGAAATTCAAGGTTCAGCATATTCTCCAGAATTCATCAATTTGTGGGGTATCCTATGAACAGAGGCAAGTATAGCTAGAAACCAATTTTCTTTCCATGAATTTGAATTGGCATCTTAGAAAGGATATAGGATCTGTTTTAGGAAGATGTAGAATAGGTGTGTTGTGATTTAAAGGGCTGCAGGATGCAGCTTCCAACCCCCAAATAATCACATCATATATAATTTCACCATTATAGCTTCATTCCTAGGGTCTTATACTCTTTTCCAACTCTGAGTCTTTTAAAAACAGAAATATTCTGGAAGGTGGAAAGTTTGGTCTTACTTTGAGCCATTATCCACGAATATCTTGTCAGGAAACACTTTAGGTGAGATTAGTTCATTCACTCGTTTGTTGATAAATATTTGAGAATAACTGTTAGGAGAAGGGAGAAGAACTAGGATGGAATTAGGGAAGGTGTGAACTTTGCTGTCTTCACAATTTTTTCCTAGTCTCATTTTATATCTCTTGTCTTTTGTATGTGGATATAGCAACTCAACCATGTTACAATGTACATTTTGAGTTGTTTTGCCAGTTGTGGTGAGGAGTTTATGGTGATCCATGTCCTCACTTATTCAGTCTGCTATGTGACCAAATTAATGGGATAAGGGATCAATTTGTAGCCACAGATAGAATTACATTAATTTGCTCATGTGGTAATAGAACCTCTGCCATAACCTTGGTTTAATGATGATAACACTATGCAACCTTGTGAAAAAGAATGGGCAGTTTTTATAAACCCTATTTTAGAGATGAATAAACTGAGGCTCATGGCTTGCAATTGTCAGGGCTAAAACTTGAGCACAGGGCTTCTGACAAATCAAGTACTCAAATTTCATTCTGTCACAGTCTCTCAAATCACCTGAGCTGGCCAACCACCCATATGCAGCACAGATTTGATGCTTCTTTGAAAGCTTCCTTTTAAACCCCACTCTATTTCACTTTCTGAATTGCACCCCATATTTTGAAAAATAACTGCATATTTGCTCATGTTCTAGAAAAGCCCAAAGCAAAAATAAAAACAGGACATTTGGAAATATGGTTTCCAGTGTCATTGTTATGCTACTTACCAGTATTAATACATTTTCAAGTTGGTTACAAAATCTACAGAGAAGATCTTTCTTCAGGTTCAGATTTTCCCTACAGGAACCACACAATAAGGTTAATTTCAATATGAAAGTTTAACTCCTTTAATGTCTTCTTTTGAGCATTGAAGGGAAACCCAAGTTTGTTCAACAGGTACATATTCTTTGAGAATTCATCATTTTGTGCTGTATACCATGGACAGAGACAAATATAGCTAGACACCAATTTTCTTGAATTGATGCATTTCTGTGCCATCAAAACTTAAATTTTGTCAACAGTTACAATTTTTTTGAGAAAATAAATAACTGAAAATGTAAACTATAACAGCCACATTTATTACTTGACAATAGTTATGTTAGCTATTTAAATGGTTGATTGGGCTGGCTGGACACTTTACAGTGTCCTGAAAAAGATTGGTAATTTAAAAAAAGTGAGATAATTCATAAAGTGCAGAATTCAGAGCCTATAAACTGAGGCTATGAGGTGGAAGGTGTCAAGTTGAGTTTGTCACATACATGGATTTTGATTTTTATTATGGAGATCAACAAACTAAAACTTTGTCAATCAAGGAAGAATAAAATAACTTGAAAAGGGAATCCTGACATCTCTCCCATTAGTCCCATGTTGGTGGTCAGCGTGATGAGGAATCTCAAAGAGAAAATGGATTTCTAAATATCTCAGCTCTAAGCAATATCTAGTTTCCTAAGCAAAAATTAGTTTGTAGATTAGAAAGTAGGAGTCGGTGACACAGAGAGAAGATACTTCTTGTGATGCTTCTAGGAAAAGAGACCAAGAATCTAGTCTAATGGACTTTGACTTAGTATCACATGAAGGCTGAGCAACAAAGTCTTTTTATTTTGTTGTTGACAAGAATATCATTATGGGAGAAACTTGATTATCCATAGGGAAATAGAAAAGATGGATAAATGAATGGTACTTACTATTTCAAATTACAAAATATGGACCTCCTCCTCCTCTTCCACTGAACCCTGTGCAATATTTTTAGTATTCAGGTTGTTTGCTTTACATTTCCCTTTTATTATCTTTCTTGTCCACTTCAAATGGAGGTAAAAATGAACAGTAAACTAGACAAAACATGCACAGCTGTGGAGAAAAGGTCTAATATTCTGCAGGAATTGCCAGAAGTGCTGACACTTTTTGGGAATATACTTGGATGGTTAAGAATGTAGTGCCTTTTACCCCAACCCCTTCTTTCTCCCCCCAAGTCATATGAACAACCTTTCTTCAGTTTTCAGTGTTGATGGATGACTTACATAAGGCAAAAAAGACCAACTCCTCCACTTTTTACTGCTTTTGACTACAAGGAAATGAACATCATCTCACCCAAAGAATGATCATTTGTTTGATTGTTCTATCATTCAGTATTCTTTTCCAGTTATACCATGAACTGGATAAATAAAAATGCCAAAAAGTGAGTTGATTTCTCATAAGAGGGTATAATATTCCCGAATTTATAGAATGTTAGGGATAGAGTATGTTTCAGAGATCACCCAACATAACTTCTTATTTTTATAGAGAAGGAAAACAAGAAGTAAGAAAATGATATGGGGAAAAAATCACCCAGAAAGTTTGTAAAGTCAGGATTAGAACTAGATCTTCTATCTTCTGGTCTGCCAGTCTTTCCAAACCACCATAGTGCCCCTTTGTGTTCTCTTCAGATGATTCATAATGACCAGATTGGAGCAGGTGCATGGAAAATTATAGTATTGAGGTTTAGTACCTTTTTGTTATACCTAGTGATGGTGGTGCAGATTCAGTCCATGGGGAGAGTGAATATTTAGTGAAATCTGAGTCACAGGGTATCTATCCTTGGTGACTCTAAAGAAAAAGCATTGTTGGAGAGCATTATACATAATTTATTTTATTCCCTCTGTACCTGGATAACCCAAAGGTTTGCTTGTTTCCTAGGAGTTTCTTTCATTTCTAGAAGTGTATAAAGCACCCAAACTCTGTTTAGCTTCAGTAATTGCTGTGAAATCTCAGGCTTCTCCTTGGTGGATTCTGTACCGTTTTCCCCTCCAGGGGCTGTTTGGGGCTTCCGATAGTCTGTGTAGATTGGCCCCTAGGGTTTGGCTTGAATGAAGGAGAAAGAGAAGAGAAGCCAGAACAAAAACGAGATAGATTTCAGGAGACCTTCCCTTTGTGACAAGAGTGCATTGTTCTTAGAAGTTACTCCCAATACATCAGTATATCTTTTATATATATTACCATTACTATCACTATCTACATCTACATGTATCTCTATATATCTATCTAATTTATATCTAATAATTATAAAAATACCAAACACTTACATAACACTCACTATATACTAGGTGCTATCCTAACCATTTTATAAATATTATTTCATTTTTTAAACTTTTAACAACTTTGGGAGGTAGGTGCTATTATTATCCCCATTTTATACCTGATTGTGATTACTCAGGATCACAGAACTAGGAAGTGTCTGAGGCTGGATTTGGACTTAGGTGTGCTTTGTTTCAGTGCCAGCTCTCTATTCACTATGCCACCTAGCTGTCATCTATATCATTTATACTTACACTTATGAATATGTCTACATGAATATCTATGTCTATAATAGTTACATCATTAATACTTGCATCTAGATCTTGACTATATTTATCTCCACTTCCATATCTTTTTCTTCTGTCCTCTCTCCTCTCCTCCCTCATTTCTTATCTATTTCTCTCTTTCCATTCCCTCAATCTAGAAATAGGATTTTATCACTTCAGGAAACTCCCAGGTGAGGAATCTGAAGAGAGGAAAATTCTTTTACCAATAATTATTTTTCTGGTTATTTGGTCATTTTCCTGTTGTGTCTGACTTTTCCTGACCACATCTAGAATTCTCTCGGTAGAGCCTTTACAGATATGGACAATGGAGGCATCCTTGATCTCTTGGGGAAAAACCTCTTGTTGCCATATAACTTAGTTTCTGTATGAGCAGTGGACTCCCTGTCTTACAGATCTTTGCTGGGATGAAATCAGTGCCAGGTTCATTGCTACACAAGAGGAGCCTAGTGACATTCAATTCCTCTTGGAAGTTTGATTAGAGAGGGATGGAGTTCAACCTGTTGTATATGATTTTTTTTTCCTTTTGATAATTTGCTTATTGTGAACTAGAAAATAATTAACAAACACACACAAAAAAGACCAGAAAATGGAGAATATAAATTAACTTGAAAATCCACTACATATAGTTTGCTCCTTCTAATATACATTCAATTTGACATGGAAGTATGGGCATTGCCATGCTTGGCACCTACAAAAAGATCTGGAAAATAACAGTTATCTACTCAGTCAGGGTAAGTGAAAGGTGACAGATAAATAAAGGAAAATAATCTCCTTTTTTCTTCCATACCTTCTTTCTTTTCCTTCCTTCCTTCCTTCCTTCCTTCCTTCCTTCCTTCCTTCCTTCCTTCCTTCCTTCCTTCCTTCCTTCCTTCCTTCCT